>NW_020884882.1:2861263-3152103 GCF_003945725.1 Corapipo altera | reverse complement strand
CTGTGTCAGCCACCTGCTGGCTATGACAGTGTCCTGGCCTGTGGCCAAACAGAGCCAGGTGAGGCTGGGGCAGGAGGGGTGTGGGATTTGTGGGGCAGGAGTGGGCACAGGGCAGGGGGGAGGGAGGCAAGGTCTCAGGCTTGACGTGTTGATGGGGGTGACTTCTGGCCCAGACCCTGCACAGGATGAGGAGGTGCTGCTGGATGGCAAGAAGGTGCTGGTGTCCCAAGGCAAGCCCATCCCCATGCCTGCCTACAAGAATTCCTCCTTCAGACAGAGCGAGTACCTCATCTACCAGGAGAGCCAGTGCCGGATCCGCTACCTTGTCCAGCTCCGCTTCTGAGGGTGCCCAGGAATCCTGTGGCCCTGGCCCAGCACCAGCTGGTGATGCCCACCAGCCCAGAGGATAGTGATCTGTACTCTGGCCACCTCACCTGGGGCTTGGCAAGGAACAGGCTGGTATGGGGACAGAGCTTGCTTTGAGGTGAATAAAAGCACCATGCCTTGTACCGAACAGTGCTCGTGCTTTCCTGCCCTCAGCAAGGTGCATGTGGTGTAGGGAAGGGTGGAGCTGGGTCCCTGAAGGCGTGGCAGTGGGTGACTCTGGAGGGGCTACAGCCTTCAGAGATAAAATCTGGTGGCTTTGAGAGCCAGCTGCCCTTGTCGCTTTAGCAAGGCACACGGCTCATGCCCATCACCATGGCATCAGAGCTATAAAGGATGAGCAAGATCTGCTTCCCTGCCTGGGCATGGAGGAACATCCTGAGGGTGAGTGCCTGCCCTGACTCTAGTGCCATTCTTGGTGCCATGCCTGCTGCCCTGCCCCAGCCTGGCAGCCATGCCAAGCCCCTTTCCATGCTCACTTGTGCCAGAGAAGGGCAACTCCCAGCTGTGTTACCCCGATGCCCCATGAGCATCCATGTGCCAGTGGGGAGGAGTTGCTGCAGACCTGCCTGTGGCTCTGACCCTCAAGCCCTGGTGACCCGGGGGCTGAGCTGTTCTTGTGGAAGGACCAGCCTTGGTGCAGCGGGTGGCCATTTTGAGGGGGGCAGGTCTTGGGGACCCAGGTTCCCCCCTTCCCGAGCCCCTGCCGGCTGCTAGGACCCAGCAGCTGTCCCCGTGGGACTGCCACGAGTGCAGGCAGTGCAGGCAGCGCCGGGAGTGACAGCTGGTGCCATCCGCAGCTGGCGGGCTGCGGGCAAACAGGATGACGAGCGGGTGACGGGAGCGGGGAAGGGGGAGCGTGGCCTCACACAGGGCCCACAGCCCCTGTTCTGCTGCGGGAGCGACACCGGCAAGAGGGACCCTGGCAAGGAGAGGAGCATCACCCACCTCTCCAGGAGCAAAGGTGCGCTGAATCCCACCCACCCCAGTGTCCCCTGTGGCTGGAGCAAGAGGATTGGAGCAGGCAGGTTGTGCTGTCCCTCCCGGGGACATGATGGTGCTGTTGGGGCAGGGGGACAGGGTGTTAGCCTGGCATGGGTGCCTGTAGGTCCCAGCAGTGCTGTCTCTGGCCAGGCTGGGGACAGCCTGGGTGCCAGCTTTGGGACAGGCAGGGTGCTGTGATCTCACTGGCTATCTCTCCTTCCTCCAGCACCTTGGAAGTGTACTGGTTGTCTTTGTGTTTCTCTGTGGCTCTTATTCATTTTGGTTTTTCTGCTTCACACCCCACTCCCATTCCCAACAGGCAAGGGGAAGACAAAGGTCATGGTTGTGGTGGGGTTTCCCTCTATGGGATGCAGGAGAAGAACCCTTGCTGCCCAGGCACCGGAGCTGCTGGCTTAGCCCTTGAGGGGGATGGCGAGCCGAACAGGGCCAAACACCACAGACAGCCTAGAGCTACTCTCCGTCCCCGAGTACTCTATTGCCCAGGAGGTGGTGGGCCTCTTCTGCATGATCCTGCTCACCCTCACTGCCCTGGTGGCCAACACCATGGTGTTGGTCGTCATTCTCAAAACCCCCCTTTTCAGGAAGTTCATCTTCGTCTGCCACCTCTGTGTGGTTGATCTCCTCTCTGCCATTTTCCTCATGCCCCTGGGGATCATCTCCAGCTCCTCCTGCTTCAACAGGGTGATCTACAGCATTGCCGAGTGCAAGGCCTTGATATTCCTGAATATCTGTTTCATCAGTGCCTCTATTCTCACCATTGCCATCATCAGTGTGGAGAGGTACTACTACATCGTCCACCCCCTGAGGTATGAGGTCAAGATGACCATCAGGTTGGCGGTGGCTGGAGTGATCTTCATTTGGGTCAAGTCTGCTCTCATCACTATCTTGGCACTGGTGGCGTGGCCTCAAGGCAACGGGGCCACCAGCGCCAGCCGCTGCACAGTCTACTGGAGCCCTGGGGCCCACAAGAAGGTTTTTGTGATCCTCTTCAGCATCACCTGCTTTTTTCTGCCCGCCATCATCATCCTTGCTGTCTACAGCAGCGTCTACCGTGTGGCCCGGACTGCATCCCTACAGCAGGCGCCAGTGCCAGTGCCAGCACAGGCAGTTGCACCCAGACACCGATGTGACTCCATTGCCAGCCAAGTGACCATCATCATTGCCAGGATCCTGCCGCTGCCCAAGCTGATCCCAGATCGCCTTTTGGGAAGTAACAAGGCCATCCTCACCTTGGTCCTCATTGTGGGACAGTTCTTGTGCTGCTGGCTGCCCTTCTTTGCTTTCCACTTGCACTCCTCTGTCACTGTTGGCACTCTGGGTGGTGGGCACGGGGAGATGGTGGTCACCTGGATTGCCTACTCTTCCTTCGCCATCAATCCCTTCTTCTATGGGCTGCTGAACCGCCAGATCCGTGAAGAGCTGGCCCGGCTCCGGCGCAGCTGTCTCAACCGGCCGCTGGCTCAGGAGCTCTGTCTTTCCATCTCAGAGGCTTCTGTCCAGGAAAACTTCTTGCAGTTCCTCCAGAGAGCAACTTGCACGCTGGAGACCCACACCAGCTGCATCAGCCCTAGCCCCCGGAATAGGCTGGACCAGACCACAACAGGCTTCCCCCTCCCAGGTCAAGTTCCTGAACAGAGCAGCTGAGAAGCAGGAGGCTCTGTCCCACTGTACTGGGCAGGAAACCTACCTGGGACCCA
The DNA here is from genome assembly GCF_003945725.1 of Corapipo altera. Taxonomy (NCBI): domain Eukaryota; kingdom Metazoa; phylum Chordata; class Aves; order Passeriformes; family Pipridae; genus Corapipo; species Corapipo altera. The sequence continues at coordinate 3,149,017 of NW_020884882.1, read as the reverse complement.
CCAGACTTGCTTGGACCGAGCTTCTTCAATTTGGAGGAGTCCTTGTTTGGGTTTTGCCTCTCTCTGAGCTTATGGTGGAAGATGGTTTCTCTGCTGGGGGAAGGCAGCAGATCTGGTGAAGCCCCAGGTCTCTTCTGCAGGCTGGCTCCACCAGCACAGCCCAGTTGCATGGATGGGCTCTCCTCAGGATGTGGGATGCCAAGGGGCTCCTGAGCAGGGGCAGGGGTCACCTCTATCTCCGTCACCCTGCTGGAACCACTCATGGCCAACAGGGAGGGCAGATGTCCCTTGCACTCTACCCGGGAGCAATGTCCCAGCTAACACCACTAACACCAGTAACAGCAGGGCCCTGGGCACCCCACTGAGCCTGGATGGCAGACGTGGAAACCTCCATCCTTGGCTGTTAAACCCAAAACTAATGTCTGTGTGGAGGAGCTCCTGCTCCCTGTGGTACTGATCAGGGGCACACACCCATGGGGCTGACTCTGGCCGTGTCACTGTTTGTCCTGCTGGCATGGCAGCACACAGTGCCTGTGGCCATGCCTGGTTGTGCCCTCTGTCCCCCCTGCCTGCCAGGGGCCACCCCTCTGGGGAGAAATTGGCTGCCTGAGGGTCTGTGCCAGGCTGTTTATGGACACAGCTGTCCAGCTGAAGCCCAGCCACGTGCCAGCTGAACTGGGCTGCTGGCCAGGCGGGGGGACATGGTGACACAGGGTGATGGAGGTGGCTGTGTGGGGTGCTCCCGGGCGGCAGCAGCCAGAGAAGATCAGAAGCTGCTGTTCCCCTTTGGTCTCATTGCTTCTGCAGGACCTCCCACGGGATCCTCAGTGCCAGAAAGGGGACTGGACCCTTTTGGGGGATGCTGCAGGGGTACATCAACCTCAGCCCACCCACAAAGGTCCCAGGAATGGTGTTGGCATGGTGGGTTGGATACGTCCTTACCCCAGTAATAACTGGGGGCCTGAGGAAGAACTGCCCCATGGCCTCTCAAACTGCCCCATGGCAGGGAGGGGGCTCCAGGAAGACCCCCAGAGAGATGAGGCTGAAGGCCAGCCCCCTCCCTGCCCCAGACACAGGGATGCCCCTCCAGCCACCACCCCATGTCCCTAGGAGACTTCTCCCACAGCTCCTGCTGTGGGAGAAGTCTCCACCCAGGGTGGGGGGATATTATTATTATTATTATTTTGTAAATTTTATCTTTTTATTAAACCATTGATAAGTTACAAAGGAGGAAAAAATATAGACTTATATATACAGCATTTCCAAGCCAGCAGGGACTGGCTCTTGGATGGGGTTGCTGGGAGGCGATTGCCCCAGGGTGGCCCTGGGAGGGCCCCCCACCAGAGCCAAGGGAAGAGAGACACCTGCAGAGGCCAGGCAGTCCCTCATCCAGTGGGACCTGACTTTTGGGTGCCAGACAAGAGTGTGGGCAGCAGCAGGATGGCAGGGTAGGCAGGGGGAGGAGCAGGAGGCAGGGGTCCCATGCTGGCACAGGGAACTGGGAGAAGGGACCCTAGGCCAGCAGGAACAGCCCCCCCACCCAATACCAGGACATGTGGTCTCTGTGCAGGAAAATCAGGGAGGGGGGCACAGTGCTGCTGGGACTGGCAGCAGGCAATGAAGCAGCCCCTTCCTCCAGCGGGCATTGCCACCAGAAAGACCCTTCCCTTCCCTGGAGTGGGGGGCAAGGAGGTCCACCCTGGGCATGGGGCACCTGGCAGGGGCTGGGGGCCAGAGTGGGTGGCAGGGAGATGTCTCTGGTACCAAGTGGCACCCTGGATACCCTGGCCTGGCCCACCGAGGCTCAGTAGGGCGAGAACTTCTGCCGGTCAGCTTTCTTGGTGCCGTTGGCCGCTGAGATCTTGGTCGTGTAGGTGGCGGTGCCGCCATTGGGACCCGCCACAGAGGACGGGGACAGTGCCAGGAAGGACACCGGCTTCAGGCCGATGAAGTTGGAGAGGGAGATGGCATAGGGGGTGCCCAGCAGGGCTGGAGGGGCCGGGGCAACGGCGGGAAGCGCTGCGCCGGAGCCTGGGGCGAGGGGCTGGGAGAAACCCATGCCGAGGTCCATGGAGCCAGGGCCCGGTGGCACCTGGGAGGTAGATTTAGCCGTCTCTAAGCTGGGGAGGCAAGCAAGAAGGATGGGATGGTGACTACCATGGTGACAGAATGGGTTTCCCAAACACCCCAGCCCTTGTCACAGGTCTCCATGGCACATCCTGGGTATCCCACCGAGCAGGATTAAAATCTGGGGCTCAAACCCAGTGGGTCTCAGATCCTGCACCTACCATCTCAGGACCTCAAAGCACCACCCAGCTCATCCTTCCTGTGGATGCTGGAGTGGGGATGTCCCCCTAAAGCTGTCTTGGGGTGCTGGGGAAGTGCCCTCACATGCATCCAGTATGTGTGTCCCTCCCCCCAGGCTGGCACCTACCAGGCTGTGATGAGGTACTGAGCCAGGGTGATGCTGACAGGGGTCCCCGTGATGGTCACGTGCCGCTCACTGGAGCCCTCAGTCTGGTTCCCAATCTTGATGTGGGCGCCCGACATCTGCCTGATCTCGCTGATCTTGCTGCCGTGCCGGCCAATGATGCAGCCAATGAGCTGAAGGGGCAGGGACCAGGGTGAGCTGGGAGCAGCTGGAGCAGCCACGCCAAGCAGGGAGCTCCCAGGGGCTCACCCAGACACCTGCTACGCCTGGGAGGGTTGGGGAAACTGCAGAATGCAGTGGGAGGGCAGGGCAGGGCAGACCCTGCTTTTTGGTCTCATTCAAGCCTCCCTTGCTAGCATTGCTGGGCTGCCACATGCCAAGGCCCTTCCTTGGCATTGGCCAAGCCCTTTTGCCCCCTCATGTGCCTCAGTTTCCCTTTTCTTCTGCCCCAGCAGCCCCCTCCTGCTCCTGAGCTCTGGCAGAGCCTCCTCTGTGAGGGGCAGTGGTTCCTGGCCCCTGCAAAGTGCCTGCAGGATGGGACACATGGCTGGGGGCAGGTTCTGGTCCCTCTTGCCATCCCCAGACCAATACATACGTCATTGGGCACCAGGAACTCCTGGGAGCTGCTCTGGGAGCTGGCATCCAGGCCTGGAGAAAGAGACAGGGATGTTAGCAATGAGGAAGTGGGTCTCCAGTAGCCCCATGCCCCCTCCTCAGACCTGTGCCAGGACAGCTAGTGGCCGTGGGGACAAACCTGGAGGATCCTTGGGGAGAGGCAGGGAGGACAGGACATAGGTACCAGCCATAATTTGGTGCTGGTGCTCTTTCATTGCAGGGTTGGGAGGTACTGGTGGGTCCAGGGACCCCAGGAAATCAACAAAGGGTTGTGCTGGGGGAAGCGGGTAGCCATGCCAGGGGGGACAGGACTGGAGAGGTTGCAGGAGTTGGGGACCTCCTCCTCAGGGTCAGGTGTCTGGGTGTGCCAGGGGCAGACATGGAGATGTCCCTTGGTAGCTCACCTGGCATCATGGCGGGTGTATGGCCCAGGGGGGCGAAGGGGACCGTGTGCCCTGACAGCTGCTGCAGCTTTGTCACCTGCCCGGGCAGCAGGAGGAGGAGGAAAGAGGCATTAGTGGTGACGGCAGAGAGTCCCCTGTGCCCCTGCTGGGGCTGAACATTGGCACCCAGCGCCTCCCAGGATAGGAATGCCCAGCAGCACCTGTCCTGGCGGGCATGGACCCAGTGCCCACAGAAGCTGCCACAGGGACAGACTCACCTCTGCAGGAGACACCCCACTGTACTGGCCTTGCATGGAGAAGCCCTGAGGAGGAGAAAATAGGGTATCAGTTGGGAGCCAGGTGGGGACCACTGCCTCAGCCCCCCACCCCCAGGGCAGAGAGGCCACCATGAGCCCACCAGAGTTGCCTCTTGCTGGCTGAAGCTGCTCTGTGCCCCAGGGGGGCTGTGCCCTCTTACCTGGTTGGCAGAGAGCAGGATGGTGCCCAGGGAGAGGCCAGGGTGGTAGGGTATGGTGGCCCCCTTCGGAGGTGACTGGAGACAGAAGGAAGGAGGTGGAGAGGATGAGAGATGAGGCTTAATGTCCCCTACAGCCCCATGGACCCTCTGCCCTCTCATGTCCCCAGCAAGCTGGGCACAGCCCTCAGCACCACTGAGGCAGGGTGCTCCTACAGGCTTCCACGCAGGGGGACTATGGTGTTTGGGTCCAGGTGGGCACAGCAGCCTTGGGGAGGGGGAGGTGGGTAGCACATGCCCCTGGGCTGGGCATGGGGCTTGGGAGGTACCTCCAGGATGACGGCACAGATCTGCCTCACGCACTGGATGATGGTGTCTGGCACTCCCGAGACAGTGACGGCCCGTTCCGTGGAGTTGGGCAGCAGGTCGCCGGCCACCTGCACCTGTGCCCCTGTGCTCTGGGGGGAGCAAAGGGAGATGCTAGTATCGCTCAGCCACCCCCTGCAAGGGCTCAGCACCTCACACCTCCCCTGTCCCCCTCCTGAGCTCCCATGGACCATTGCAGGACCTGGAGGGTGATGCTCTCTGCTCCTGCATCACCTGCATCACTTCCCACAGCCCCTGTGGGACTGTGGCAGCTCCCACACTGAAGGCTCTGTGTTCCCTGGGGGAAAAAAGATCCCCCACCCAGGGCATCCTCAGCCTCACCTCCCGGATCTCCCGGATCTTAGATCCTGCCTTGCCGATGAGGGAGCCGCACTGGCTGGCTGGGATGACAAGGCGCAGGGTCACCGGTGCTCTGCCTGCTGCCACCCCGTCGTTCCCTACTCCCAGGTCCTGTGAGGGAAGGGGGATTCAGCCTCAGACCCCCAGGATCCTGCAGGTGTGGGGGTACCCAGCAGGGTATGGGAGGGCTGCCTACCTCCTCCAGCTTGAAGGCGATCATGGAGACGGCTCGGAAGACGGCATCAGTGGAGCCGGTGATGGTGGTGATGCGCTCGGGGCAGGACCCCTCTGAGATGGTGATGCGTGCACTGCTCTGGGGACAGTGTCACACCCCGTTAGGTGTAGCAACACGCCTCCCACAGTTAGGGATGTCACAGACCCTGTGCTCCATGACTTCTCCCAGGGATAGGTTATCGGGTGAGATCGATGCCTTCAGATCTGAGCTTCCCCCCCCCACCTGCCCCAGGTAGCCTTCCCTGCAGTACCACTGTTTTTCCCCTGGATCCCCTTGGGTTTTGGGGCCCAGGCATATGGGAGCCACCAGACGCAGGCAACAGAGGCATCAGGACCTGGCAGTCCCCCAGCATGCCCTTACCTGCTCTCGTATCCTCTTAACAGTCTCTCCTTTCTGCAGGGAGAGGAACAGGGCAGGTGTCAGGTCCAGGGGAGCCCAGGGCTGCTGGTGCCCTGGACCCCAAATCTTACCTTGCCAATGATGCTGCCGATCTCCTGCAAAGCCAGAGACAAGAGTGGCCCCATCAGCAGGCAGCTCCCTGCCCACCGAATCCCTCCTCTGCCCACAGCTTGGCACACCTGCAATGGGCAGGCCCTGCCCCGGGGCCACTGGGACACTGAGTGGCGTAACTGGTGACACTGAGGCATGGGAACCCATCCCTGGCTTAGGATGGGCAAAGAAATCCTTCTAGGAATGCTGTTCCCAGGGGGGATTGGAGCTCCAGCATGGCCCCTCAGCCCAGGCATTGCTGACCTCCTGGAAGTGCTGAGCCCCCTGCCCTTACCTTGCCGTGCATGAGCATGCGGAGGGTCAGGGTGATGCTGAGCTCTGTCTCCTCAGGGCTGCCGCCCACGCCGCTGACTCCATCCGGTGATGCCATGGCGGGGGGGCGAGCTGAGCCTGCGGGCACGGCAGCCTTCAGAAAGGGGGCAGGCACCAACTAACTCCCTGCTCCCAGATCGCAGCTTGAAAATCCTATGGCTGGGAAATGGGGAAACTGAGGCAGGGGCAACACTGTGCCCTCCCCTGGCAGAGGAGGTTTGCATGGCCCCATGGTACCCCATGGGTGCCCTGCACTCCTGCCTGGCACTCCCCAAAAGGCCCACTGCTACGTGTCTGCCAGAGCTGCCTTCAGCCTGTCCTGCACATAGCCAGGGGAAGGGGAAAGGTGTGGGGAATGTGGCTGTGCGAGGAAGTTCAGTTTGCAGACACTTGCTGGGGTGAGGGGAGCAGAAGTGACCTGGGTGGTCTCGCAGGCTGTGTGAGCCTCCCTCTTCCTCCTCCTCCCTTCCTTCTGCCCATGCGCAAAGTCCCAGGGGAAACGGAGGCAAAGCTCCCTGATGGAGATCGCCGGTCCGATATGAACCACGGCGTGACGCCTGATGTTGCTACACCCTCTTTTCCCCCAGAGCACCCCAGGGCCCTCCCAGACCCTGTGCCTGGGGACCGGGGGCGGGCAGGGCCCCTGGGAGAAGGACAATCGCCGTGTGTCCAGGGCCGGGTGGGCGGTTGCGGCACCGCTGGCTCCCGGCAAGCCGGGCGATGCCAAGCAGCTTTGAAACAAAGCACCCGTGTTGGGGCTGGGGCCGTGCCTTCGGGCATGGCGGGCGGGGGGGGGGGCAGCTATTTTAGGTGCTGGCAGGACTCGTCACCGCTATGGCACATCTCCTGCATCAGGGTAACGGGGGGCAGGGAGGGGGCAGGTTGGTCCCCTGTGCACCCCGTAAGCGCTTTTGGCTCGCACCCCCGGGGTGGTTTAACGCCCCATCTTCACCTGCCTGTTCCTGTGGGCTGGAGAAAGGGGGAAAGACTGAGGAAGGAGAATATTCCTGTTCCCGATGGAGGGGAGCCTGAAGTAGGGTGGAGGGGGTGAGACGTGCCCTTCTATAACTCCCTGCCCGCAGCATCCGGAGCTGTGTGCGGTGCCGGCAGGGACGCGCAGCCCGCCAGGGTCCCCCGTCCCCCCGGGGATGAACGGCAGCGGGGACCGCCGGGGACAAAAGACCCTGCGGGGCAGAGAATGACGAGGCTGGCAGTGGGACAAGGGGGAGGCAGCAGGGCCACGGGGTGTTCCCCCACTGCCACAGACTATGTCGGGGGTCTGCGGGCAGGGTGTGCTCACCTCCAGGTGAGCAAGGCTGGCAGGGACGCCAAAGGCCCCGTGATGGGCACAGGCCACCTGCCATGGCTGGCATTGGGACAGCCACGAAGCTGGGCACCGCCCGTCCTTCGGGGCACCTCTGGGTGGCAAAGGGAGGTGTCGGGGGACAGGAGGAAGCCCCCATCCCGTCCCAAGGCGTCGCTGTCTCCGCTCACCCTCCCGGCCGCCCCAAGCCCCCCGGTCCCCGCGGGAGCGGGGCCTGGCGGGTACCTTTCCGTGCGCCTCGTCCCTCCGCCGCCGGCCGCCCCGCTCAGTGCCACATTGTCCCCGGCGGCGCCCAGTGACACCCGGGGCAGGAACAATGAGCCGCTTGACAGGCCAGGGCCAGGCTGGCAGCCCCGGCCCCCACCCCGGTCCACGCCGGGGCCCCCCTCGCTCTTCCCCTCTCCCACATCCCTCCCTCCGGGATCCTATTACAGCGGATAAGAGACACTAAAAGGAACAATGCACCCTGGGTAAGGCCATCTGCCACCGCTGGGGACATTCCTGGCCCCCCCTCCCGGTCTCCCCTCCCTTGGCTCACACATCACCCCTCTTTGTAATTGCGTGGTTTTTTTCCTGGAAGCTGATCAGCTGGCAGGGCTCAAGGGCTCAAGGACACCGGAGCGGGCAGGGATGGGGCAGCTGGCACCCCAGGGCCCATTGGCACTCCGGGCTGCTGCTGGGAGGGAGTGCCTGGAGGGCTGTGGGGCAGGAGGCACTCCTGTATGGGGGGGGGTGGGGGCAGGGCTGTAACAAGGGATCTGAACCAGGTGTGGGGTCAGGGATGCTCCAGACAGGGGTCCTGCCATATCACCAGGGCAGGCACCAGCTCCTGCATCCTTGGCACTGCCTTGTGGCCCCCACATGAGCATTCTGTACCCACATAAAAGTGCCCCCCCTCTGTTACCTCCCCCACTAAATCCTCCTGGGCCCTGGCGTAAGCAGCTAAAGCCCAGGCAGGCTTGTGGAAGGGGGGGCATTGGGGGGGCACCCTGCTGCTGGCTCCATCTGTGCCCCTGAGTGCCCAGTGCAGCAGCACTAAAGAGGAAGGAGGCAGGTGGCAGGCAGGGGTCTTGTCCCCCTATCTGTCAGGCCTCCCCACCCGCCCCCTCATCTGTTCATGGCAGCCACTCCTTGGGTAAATCTGCCCCCACCTCCCTGGGGCGCTGGGCTGGCAGTTCCCTTTTAAGCCCCTGTGGATTACCCTGGACTTGGGTGCATGCTAGGAGAGGTGGGAGGAGAAAGAGGAAGCAAGCAGGCTGGGGACACGGCTGTCACTACCTTGGGGAACCTACCTGTCCCTGAACACAGCCCCAGGGCTCCCCAGGTACCCTCTGAGGCTCATGGGGGTCCTGCCAGAAGTGGTGTGTGAGGCTCCAGTGAGGCTGGCACTTGCCAATCCACAGGGCAATGATCCCCAACTGTACCATCCCTTGGTGGCTGCACCTTCCCTGCTATCACCCCCCCAAACTTGCACAGGACAGCAGGCACAGAGGTGGGGACTGGGGAAGGAGGTGAGAACAGTGGAAAGAAGCAGGATGAAGGTGGCAGGAAAGCAGTGGCAGAGCTTGGAGTTTTATTTGGTCCCAAGGGAGGTGGGTGATGGCGTAGGCCAGTGTGGTGTGGGTGCCAGGCAAGTGGCTGAGCTGGCACGAGGGTGCATGTGCAGGCAAAGGGATGGGTGGGCTGGTCACATCCTCCTGCCTCATGGTCCCATCCGGCTCACACCAGCTGCTGCAGGAAGGCCAGGAGTCCACGGTGCCACTCATTGGGCTTGTCCAGGTAGCAGGGGTGTCCAGCACCCTGCAGCATCAGCACCTGATGCTCAGGGAGGTGCCGCAGGTTGTTCAGGCTGGTCTCCCCCAGCTCCACGTCCTGGTCCCCATACACGATCAGCGTAGGCGTCTGCAGAGGGGGAATGCAGAGGGGCAGCCTGTGAATGGGATCCAGGCACCCAGGCACTTGTTCGTCCTGGCCAGGAACACCCTACAGGGGGTACACTTGCCCTTCTATCCCACTCATCAGGACAAGAGGTTCACACTCCTGGGTCTCTTTCCCTTCTGCTATCCCACATCACATTCCTTCATCATGATGTTCTCCTTTTCCAGTGGCAACACAGTTTAGTCTTTCCCTGCTCAACTCCAGTGCCAAGGCCCCCTTTTCACCATCCCCTCCCAGTTCCCTGACCTCCCCCAGTGCCCCTCCAGGCCATACTTTGATCTGGGCATACTGCTCCGCCGTGAATTTGTCAGTGCAGATGGGTGCCACAGGTACATATGCCTTGACCAGGAGGCTGTGCTCTAGGAGGAAGGGCAGGGAGTACATGCCGCTGAGCGAAGGGCTGATCACCACAGCTGGACCGAGGCCCAGAGCCTCCGAAACCGCCTTCAGGAATTCTGCCGGTGCTGGCTGGCCCACAGGTGCTGGGGCCACGGCATCCTTGGAGCGCCCCAGCCCTGAGCCATGGGAGACACAAGTGGCCCTGTCAGGCTCCCCCGCTGCCTCAGCGAGCAGGAGAAGCTGGCACAGCACAGCTGGATGCCGGGGTTGCCATCCTGGCACCACAAACCTAGTGGGTGCATCGGCCCCACCTGGCTCCAGGGCTGTGGTCACCATCACACCTTACCCGGCAGGTCGATGGCCACGGCTCGGTAGCCGTTTTCGGCCAGTGCGGCGAGTGTCCCCACCTGCAGCCAGGTGTCGGAGGAGAAGCGGATGCCGTGCAGCAGCAGCACCGTCAGCCTCGGCGCCGCCTGGGCGGGCTCAGCCTGGCGGTAGAACAGGGTCTGTCCTTGCACGGTGACGGTGCTCTCAGTGAGCCGTGGGGTGGCCATGCCTGGGGGTTGGGGGGCTGTTAGTGCGGGCGAGTGGTGGGAATGGGAGGGGTGACGTGCCTTGTGCCGCCGTCGAGGCACAGGTGGCCACGGGGGGGGTCACACCGGCATCATCCTCACTGCGGGGACACTGGCGGGGCCGCTGATGTGCCAGGCGGGCTCACGGAGCCGCCCCTGCCTCAGTTTCCCCGTCCGGCCCTTACCTGCTGCTCCGGGGCCGGCCGCCGCTCGCCTCCTCCCCGCCCCCCCGCCGCACCACCGGGCCGGGGGAGCCGCGTCCCGGGGCCAAAGGCCTGCGGGGCGGGGAAGAGGCGAGCGGCGGCACCGCCTCATGGAGCGCAAGGTCCGGGGCGGCCCCGGGAACGGCCGCGGCCCCGCCGGGCCGGGCCGAGAGGAGCCGAGCCGAGCTTTGCCGAGCTCAACACGAGCTTTGCCGAGCCCGACCCGAGCTTTGCCGAGCCCGACCCGAGCTTTGCCGAGCTAAACCCGAGCCCTGACGAGCTCAACCCGAGCCCTGACGAGCGCAGCTGAGCCCAACCCGAGCTCTGCCGAGCCCAACCCGAGCTTTGCCGAGCCGGACCGAGCCCTTGACGAACTGAGCTGAGTCCAGCCGAGCTCAGCGGAGCCCCTGCCGAGCCCCGCCAAGCCCCACCAAGCCTCTCCGGCCCAGCAGATCCCCCGGCCGTTCTGTCCCGAGAGCTCTGCCGAGGCCCGGCGGGGCAGTGCCGGGGGTCGGGGCCGTGCCGGGGGTCGAGGGGCAGTGCCCCGCTCCCCGCACCCGGAGCCTGCAGTGCCGCGCGGTGCCGCCGGGCGGAGCCCGTGGGCACGGCTGTGCCGGGCGGACCGGGCCGGGCCGGGCCGGGCCGGGCGGGGGTCGCAGGCTGGGCGGGAGCTGAGCAGAGCAGCGGGGACCGGGACCTGCTCCCTGCCCGCAGCAGTGGGGTTGGGGGCCCGCAGCCCCGCGCTGCTGGTCTCCTTTTCCAGCGGGAGCGGAGATGCTGCTGGCCCGCAGCCGCCTGTCGCTGCTGCTGCTCGGGGCGCTCCTCACCTTCCTCCTGTACCTCCTCCTCCCGGCCGCCCGGCACGGGCAGCGCTCCCGGCCTGACGAGGGGAAGCGGGGCCGGCGGGCGGCCAACGGCACGGCGAGGACGGGGATGGCTGCGGGAGAGCCCCCCGTCTTCTACAGGGAGGTTCCCGCAGGAACTGCCGGCCCCGGGAGGTGGGTCAGCCCAGCCTCGGGTCTGTCATCACCAGCTACAGGCATGGCATCGTCCCTGAACCCTTTCCCGCCTGTCTTCCCCCCCGCAGGCCTGATGTCCTGTTCCTGCACGGCCAGGCGTTCACCTCCAAGACGTGGGAGGCCTTGGGCACGCTGGCGCTGCTCGCTGGAGAAGGCTACCGTGCAGTCGCAATAGATCTGCCCGGTAGGACCATGGCACTATGTTTAGTTGATCCCTCTGGGCAGCTCCAGCCAGCCCCTGGCCTCAGCTGGGCTCTGGAGCTCTTTGGAGAGAGGGCTCTGGATAGCTAGACACGATCCCTGGGGCGTGTGCCTGGGATTTGGCTCTGCCCTGGGGCGTTGGTCTCCATCACGTGGTGAGGCTGGTGTGAGGCTTGGGCTGTACAGCCACTAGGGCTTGATCAGGTGCCCATTTTTTGCCAAGCCATTGAACTTTGCGGGGAGAGAGCAGTGGAGACTGCACAATGCCCCCTACCCACCCTGCACCCTCTTCCCCATGCCAGGCTACGGGGATTCGCCCCCAGTGGAGACGTTAGTGACGGCACAGGGCAGAGTGGCTTTCCTGGACCGTGTTCTCCAGCAGCTGGGCATGCGGAAGCCCGTTCTTGTGAGCCCCTCCATGAGTGGCCGCTTTTCCCTGCCCTTCCTGCTGGACCATGGGGACTGGCTGTCCGGCTTCGTGCCCATTGCACCCGTGGGCACCAAGGACTTCACTGCTGAGCAGTACCGGCGGGTCCAGGTGAGATGTGTCATTGGGCTCCTGGGGGGCTCCCCTGGGTGCTACTGAGCCTCTGGCTGTAGGGAGGCATGGAGGGTGGCCCTGTTTAGGAGTGAGTGAAGGGGACCCGTGCCTCCCAGCTCATGGGGGAGCTGGCACCTGCCTCCCCTTGGCTTTGCAGCCCCCTGGTGATGCATGGAGGTGGGCACAGCCCAGGGGAAGCGCACTGGCCATTTACCCCTCTGACAACAGTTCTGCTTTTCTCTCTCCCAAGACGCCCACCCTGATCCTGTACGGTGACCGTGACACAGGCCTGGCTCCCCAGGCCCTGCAGAACCTCCAGCACCTCCCTGTGCACCATGTAGTCATCCTGCCTGGTGCTGGCCATGCCTGCTACCTGGACAAGCCTGAGGACTTCCACCGGGCTCTGCTGGGCTTCCTGCGCCAGCTGAAGTGAGCACCGCCTCCTGCCTGCCGAGCAGAGGAGAGGGGCTGGGGCATCCGAGGGACTGGGAGGCACACACAGCTGGTGTGAGGGGTTCTGCTCCCTGTTGGGGTGTCCCCAGGGTGGCGGGGGTGGGGACTCGAGGTGTCCTTCGCTGGCAGGACAGAGTGTCGCCTGTCACGAGGCCAATAAACTGATGCTGCTCTGTTTTCTGCGTGTGTCCCCAAGCGCCGCGGGGCTCCCCGGGTTCCAGCCCCATCCCTCTAGCGTGGGGCAGGACGGTGCCCTGCGCCCTTTGCCTGTACCCCGCCCCTTGCCTGCCCGTCCAGCGCCCCCGCTCCTCCCCTGCCCGCCCCCTGCCCGCTGCCGCCGGCGGGGCGGAGCGGAGCGGGCGGAGCGGGGCCGGGCAGCGCCGGCGGCAGCAGCGCGGAGGTAGGGCCGGGGCGGCGGGAGGCCGAGGAGCGGGGTCGGGCAGCAGGAGCGCCCGGCAGCCCGCGGGTGGGTGCCCCGGTGCCTTCGCCCCCTTCGAGCCCGCGCCACGGTACCCTGCACCCCCCCCTTACACCCCTCTGCTACGCCCCTGCACCCGCTTACCACGGTGTTGTGCACCCCTCTGCCTTCTTGCCCGTGCTACCCCTGCACCCCTAACCATGGTGCTCTGCACCTCCCTGCACCCCTAACCATGATACCCTGCCCTCTGCTTCACCCCCTAGCCCCCTTAACCACACTATCCCTGCATCCCTACCCACGGGACCCTGCACTCCCCACAACTAACCATGATGTCCCTGCATCCCAACTGCAGTACCCCTGCACCCCACTGTGCCCCCTTCCTGCACCCCAGCCATGATATCCCTATACCTCACCTGTGCCCCTTTGCATCCCCAGCCACAGTACCTCCACCCCTAACCAGGGTCTCACTGCAGCTCTCATAGCCTCTCTGCACCCCCTGCTTCCACACCCCCCCATGTTCCCCTTCACACCTCCTACTTAGGGGCACACCCCTGTGTGCCCCTAAGCAGCCCACATCTTCCTGCTCCTCCAGCCACCCAGTACCTTTCAAACAGCTCCCTCAGTAGCCTGTCACCCTAATGTGGCCCCCTAGTCCTTCTGTCCTCTGCAAGCACTCGATCCCCCCTCACCACTCCCATTTCCCTGCACCCCCAGCGCCTTTCCTTGCAGTTGTCCTGCACCCCCTAAGCAGCCAGTGTCCCCCTTTCCTTACCTGCATCTCCTTACATCAGCATCCTGTCTGCACTCCTCAGCATCCCTGGCTACCCCAAACTACCATGTGCCCCTGCCCTACACACACTTCTTCCCCCCATAACCCCCTTCCCCACCTAGTTGCCCCCTTTTCCTCTCAGCTAGCCCTTTCCTGGATCTCTCCCCAGGCCTGGCCATCACAGGCTGCCCTGGCACTGTGTTTGTGGCAGGAAGATGTGCTTTGGGGGAAGAATGACAGGACAGATTGGGGGGCACACTCCATCCTGCCCTGTAGCCAAGTGAGGGGGATTTCTCCCATGTTGGCAGTGTCCCAGGACTCACACGGGGCAGACCTTTGTCCTGTCTCACTTCAGTTTCTGTGACAACCAAGCTTGCCGGCGGACTTTGGAGGGGCCAGTGGGTGATTAACCATCTTGCCACTCTTCCCCCAGAGCTCTGCAACCCCCGTCCCAGATATGGCACCTGGGAAGCCCGGGAAGAGCGCAGGGGCCTTGGAGAACTCCTCGGTTACGCTTTTCCGGGAGTACCTGAGGATTGACACTGTCCACCCCAAACCTGACTATGGTGAGGATGGGGGAACAGGACAGGGAGCCACGTGGGGATCTGCCAATGTGGCTTTGCAGCTCTGGTCTTTGGACCCAAGTGCCCAAGTCCTGTGCCGGCGCTGTTTTGATCATGGTGTTAAGGAGCAAACTCCTTTGTGTCTTATCTTTGCTCGTGCCTTTGGTTGGGGCAGGGATGTCCCAAGTGCACCCAGAGCTTCTGTTTGCACCCTCCAGCCCTGTGCCCCTTGCTCCCCCTTTCCATGCTGCCCTGGCTCTGGGATGGATGAACTCCTTCCATGCAGATCTCCCTCTGTTAACATTTGTGTCCTCCCACTAAGGCACACTGAGATTTTTTTATTGGTGAGGAGCTCACAAAACTCCAATGGAGGACCAATCTCCCCTGAATTCACTCCCTTCAATTTTTATTTTTTCGTATTCCCCAAGTCTTCACCCCAAAGGGATGGTAACGAGCTGCTTCTGTCCCTGTTCCTGGCCACCTCTTGTGCCTAGGACCTCCATCACCTGCCCTCTCTGGTCACCTCTTTCCTTGTCCTTAGGAACCCCACAGAGCCTTGGGGACCCTGGGGGGTTGCAGTGAGAGAGGAGGGAGACCCTGATGTAACTCCAGGCATCCCCGCTCTTCCCTAGATGCGGCTGTCCGATTTCTGGAGCGTGTTGGCACCGACCTGGGCTTGGCCTGCCAAAAAGTGGAGGTGAGCAAGGCGAGGAGCCACCTCCAGTCCATCCAACCATCCATCCATCCATCCATCCATCCATCCACCTGTGCCCAGGTCCTTAGTGACTGGGCTGTTCCCTTGCCTGCACTCCAGAGCTGGGCAGGAGTGAATCCCCTCTGCCTGTAATCCTCGGCTGACCTAAGCCCTTCCTTAAGCCAGTATTCCGGCTGCTCCCTGCTGACCTTTGCAGTTGCATGTGCTATGATTAGCTGGGGACCTGGCAGAGTCACGTTGGCTGGGGCTGTCCTTCCTGCTGGGCACCGGCTGTCCCAGGGGATTCCCGGGCACCAGGGGAAGATGCTGGGTTTGTCTTCCCTCCTTGGAAGTGTAGCCAGGTCTGGCACCTGCAGCCAGACTGTCTGACTGTGGGGAGTGCAGACATGTGTGCTTCTGGTGCCTGCCCTCTCCCAGCAGAGAAAGGGGTGACCTGCCAGGTGGCATCCAGAAATTTTTCCCAAGCTGACGCTTTTTGGCCCCAGTCCACCACTCCCAGCACCTCTGTCCCCATCCTGGACCCTGGTGACACTCTACCTTCACTCCACAGGTGTGCCAGGGCCATGTGGTGCTGATCCTGACCTGGCAGGGCACGAATCCTCGCCTGCGTTCCATCCTCCTCAACTCCCACACCGATGTCGTGCCCGTCTTTGAGGTACTGGGACAGGGCGAGGGATGGGACGGGCATGGTGGAGAGGATTGGGTGACAGGAGGATGGGAGCTGTGCCCCTCTACCACGCTGGCCACTCTCCCCCACAGGAGCACTGGACTTACCCACCCTTCGAGGCTGTTAAGGACTCGCAAGGCAACATCTATGCCCGAGGTGCCCAGGACATGAAGTGTGTCTCCATCCAGTGAGTGGAGGGCTCTGTGCCTGCCGGGTGGGCACAGTGCTGGTGGTGCCTCTGAGTGATGCAGGATAGGATGCAGCCATCCCCAGGGTTGCTGGGTCTGAGGGTGCCACCTCTTGACCCACCCTGAGGTGGCTCAGAGCACACGAGCCCCTCTCCTCCATGATTACCAGACACTATTTTCCCCCTGCAGGTACCTTGAGGCCATCCGGAGGCTGAAGGCAGAGGGAAAGTCTTTTGCCCGCACCATCCACCTCACCTTTGTGCCTGGTGAGTCCCCAGGCTGTCCTCTCTCAGGGGCACAGAAGGGGTGGGCAGCTGGCTGATGCTCTGGAGTCCCCCATGCCGTGGCAGCTGCCAGGCTGTTCATATTTTGAGCTCTAGCTCAAGGCTGGAGAGGTTTCCATGTCCAAGGATATCTGATGGCACCCAGGCTGGCCTGGAAGGAGGACCAGGAGGTGGTGGGCTGGGGGATGTCCCAGTTCCTTCCTCCATGCCACGCTCTCCCCTGCAGATGAGGAGGTGGGTGGACACAAGGGCATGGAGATGTTCGTGCAGCGCCCTGAGTTCAAAGCGCTCAACGTGGGCTTTGCCATGGATGAGGGTGAGTGGTGGTAGGCCGGCACAGGCATGTGTCTCCTCCTGGCACACACCCTGGCATTACCCCCAGGCATTGGCACCCAGCACACTTTCAGGCACCCCCTTGGGGAATCCTTCTCCTGGACAGTGACCCACACGGTGCCAGCCTGGAGGGGAAATGCTGCCAGGGCAGAGCAGAGGGGGGTATGTTATGGCACACTGACTCCCTGTCTGTGCCCATCACAGGCCTGGCCAGCCCGTCCGACACCTTCAGTGTCTTCTATGGCGAGAAGAGCCCATGGTGTGAGTACCTGCGTGCCCACTACCCCGTCCCTGGCTCTGCTGGGTGCTGAGGCACTAGTGCTATCCCAAGCTTGCTGCTCAACATTTCCCTCTATCCCCACTGCTGCAGGGATCAAGGTGAAGTGCATGGGTAGCCCTGGACATGGGTCCCGCTTCATCAGCAACACGGCGGCCGAGAAGATGGTAAGAGAGGGGGTACACCATGTGCAATCCCTGTGCCTGCCCTCTGCCTACCCAGGCACCTGCCCACAGGGCTGATCCTCACCTGCTGCCCTTCTCTCCCTAGCAAAAAGTCATCAACTCCTTCCTGGCCTTCAGGGAGAGCGAGAAGCAGAGGTAGGAGACAGGCAGTAGTATGGTTGTAGCTTCAGTTTGGTCCATGAAGGGGGTCCTTGGGATCCCAAGTCAGGCTCTGATCCAGTGCTGCCACCCTGTGCCTCACTTTCCCCATTTGGGGTGGGGGGGCACTTGTCCTCTCCACGTGGCACGGAGTGACTCTCCCTTGCATCCCACGAGGCTCAAGACTGACTCAAGCCTGACCCTGGGGGACGTCACCTCGCTCAACATGACCATGCTGGAGGGGGGTGTCTCCTTCAACGTGGTGCCCTCAGAGATGTCTGCCAGCTTTGACATCCGCATCCCACCCACTGTGGACCTGAAGGTGGGCGCCACACCAGCCCCACCCAGGAGGGGAGCAGGATTGGGGATACCCTGCTCACACTCCTCCTCTGGTCTCCACCTCAGGCCTTCGAGGAGCAGGTGGCCAAGTGGTGCCGTGGTGCTGGGGATGGTGTCACTTATGAATTTCACCAGGTGAGGGATCTCAGCCACCCAGGCACATTGCACCAATCCCTCCCCTGCCAAGTGCCCACCCGCTTGCCCCTCACCTGCCCTCTCCCTCCATCAGAAATGCATGGACCAACACATAACCTCCACTGACGAGTCGGACCCGTGGTGGAAGGCCTTCAGTGGGGTCTGTAGGGACATGTGAGTAGTGTCCCCAGGAAGAACAGGATCATCATGGCATCCTCTGGTGGGAGCCAGGTGGTCCCCAGGGGTTTCTAGGGTGATGGCAGCGGTTGGGATAGGGTGCTCTGTGCTGTGCCAAAGCATCTCCCTTGTGTCTCACCCTCCAAAGGAATGGGATTGAGTGTCCTGCAGGGCTGAGGGACCTTCCTGTCACAGTCTCTTTGCCCATTGGGTGTCAGGGGGCCAGGGGACCTGGCTGCCCTCGTGCCCATGCTGACACAGGGTCTCACTTGTCAGGAAACTGCAGCTCAAGCTTGAGATCTTCCCGGCTGCCACCGACAGCCGCTACATCCGAGCGGTGAGTGCGATGCCCACCTGCCCGTGGGTCCCCCATCTGGGGTGAGACCTGCAGCCCCAAGCAGGAGCCTTGTCCAGGTGGAGGAGGGGGCAGCTCCGACCTCACCTCGTGCCTCCCCACCTCCAGGCAGGACACCCGGCTATCGGCTTCTCGCCCATGAACCGCACGCCAGTGCTGCTCCACGACCACAACGAGTTCCTCAACGAGCAAGTCTTCCTGCGGGGCATTGAGATCTACGCCCGCCTCCTGAGTGCCCTGGCCTCGGTGCCCCCGCTGCCTGCCGAGGGCTGAGCGCGCGGGCAGGGGCAGGACGGGGGGTGCCATGCAAAGCTTTAAAAACAGGGCAGGGGGTGGGCACAGTGGATATCTGCCAGTGTACTGGGGATGCAGATGGCATAGTGCCTTGTTGGCTGTGTTCAGGGCTGGCCTGCTGGTGATGCCTGAAGGGTTGTGTCCCCCTTGCCCACGTGCCAGCAGAGCCTTGTGTCCAGGTGTCTCCAGCCTTTTCTGGTGTTGGCAGTGCCTCCTGCTGTCCTGTTCCACCTCTGGCTGCAGAGGCTGGATGGTGAGGGGCTGGCCAGTCGCCCTCTCTGCCTGCCCACACCTTGTCCTGCCTCCCTGCCTGCTTGCCAGGGGAGCTGGGGCCAAGTGCCACCTGTCCTTCCCGTGCAGGTCAATAAATCTTGGTAAGCACAGCCAGGAGTGGGCTGGTCTGTCTGTCTGTCCATGGTGCTGCCCATGGGGTCTCACCCAGGCACCACATCCTTGCTCAGTGGGGCCAGCTGGGGTGCTCCTGCTCCCCTGAGTTTGTTGGGCTGGGGGACAGCAGTGCAGGCAGGATCCTGCCTGGGCAGGCTGAGGGGCCTCTGCTCCCAGTCAGCCTCAGGGGACTGGTGCTGAGCTTCATCCTGCTCCTTCCCTCCCTCCATCAGCTCCTGCTGCGGTGCCGCTCCCTCAAGCCCTCGGGTCCAGGCAGGCAGTGTGCGGGTCTGGGCAGGCACCTCTGCTTATCTGCCAGAGCTGCCACTGGCTGCATCTCCTCCTTGCTCGTTCCCAGCCCCACACAGCAGCTCTGCAGCACCCAGGGGTGCTGGATCTGTCCCAGCCATGCTGTTCCTTGGGGAAACTGAGGGCTCACTGAGAGAACTAGGGTGGTTTTACGGTGCTTGGGGCGCTTGCAGAGGTGCTCCATTACAAAAGGTTGGGGGTGAGCCAGGACCCCCCAGCCTCCTGACCTGTGTTTTAATTAAAAAAGATGCTGGAACCCTGGAGGGGCTGGGGATAATGAAGCTGCCCAGTGGCAGGCTGGGAGAAGGGATGAGGCTGGTGGCGATGAAGCATTGAGGGAGAAGCCACCAGCTCCTTGGCTCCTTTCCCTCCATCTAGCACAGGGGGAAATCCAAGGCTTTTGTGTGAGGGACACACCTGCCTGTGCACCGAGGCTCCTGTGGGAAGCCAGTGTTGATTCTCTGATGTCTCATATGACGATGTCCCCTGACCCTGCAGTCCTGGGGTAGGATGGCATGGGAGTGGGGTGGGTACCATGGGGGCCTTGCTGGCCAGGATCCCCTGTTCAGGGTGCTGGCACCTTTTCTGGGCGAAAGCAGTGCATCCCCTGCCCTGTGGGTGCACCAGGGCTGCATGTGGCACCCTGTGCACCTCCCTCGATCCTACTCAGCCTCTTTCCCCAACCATCCTTCTATATCCAGCTTGCCTGGCACTGAGATGGGACCTGAGAGCTGGGTGCTTGCTGGTGCTTGGAGATCACCCCATGCTCAGCATCCTTCTTGGGGAGCAGGTCTGTGTGCCCTCTCCTTCTCCTCCAGGAGGGCAAGGCTGGGAGACCCTAGGTTCCCCCCCTTGCTCCCCATCCTCAGGGATGAGCGGAAGGGGCTGGCAGGGTCAGCTGCGGGAGGGGGCTGTGGTAAAGCCTAAAGCGCTGGTGGCAGGAGGACACTTCGGGGACGTGCGGAGTTCTCGGAGTCCCCCCAGGGATGGGGCCGTCCCCCCGCGCATCCCCGCCACCCTTGGGGATGAGGGATGGCGGGGCCGGGCCGGGGCGGGCCGGGGCGGGCCGGGGGCGGTCGGATGTCGGCCCCATAAAACCTCAGTGCCACCGGCGGCCCCGGGCGCGGCGGCGGGATGCGGACGGCGGTGGCCTTGGCGGTGTCGCTGTCGCTGTGCTGGCTGGGGGCGGCGGGGCACAGCTTGCCCCGGCTCCGCCTGTCCTACCGCGGTGAGCCGGGCCGGGGGCACCTGCTGCGGGACGGGGGGGCTGCCCCCCGAGGGGTATCCTCGGGGTCCTCTCTGCGGGGGTTGCGCGGGGGCTTGGGGAGCGGCGGGTGCTGCGCTCGGAGTGCAGGTTTTTTGGGGGGGAGGTTTCGTGGGCACCTTGCGCTGGGGATTCGGGTTGGGCTGGGGTTTTGGTGAGTGGCTGCCCGGCACCCCTCCGTTCCCCACGCGGGACGTGGAGGGCCCCCGGGGAGAAGGGGGAGGAAGTGGGGAGCCGAGTGATGGGGAGAGGAGATGTGCAGCCGGGATCCGCGCCAGCCCCGTCGCTTCCCACGAGGGATCGTCTCCCACGTCGAGTGCGGGGAAACTGAGGCACGGCACTGTCCCGGCCCCGGCACGCTCTGCCGTGTGTGTTGGGAGCGTGCTGCGGTGCGTGGGTGGTGCCCCTGCCTGGGCACCCCCGGGGGTGGGTGCTCAGCAACCTCGGCTGGGCGGGGGGTCCCCGGGGTGCGCCTTCTGAGCCCCGCCGTGCTGGGGTGCGGGTGCCGGGGTGCCGGAGCCCCCCGGGAGGCTGCGGGGGCAGTGTTTGGTTTTAATTAAAACTCTCCCTGTGATCCTGCTCTGACTCGCCGCATCCCCCGCTCTGCCAGCCTAATCCACGGGCTGCTCCAGCCAAACTTGACAGAGCCTGGGGCGCCCCAATCTCCTTCTGGCCTCAAAGCAATGAACCTACTCGTAAAAAAAATTAACATAAAATAAATTACAAAAGGCATATCTTCCCCGTTCCCAGTGAGAGGAAAGGCATGAACAGTCCAGCGCTTGGAGAGCCACAGGAGCTGCAGAGCACCTCCCTGTGCCAGGGAAAAGTCTGCTCCTTTGCTGCCTGGGCTGGGGGTTCCCAAAGCTGCCTCTGTCCTGGGGCACAGCAGGCGACCCAGGGGCTGCCTCCCTGTGGAAGGGGAAATTGAGGCGCTCAGTGGTCCCCGCTTACCCTGGGAGCCAGCACGCACCCAGGACGGCTCATGGCTCTCTCCCGTGATGGGATCCGGTGTCCTCAGGTTGGGCTTGGCAACAGGGCAAGGGGGTCTGGGGTCACAGCAGGGCTGGGTCGTGGGGCTCAGGGTCTGGCTTTGTATGTGATCCACTCCAGCACAAAGTCCGGCGGTGCCGGGCCATTCCCCAGGTGTGAAGGGCTCCTCAGGGCCCGGGCGGGGGGCACTCCTCAGCTTCTCACGGGGAGGAACCACCTTTGAAAGCTTTTTTTTTTTTTTTTTTCCGCTTCTTAAGCTGATTATTCCATTCGTCTTCCAAATTGGAAACAGAAACTGAAATTTCCCATGAAACAAATTCTGCCACCGCCTTCTCCCCGGGGGGAAGAAAAAGAAAATGAAAATTTCAATTAAAGCCATTAGAGCCTCTGAAATCAAAGGGGTGAGCCGGAGCTGTTTGCGCACATCTCCTCGGTCTGGGCTCTGCCTGGCTAGCGGCTCTGGGTGCGGAGTGGCATTTGTGAGGTGACAGGGATAGGCTTTGTACTGTGAGTGCAGGGGTGGCCACGTCCCCAGCTCTCCCTCATACTTCAAGCCACTCTTCTCCTTTTGTTTCGAATTTCAGCAGTGGCTCATGTAAGAGGGGAAAGAGCATTTTGCTGCTATGTGCACTGCAGCACAGCCCAGTGCTCTCTTGCTGTCCCTCCCCCGGAGCCCCCCCCACTGGGGTAAAAGGGTCCCAGGAATGGATGGGCCATGGCAGGGGGCTACTCCCTGGGGAGATGAAGCCGAGGGGAAGAGGAAGGCGCCCTGGGCTGGTGTAACCCGAGGCGCAGGAGGAATTCGCCAGGTCTGGGGGAGAAAGGGAAGCCTCGCCTGAAACAATAAAAGGAGCCCGACGACTTTGCTGATGTTATTCTGAGCTGGGAAAATATTATTGCTGGGCAAGAACAGAAGGAGACGACAGCATTTTCCTGTGCTGAACCAGGCGATATGTGAGGACCTGAGATGCTGTGAGGACACAGGGGGAGGGTACCCCCAGGGAGACGGGGTGGAGGGACCACCAGGGCCCGGTGCCAGCTCTGCTGGCAGGCACAGGGGACTTCCCGATGGGGATGGAGCCACTGAGGCTCTATCCTTCTGTGTCGCTGGCATCACCAGTTAGGGCACTGGGACTGCCCTTGAGCAGCCTGGCGGGGATGGGAGCTGTGTGTGATGGGATGGAGGTTGCCACTGTCCCCCACCAGGGATGGACCTTGACTCCCTTGCAGGCCCCAGAAGACACATTTCCCACGAGGATGGGGGCATGGCATGGCCACCTCCTTGCTGGAGGTGACAAATGGCCCCTCCAGCAAGAGCAGGGCTTGGTAACCCAGTGTCTTGGGCTGCTGGCAACTGGGCTTGTCCCAGCACCACCTCCCCTCTCATGGGGTCATGTGGGGGGGATGCTCATGCTGGGGGTTTCCCTGAGGTCAGCAGCAGCAGCTGGCAGTCTTCTGGGCTGGAGGGTGTTTGGGGACATGGCTGTGCTCATCAATGGTGCTTTGTCCTCCTCCTCTGTCTGGCAGTCACAGTGGCCTGGCCCGTGTTCGGGGCAGTTGCTGGGATGGGTTTTCAGAGCCCTATGAAGCTGAGCCATTCCCTCTTGCTCTCTCCCTCTGTGGCAGCTGTGTGGGCGCCACTGTGCCGGCTTGATGACCCTGAAAGTCATTTCCTGCTGCAAACCAGTCATGCCACTTCCCCCGCGGTGTCGTCACCATGAGGGTCCCCTTGGCATCCCATGAAATTCATGCTTGGACCTGCTTTGGGGGCCTTGATATCAGACCCTGTTTCTTTGGGATGTGATGTCCATCCCAGGGATGCAGAATTCCCATTCCAGTGCCTCTGCCCAAGTGCCATCCCCATGGTGTGCTGTGGAGGAAACCTCCCTGTCAGCAAGGTCTGCTGGTGGTGGCAGCAGCAGACTGGGTGCCATGGCACTGGCTGGGTGCCTGCTATTATGTCCTTGGCTGGCACCTGGCAGGGACAGGACCTGTTTTCTGCCCACCCCATGTCTGGTCTCACCACCCTCCTGGCTCCATGTGAGCCCAGCCTGGGGCTGGTGGCACAGCCCAACTCACTGTGGCACGGCCACAGTAAAAGGCTGGAGTGGTTTGGCCAAACCTTGCTGGGGGCAGCAACCTTGCCTGGTACCCTGTTGCCAATTGGCTCTGCAGCTTTTTCCTGGCAGGGAGAGCAGCACTTCAGCCAGGTTGAGTCTGGGATGCCCATGCCTCTAGGAAGGGATGGAGAAGGATGATGCTGTCCGGGGAGGCTGGAAGCAACTCTTCTGGCTCCAGGACTGCTCTGTAATACTTAGAAGCAGCAGCTTGTAGGGACCCTTGAAGCCAGGATGGCTCCTCCTGATATGCCCTCTCTCCCTGGCAGAGCTTTCAGACAGCAACCGCTCCGTCATCTTCTTTGGTCACCGAGGCTTCCTGGGCTTCCGCTCCCTCTACTTGGATGAGTACCGGGATCGGCTCTTCATCGGGGGGAAGGATGTGCTCTACTCCCTGCTCCTGGATGGGGCCAGTGCAGATGCCAAGGAGGTGAGTTGGGTGCTGCTGAGCTCCATCCCTATGGACTCCTCACCCCTCTGAGTGGATGGTGCCCGACTGAGCCAGGCAAAGTCACCCTGAAACAAGACCTGCCCTGGGGGTGTCCCCACCTCAAGTGCCCTGAAGTGATTCTGAAAACTTGTAGTGCCTGGTAGGGGTGGTCTGGCTGTGGTGGCTGGAGGGCAGTTAGCCAGCAATTAGTCACGAGCAGCAGCATAGGACACTGGTGGTGCAGCCCACCACTGATTCCTGGGTGCTGAGCAGTGTTTTGGATCCCACCCTTTTAAAAAACTGCCATTGGGAGAGTGAGTGCTGCCCATCCCCATCCGGGCATCCCCTTCACAGGCCAAATAGACAAGCCTGCAGAGACAAGGAGCTAAAGGCATCTATCATTGCAACAAGCTCTGTCAGGGCTCTCAGAGGCCCCCAGGCCTCTCCTGGATCCTCGGTGGGAGAGGTGACAGATCACAGCAATGGTGCTGGGTGGTCCTTCACCCTCTCCACTTTGGCTTGCTGTTTTTCAAACAAGGCTCTGGACTGTTTCTAGCTGAAGAAAGGGGAGGAGGAAATGAAGTGCCCTTAGTGTGTTGGGTCACTGTGATGGGGTCAAGGGCTTGTGTACCCAAGCTGCCCTTGGTCTGAGAGCCGCCAGAATCTGTGGGGGACATGGGCTCCATCACTCATGCTGTCCCCTGGCACTCTTTCCCCAGGCTACCCACAAGCCCACCCCCTTCCAGGCCAGCTTCAGCCATCCCCAGCGTGACCACCCAAATCCAGTTTGGGTGTGGGCTGTGACTGCTGGGGTGCCTCTCCCCAGGAGGAAGGGTCCTGCCTGAGGTTGCAGGGTGGGAGCCCTGGACTGGGTGGGCTCTGGGGAGCCGTGGTCCCTCTCTCTGTCCCTCTCTCCATGTCTGGGAACATGGATTTGCAAGGCTGAGTTCCTGCTCTCCCTCCTCCCTGCTCCAACAGATCCTTTATGTTTCAGATCTACTGGCCACCCCTCCCGGGGCAGACGGAGGAGTGTTTTCGGAAGGGGAAGGATCCAGGGGTGAGTGTCTCCCCATGTGTGCTGGGGGGTCCCCACAGCTGGGGCTGTGCCATGTCATCCTGCTGGGAGTGACCCCATGGGGCTCACAGGCCAGTTAATGCCGGAGTAGAGCATGAGGGAAACTGAGGCAGGAAGTCAGTGGCCTGGACATGTAAGAGGCTTGCTCCAGGCTCTGGGAATGCTGTCTCAATCACTCTGCTCAGCCCCGTGGCCACAGAGCCATGGTCAGTGTGTCCCAGAGTGGCTACACTGAGTGGGCAGGAATAGCCAGGCTCTGGGACCTGAGCTTGGAGGGACCACAAGCCCCATGCTGTGCTCCAGACCCCAGCAACACCGGCCCATCCTGGCTGTCCCCAATGATGGGAAATCTGTAATTCAGTCAGGTTCAGTGACCTTGCTCCCCAAACCTTACCCCTCTTTGCATCACCCTGCCCCAATATGAAGCAGGACTATGGTAGGGATAAAGTCCCCGAGGCTCCCTCAACCCAGACTAATTGCTCCCAGGAGTCCCTGTCCTGCTCTGTGTGTTTATTTTACAAGCTCTCACCGACAGATCCAAGCCAGAGCAGGCTCAACTTTTTATTTTTCTTGAACATATATTTTTTTTTCACTTGCTATTTTAGAGGCTCTTTGCAAAGGGAAAATAAACAGCAGGAGGCTGGGAACCCCTAGGGTGGCTCAGGAGTGGTGTTCCCAGCAGATGAGGGGCCTCCTGCTGTGGGGGGAGGTGGGAGGGGACAATGGGGGCAGGCAGGGCTGGTGCTGACCAGGGGGAGCCTCCAAGCAAACAGTGGAGAAGGATGGGAGCCCTTTTCCAGTGGGAACTGCCAGGAAAGAATGCGTGAGGTCAGAGGTGGCAGGTCTCCAGCCCTGGGAGTGTCATTGCTACTGTCCACCAAAGAAGAGGACAATTCCAGACAGCAGCAGTCAAAGCTGTTCTAGAGGCAGCTCAGGACATTTGAGGTCTCTGTCTCTGGTGTTTCCTTCTTTTGTTTCATCCCCGGCGTGTGCAGGAACACGATGGGAAAGGATGTCCCTGCATTTGATCACGTCCTGGGCGCCAGGGGTTTGGGGCTGAGTTTGGAGCTTGCTGAGCAGGTGACCTTGCTCCCCTGGCATGGGCTGTGTGACAGGGTGAGTGCACAGGTGCCCAGGGGCAGGAAGACCAGTAAAAAGCACTGTCCTTTTGCAGTGGGCTGGGGACCACCTAGATGAAGTCTGTGCAAGTCCTGTCATTGGGTACAAGCTCCATCTCACACCCCTGGCACTAGGCTAGAGGCAGGGAGCTGGGAGTGGGCAAAGCACCAATACCCTGTGACCCTTCCTCTCCCCTGCTGTCTCCCCAGACTGACTGTGCCAACTATGTCCGTGTGCTGCATCCCTACAACAGGACACACTTGCTGGCCTGTGGGACGGGTGCCTTCCACCCCGTCTGCACCTTCGTCTATGTGGGGCCCCGTGGTGAGGTAGGGAAGCACTGTGGAGGGTGCCTATGGTGAGCATCTATGGTGGGACACCCCTGGGAAGTAGATCCCCATCACCTGCCTCCCTCCTGAGTGGCCTTGAGACTGTGTGGGGATGCTGGATGTGGTGTTTGCCCCATCCTAAATACTGAGGGGGGACGGTATCAGGAAGCAGCTCCCTGTTGTCCCTTTGTGCTTCTGCTCCCCCTTCCCCAGCTGACCCACCTGTCTGGGCTGGCATCCCCTTTCCAGACATGGGAAACACCCAGACAGAGGCTGGTGTCCTGCCAGGGGGTGACGAATGGGTGGCATTTCCTCTTCTCCCAGCTCACTGCTCATAAATCAAGTTGGCTGGGATGGAATGGCAGGGGCCTCTGTTCCCTCCTCACAGCCCAGCACCACGTGGGCAGCAGGAGCCCTGCCTGTACCATGATGACTGACCAGGCTAACAGGCAAGCAGTGGGGCTTGGCAGAACCCTCCAACTGCTGTGTGTCCTCACAGGATCAGTCCTGCCTCAAAAAGCATGGATTCTGTTTCCAGACAGTCTCTTTGGTTGGGCTGGTGTTGAGGATTCTTGCAGCGGAGTGCCTGCGAGCTGGGCAGGGACCAGAGCTGGCCCCTGCCTGCCCAGGCACAGCCCAGGGCTCATCTGCCTGCTCCCCCTCCCCAGCACACCTTCAGCCTGGACCCCGCCAGCGTGGAGACCGGCCGGGGCAGGTGCCCGCACGAGCCCAGCCGTGCTTTCGCCAGCACTGTCATCGGTGGGTTGTCTTCCTTGGGATCCATGAGCCTCTGGGGTGCTGGCCAGGGATGGTCCCTGTGCAAGCTGCATGTTTTTGCAGGTGGGGAGCTGTATGCCGGCCTCACCGCGGATTTCCTGGGACGTGATCCCGGCGTGTTCCGCAGTCTGGGGACCCGCTCCACCCTGCGCACCGAGGTGGACCAGCGCCTACTCCATGGTAAGGGCTTCCCTCTGCCCCTCCTCCTGCCCCTTGGCTGGGCTAGTGCTGGGGACCATGAGCCTTGCAGTGGCCATGGTGCAGCATCCCTCATGGCTGATATGAGCAGGGCAAGGCACCAGGAAGCAAGGTCTGGGGGTCCTCCTGGCTGGCATCCAGCCCCAGCGTGGTGTGGGGCTGGAGGTGGTTGCTGTGCCCTCTCACCCCACCTGACATGGCCAGCTCTTGCTTGTAGACCCCAAATTTGTGGCAGCCCACTTGATCCCAGACAACGACGACCGGGACAATGACAAAGCCTACTTCTTCTTCACGGAGAAGGTGGTGGATGCAGACAGCAAGGAGCACGCCATTGTCAGCCGTGTGGGGCGTGTCTGTGTGGTAAGATGCTGGTGGCGACCGTGGGGGACAGGGATGCACAAAGTCACAGCAGTGGCCCTGATGCTTCCTGTCCCTGCAGAATGATGCTGGTGGCCAGAGGGTGCTGGTCAACAAGTGGAGTACCTTCAACAAAGCCCGGTTGGTGTGCTCTGTCCCTGGCCCTGGTGGCATTGACACCTACTTCGATGAGCTGGGTAAGGGGTGCCTGGATCTGTACCTCACCAGGGCTAGTCCCTGGTTGGTGGCTTTGGGAAACCCCAGGGATTCTAGGAGAAACCCCATGCTCTCATTTTCAGAGGATGTCTTCTTGCTGAGGACAAAGGATGGGAAGAATCCAGAGATATATGCCCTCTTCAGCACTGTCAGGTGGGTGGTCCAGCTCCAGCCTCTGGGGACATCCAGCCGCAGCCACCCATGACCTGCCCTGTCACTGTCACCAAGGCTTGCTGATTGCTCCCCAGCTCTGCTCTGGTCTGCAGAGGGATGTTGGTGCTCCCATGAGCCCCACTGCCAGAGGCACCAAGCATGGCTCTGCTCATCCCATTCTCCATCTCCTTTCAGCCACGTCTTTCAGGGCTCTGCTGTCTGTGTGTACCGCATAGCCGACATCCGAGAGGTCTTCAACGGGCCCTTTGCCCACCGGGAGAGCCCCCACCATCAGTGGGGTGCCTACGAGGGCAGGGTGCCCTACCCACGGCCTGGTGTGGTGAGTGACTCCCTGCAGCTCTGGGCCCTCTGCCCCCCAGCTTCTCACCTGCTGGGGTGGGCTCCCTATGGGATCCACCCCTGGTCAGCTGGGGACCAAGGTCTGGCAAAGGGGTGGAGAAGATGGATTCCAAACTGGAAGGCGAGGAGGGGTCCGAACCAGCTCTGAGGGGCGATGGAGGGCGAAGGTGGTGGTGTGGCTGGGCTGAGCTGGGCCCCTCTCATCCCCACAGTGTCCCAGCAAGACCACCAACCAGCCCCGGCGGCAGTACGGCACCACCAAGGACTTCCCTGACGAGGTGCTGCACTTTGCCCGTGCTCACCCCCTCATGTACAGGCCCGTGTACCCCTGGCACCGCCGGCCCCTCCTGGTGAAGACCGACCTGCCCCACCGGCTGCGCCAGATCGTGGTGGACCGGGTGGAGGCCGAGGACGGGCAGCACGACGTCCTCTTCCTCGGGACAGGTGAGCAGCAGGATCAGCACGTGGGAAGCAGCCCCAGTGCTGGGGTTACCACACCTCTGGGCTTTGTGATGGCAGGGTGCTCACACCTCCATCCTCCTTGGCCCCCAGATGCTGGCTCGGTGCTGAAGGTAGTGGTCCTGCAGAAGACAAGCTCAGCCACAACTGAGGAAGTCATCCTGGAGGAGCTGCAGGTTTTTAAGGTGACATTTTCTGTCCCACTTGAAAGGGAGGGGGCAGGGGGGTGAGCTCAGATTGGGGAAACACATGAGGAGGGAGGCTCAGGGTTGTCACTACAGTGTTGGGCGCTGGAAGGTCTCGGGGCTGTGAGGGCAGAGGGTGGCCAGGGGTGTTTCCACTCTCCCCAAAACATTCCTGATGCCCTCCAAAGCCCCAGCAGCTCTGAATGAGCCGGGCTCTCTGCGGCGAGG
The DNA here is from genome assembly GCF_003945725.1 of Corapipo altera. Taxonomy (NCBI): domain Eukaryota; kingdom Metazoa; phylum Chordata; class Aves; order Passeriformes; family Pipridae; genus Corapipo; species Corapipo altera. The sequence continues at coordinate 3,119,950 of NW_020884882.1, read as the reverse complement.
TTTAGCCAGCCTGACATCCTCTCTCCTCCCCTGCAGGTGCCTGTGCCCATCACCCAGATGGAGATCTCTGTCAAGCGTGTGAGTATAGACATGGCTCGGCCACAGGGCTGGGGACTGAGCTGTGGTCACCAACCTCTCAGAGCCGCATGGTGCTTGCCCTGGGAAGGTCCTGGCTGGCCCTCTGGGTGCTGTGCCCATGGGGCCTGCCAGCATCACCATCTTGGTGCTGTTCCCCCAGCAAACACTCTACGTGGGCTCCAGCCTGGGGGTGGCCCAGGTACGGTTGCACCGGTGTGAGTCCTACGGCTCGGCTTGTGCCGAATGCTGCCTGGCCAGGGATCCCTACTGCGCCTGGGACGGCACTGCCTGCACCCACTACCAGCCCTCTGGCAAGCGCCGCCATCGCCGCCAGGGCGCCCGTCATGGTAACCCTGCGCACCAGTGTCTGGACCAGAACCTGACTGGTGAGAGACTGGGGGGCCCACGGGGCTGAGGAGTTCCTCTAGGTGCCCCAAGGTGTCCTGATATCCACAGCCCTCAGCACAGAGAAGGGCTTGTCACCATTGGGATGGGCTGGGGAACCCTCATCTCCCTGTCCCATAGACCAAGGGGTGCCCCAAAAGAAGGTGGGTGCTGCTGGGGCTGGGGTCTGTCCCCAGGGAGAGAAGGGGGCTGAAGCCACACGGTGGCCCAGGGGGGCTGACACATAGGCAAGTGGAAGCCTGGCTCTGCCCTCCTCATGAGCCCATGCCTGTCTTTGCCCCAGTGGATGATTTTGAGACTGTTGAGGAGAAGGTGCTTTATGGGGCGGAGGACAACAGCACCTTCCTGGAGTGCGTGCCCCGGTCCCCGCAGGCCACTGTGCAGTGGTTTGTCCAGAGGCCCCCCGACGAGCAGCGGGATGAGGTGAGGCTGCCCCTGCACTTTCTTCTCTTGTGGGGACATGGGAGGGATGTAGGGCCAGACCTGGACTCCCCCAACCTTGTGGTGGCCGGCAGGTGAAGACGGACGATCGGATCCTGCAGACGGAGCACGGGCTGCTCTTCCGCAAGCTGCACCGGCACGACACCGGCACCTACTACTGCAAAACCCTAGAGCATGGCTTCACCCAGACCATGGCCAAGACAGCGCTGGAGGTGATCCCTGGCGAGCAGCTGGCACACACCCTCCCCAGGGAGCGGGGTGACGAGCCCCCACGCCTGCTCTGCTCCGAGCCCCGGTTGGCGCCACAAGCTCCCAAAGCCTGGTTCAAGGACATCATGCACCTGATCAGCTCCCAGAACCTGCGGCGGGTGGAGGAGTACTGTGCCCGCCTCTGGTGCAGCGGCCGCTCCCACCACCGCAAGAGCAAGCTGGCCCAGGCCAAGCTAGCCCTGGCTGGAGTGGATGTTGGCAAGAAGGGACGGGTGGCCAAACCCCACGGTGAGAGGAACCGTGTGCCCCGGCAAGTGCCAGCCACTTAGAGAGGGCAGAGTGACAGACGTGGGGTGGCCGTGGGCGAGCACCAGCTCCCCGTGCTGCTGGCAGCCCTGAGGGTCTCCTGCCCTGGCAGTGCTGCCAGCCTGATCCCCTCGGACAGGTGGGTGGGCAGGTCCCCATCACCCTCAGTGGCTGCAGGGTCACCTCTGAAATGGACGGTGAGGTGGGATGCATTGTCCCCTCCCTTGCTCTTGCTGGGTGCTGTGGCAGTTGGGGGCCATGGTCCCTGGGCGTGTTGGGGCTTGGCAGGCGTGGTGGCACTGCTGTGCTGTCACCCCAGGAGCTGGCTGGCTTCCTCTGGGAATAAAGGGGCTGAACATGGCACCATGGGGAGCAGCTGATGGCTTTGGGCTCTTTCCATGCCAGCCCAGAGCCTGCTGAAGATGATGCCTGCTCTTATGGGGGGAAAAACTGAGCATTACCCCAGAAAACATCTGTGTCCAGCCAGGATAAGCCCTGTCACCTGCTGTGCCTGGGGCGCTGGAGCTGTGCTGTGCCACTCAGGGCATATCCTGGAGGACAGGGCTCTGTCCTACTTTCCCTTGGCACCAGGACTCACTCAGCAGTGCCTGGGTGCAGCTCCCCATTTCCCCTCTGTCCCCCTGCCCCCAACCACAGTTTTAGGGTCAGGGAGAAAAGCAAATGTTTGTGGGCAGGTTAGACCTGTTCCTGGGTAAACATGGGAGAGGCACTGATGCCATCCCTGTCACTGTGCCCAGGTGGGAGCAGGGACAGGCAGAAGGCACAGTTTGGGGGGGCTGCACCACAGCTGGGGTGTGTTTCTGCTGGTTGGTGTCCCTGCAGGGTGGGGTGGGACAAGGGCGGTTTGGGTGGGCTCTTGGTGGCTGGTGGAGCCAAACCAGCACCTGAGGTCTCCCCCAAATGCAGGGGCTGGGGTAGGTACATGGCGAGGTGCTCCTTGCTTTCCTCCCCCGACATGAGCTCACTCCTGGTCAGTCCTGGGGTGATAAAGATCTGCCCCTTCCTGAGGCAGGGCAGCCCCACACAATGGTGTGAACCGTGGCCCTGCCGGGATGGGCATTGTTCGGAGCCGGAGGGACGGGAAAGAAAAATAATAATAATAATAATAATAATTAAAAGGCCCTAAATAGCTCACACAAAGCCAGGTTGTGATATCATCTCTCCTCCCTGTGAGTGTGTGCGTTTGTGCTGCAGCACAGCTCGCGGGGAGCAAAGTCCACGGGCAGCACTGCTGTTGCGCAGGGAGAGGGGCTGGGGGTCCTGGCTCCCTTCTCCAGCTCTCTTGCAAGCTCCAGGTGCCTGCTCAGGGTGTCTCCTGGGATGGGAGAGCTGTGGTGGGGCTGGCGGGCCAGGACATATCCTACAGGGAGGGGAGTGGTGCTGGCAGCACTGACTTGTGGGGCCAGACTGGAGCCAAGCACGTGGATTTGGATAATCACAGGCCTGGGGGGCACGGGAGAATGACAACCAACAAGTGGAGACAAGGAGGGACCTGGGTGTAGACCCAGAAAGGAGAGACAGGAGTCTGATTCCTCAGGGCCTGGATTAAAGGGCTCAGCAGTGCCTGCACTGACCCATGCTGGAATGCCTGTGCCCTGCTGCCTCTGAGCAACTCTCTGAGCTCCACAGGACAGGGGATGAGCTGCTCGTCTGGGGGGAGGCAGCAAGAAGGGTCCTGAGGCCACGCTGTGTGTGGGACCCAAACCTGAGCTCCTGTGAGACCCACTGCACGGGGGCCAGTGATGCTTCAAACTGAGCAGGAACAGAGAACAGAAGAAAACAGTCCCCCAAAGGGCCTATCCCGCCTCCCAGTAAATCTCTGGGATGGCTGAGCCTGGCCCTCCTGGGTATATTTACACCACTAAGCCTGGAGCAGGAGGGATTTTGTCAGGACTGCCTGTCTTGGGATCACCAGCAGCTGAGGCGACCTGGGTCCCTGGAAACTTCCATGTGCTGAACGACCACAAACACATCCTCAGGCCCCCAGGGGGTGGAAAGAGACACAGTCCATGGGCAGATTCAGCACCTGCAGCATGAGGGGAACAAGCCCTACCTGGGGCTTGGCGCTGTCCCGGGGCAGAGCGGGGTGAGGGGGGCGCCGGGGGACGGGGTGTGTGTGGGAACGGCCACAGAACAAAGCCGTGGAGGTGGGGGAAACAGGCACAGCCATTCCCGCTCCTATTTTTATCCCACTTCCTAAGGAAGTGCAGTGCGGGGGCGCACGCTCGCCCTGGGAGCCTTCCAGCCTCCTGAGGCGGAGAAAGTGGAGCTGCTGGCCAGGGCAGGGCCGGCACGGGTGGCACCTCAACATGGAGTCACAGGATCACTTAGGTTGGGAAAGACCCCTGAGATCATCGAGTCCGACAAAATACTGGTTCCCAACCCTAAAAAACCCAGCAAACAACCCCACAAACAAACAAAAGAACAACAAACCCCTCAACCCACCAGGCAGATGCACTCACATTATCGTGCCTGCTATTCCTTTCCACCCAACATGCATGTGTTTGGAGATCTTGCTATGAGCACAAGGCAGGGGGTCCATCCAACGGTCTGGGACATTGCAAATCCTGGTAGATGCCTATACTCTCAGCGGTGCTGTTAAGTGTAGCAATAAGCAGATCCTCCTTGAAGGGCACAGGGGCAGAACTAAGAAAGTACTGAAGTATCACAGTGCGTAGGGAATCACAGGAATAAAGTTCAGCAACAAGTGCTGCAAACTAAATTCCCTAAAAGAATTAAATTTTAAATTTATTTAAATGAATGTATTAAATAAATTAATTTTTATTACCTATTTATTATAGATAATTCTATATGTCTATAATATAGTATATATAATATAGCATATTTTATACTGTACATATTATCTTATAGTATAGTATATTATTATATATATTATTATCTAAATATATTAACCATGATATATTATATTATCTTATATTGTTATATCTATTATATTAGATATATTACAAATAATACAGTATATTTATTATAATATAATGTTTACTTATTATAGACAATAAATAGAAATAGCAGCATAGAGTGAGGGAAAGGAGAGAAGAGACGACGTAAGTCGGTCGGCAGAAAAGTGAGGAGCGAGTCGTGACAAACCCCATTATTTTAAATGCAATAAACTCTGAACATCCACTGCACTCTGTGGCAGAAAGAAAAACACACTAGCGTGGTTTAGACAAGCCGTTTGCCATGGAAACGCCCCGATCCCGATGTCCCCACCGGTCCCTTTGTGCCTCCACCTCCCCCTCGCGCCCCACGTGGCGTCACTTGGGACACGCGTCGCGCCCGCGTGACGTAATCGCGCGTCGCGTCGCGCTACGATGACGCGGCGGGGCGAGCGACGGAGGGTCCCGTAGAGGGGCTGCACATGGCGGCGCGGCCGGGCCCGCGGGAAGATGAATAAGGGCTGGCTGGAGCTGGAGAGCGACCCCGGTGCGCGGGGGCGGACTGGGGGGTGGCCGAGGGGGCTCCCAGAGACGGACCACGGCGGCCAGGGGGCTCTGAGGGGCGCGCGGGGCGCGGGGCCTGGGTTGGGGGGAGAGGCCGGCGGGCCCTGAGGGGCGGACAGGGCATGTGGGGTGCACAGGTGGGATTTTGGGGGAGTAGGGTGCACAGGTGGACGTTTGGGGCGTCTGGGGTGCACAGGTGGAAGTTTGGGGGGCTGGCAGTGTGGGATGAGGTTTTGGAGGGTGTGGGGTGCACAGGTGGAGCTTTGGGGGGCTGTGTGTGTGGGGAGATGCCTGGGGAGGGTTGTGGGGTGCAGGCCCGAAGTAGGAGGAGCAGGAGTTGTGGGAGGGTGTGAAATGGGAACAAAGGCTGGAAAGGGGTTGCAGGGAGGGGGGAAGTGCCAGGGGGGTGCCTGGGGTGGAGGGTTGGGAAGGCAGGTGAAGGTGTAGGGGATGCGGGGCCTGCAGGGAAAGGGGACTGTGGGGGATTACAGAGCGCATGGGTGGATCAGGGAAAGGTTAAGGGGGTGCAGGGCAGGCTGGGTGTGGGAGTGCAGGTGTGTGGAGGGCAGGGATGGGGTGGATGGGGCAGCAGGAGCACTATGAAGGCTCAGAGTGGGGCCTGGGCTCAGGGAGCACCCATACACACGGTGTGGTGCCCCAGACACTCTGTGTGTGTGTAGTGGGGGTGATAAACCTGGGGGTCTCTGTGGGAAACATCTGCAGCACTGGGAAGTGCAGCATGAGGCATTCCTATTGTTTGCAAACACACCCTGGAATATCGCTGAAACACAGGCGGGGGGTGTGTGGAATGCCCTGTGCTGCAGGAACAGCCCTGGCTGGCGATTTCAGGGGACTGAGGATACCCCGTGTCACCTGGAGCACATGGGGGGGTGTCCCCATTGTGTGTGTCACACCCTGCCATGGCTGTGCAGAGTCACACCCTCTCCCCCAGGGAGTCCAGGAAAGGTGCTGCAAAGCCCAGAGTGGAGCAGAAGGATCACAGGCATCTCCCTCCTGTGTTGGAGAAGGTGGATTCTGTGATGGAGTCCTGAAATTGTTTCACAGGTTGGGATATGGGGGCCAGAGCTGGTGTGGGCAGGGGCATTGTCTGAGTATTGTTTTGACACTGCTGAGTTGCTGCAGTAGGAGCTGCTCTGTGGGATGGGGTGGTGAGTTTTTGAGGCCGTGAGTGAGGAAATTTTATCTCTGGAATTACACTGGTCTCCTGTGCTCAGTGAAGGATTCTGTCTGTCTGTTCCCAGTCATACTGGGCTTTGCTGCTGTTTGTCCTCTTTACTGGTGCTTGGGAACTGCTGAAATCATTCCCATCCACTCCATCTTCACCACAGCAAAGCTGAAGACAGGGCATGGTTTGGATTCTTATAGCTGGGAGGGAAGATTTGCTTGGGAGATAACCTGTTGGTGCAGAGGAAGGTTTCCTTTGGGATGTGGCAGTTCTGTTGCAAAGGTGGCAGCTAAGACAGCTGTTAGGAGTGACCAATGTGCTGCTCTCAGCCTTCAGCACATCCCATGAGCTGCCCAGCCCTCGCCATGGGGCTTGGGATTGGGATCTTTGGGTGCTTTTCTGATCAGGAAGGGTCGGGAGATCCAGGTTCGGGTGGAGAGGGGAGCCTTGGGAACACCCAGGCTGCTGGTGTTTGCTGTGTGTGCTTGTGGATACCAGAATGTGTCCCAGGTGACCCAAATAATTTGAGATGGGGGTTTGGGTGTTCCAGGAGTGATGGCAGCAGCAGGACCGTGCGTTTCAGGGATGCTGAGGTAACGCAATTGGAGAAGAAGGGAGGGTTGGAAGGGACCAGGATTTGGTGCTGGGATTTGGTGTGATGGTGTGGCATGGGGGGAGCAGGCTCTCTCTGGTTTGAAGCACGTTATTTCTGCAACATACTTCTTCCCATTGACAATTTTGTAAGAAATAAGAAGTTTTCTGCTAAATTAAGGAAGACTTTTTGCTCCCAGAAGTTTTCTCCTTGTTTTAATAATTTTAACTTTGGTGTGGAAGCTTCTTGGGCTCTTCACTTCTTAACTGAGCTACTTACTTCAGGGTCCTTAAATCTGTTGCTTACAGGGATGTTTCTCAGGATTTAATCCTTCTTATTGGTATTCCCTGGACTTCCTCCCAGGCTTTCAGCAGCCTTTATGTGGGAGCTAAAGAAGCAGTTTTGTTATTCCAGTCTCGAGCTCGCTCACTCCATGTGCAGGGTGACTGCCTGGAAATCGGGCTGACTGCTTTGCTGCAGCATCATAGTGGCAGCTGCCGCTCAGTTGCTGATGTCTGATAATCCTTTGGTCTCCTTGCTGTTGTCTCTGTATCCCTGGTTATGTCCTCCTGGACAGGAAATTTTGTAGTCACTGGAGACAGGCTCTTAGATTTGGTCCCCCAAGAAAGAGAGAGATGAAGACGAACCTTTTGGCCCTTGGACTTCCTTGCAGTCCTGTTGCTGAGAGCTGCTTTCCTTTCACTGCCTGTCTTTCACTAACAAGAACAGAAATTATCTTCCTTTAAAATCTGCTGTGATCTACTCAGGTTGAAAGCGTGTGTGCTGTTCAGGTGCTCCCTGCTGCTGTTCACAGTGGGGATTTACTTTTTGGCCAGTCACCTGCAGTGGGTCAGGGTGCCCAAGGTGGATCTGGCTGCACCGGGCTCTGGCAGGAGACGGCTGGTTCAGATGCTCTCGAGGAAGAGGGTGATAAATTGGGATGGAGGGATGAAGGTAGTCAGAGCCAGGACTCAACATCCCTGCTGCTGGGACTCAGTGTGATCCTGATGCTGCTCTGCTGTGGGCATTCCAGCTCTGCCGTCGCCTGGGACCATGTGGGACCTTCGGGGGACGGTGGCAGCTGGTTTCCTTCTGCCTTCTTCAGACAGAAGTAACCTGTAGGTTTTGTTCCTTTCCAGGTCTTTTCACACTCCTGGTGGAAGATTTTGGTGAGTCCAAGAAGCCTTTCTTTGAAGTCAGTTTTGTGCCTGACATTACCCCATCCTTTCTGGTGGGCTTTACACTGGCTTCTGCCCTTTGTCTGCAGGGGTCAAGGGAGTACAGGTTGAAGAGATTTATGATCTGCAGAGCAAATGCCAAGGGTAAGTCAGAGGCCTCAGAGTGTGAGTTTTGTGAAGTGGAATGGTCTGTGGACCTGGGAACTCATCGCTAGGCATTCAGAGGGGCTGTGTGAGCTTATCCGAGTCATGGAGGTCAGTGCTGTACGTGATGGACTAGGAGGGCTTTGTCAGGTTTGGGGCAGGTGGGGGGACACACTACAAGGGATTCATCTCTCTCTCCCCATGGAGAGGTGCAGTGCCCACCAGTGTTCTTGCAGCATGGGATTTCTCCCTGTCCCAGTGCTGTGAAATGGCTTTGAGGCTGTCGTTTCTTAAAAGCCATTGCTGAACTCCTCCTGAGAATGAAGATGAGCGTAAAGGAGAGGTCATTTGGTGGTCAGGCACTGTTCTGCAGGTCAGTCAGTGTCCAGATGGAAATTTCCCTTTTCTTTGTCTTCAGGCTCTTTAAGACTTGTCAAACCCCAAAGTTTTCAAGCTTGATTGTTGGCTGAGCCTGGAACATCAGCACAGGAGGTGTCCTCAGTAATGTGGGCTGGGCTGAGGGAATTGTGCCAGGGATGATGGTTCTGCTTTTCCTCCCAGTCTTTGCTCTGCCTGTGGTTTGAAACAGAAAGTTTCTGGTGCTGGGCAGGGCAGACCCCTGCTGTGGTTGGTCCAAGGTGCCACAGCTGCCGACTTCTCTCCTCAGCCCTGTGTATGGGTTCATCTTCCTCTTCAAGTGGATTGAGGAGCGCAGATCCCGCCGGAAGGTCTCCACGCTGGTGGATGAGACGTCGGTGATCGACGATGACATCGTTAATAACATGTTCTTTGCTCACCAGGTGAGGGAAAAGGGTGTGTAGGGGTGTCTGCTGTGGCACCTCGGGGAAGCAGTGTGGTACTGAGAGGCTGCACTGCTCTTGCTGGTCATGGGGCAGCACCTCTGTCCTGGGAGTGTCTTCCCTGAGCTCCAGGTTGGAGGGAATGCAGTGAGGACTGGGAGGCTGTGGGCTGAGCTGTGAGCTCATGAGGCACAGTGTGACTCGCTAAGTGAGACTGACCACCCTCCTTCCATCCAGAGCCAAGGCTGGGTTGCTGCTCTCACAAGTGACTCTTGTCAGTACTTTTCAATTGATAGCAGTGCTGAGGGGTTATTGAAGGGCTGCCTTGTTCCTGCTGGTTAAACTGGTCCTTGTGTCACCCTCCAGCTGATCCCCAATTCCTGTGCCACCCATGCCCTGCTGAGCGTCCTCCTGAACTGCAACAATGTTGACCTGGGCCCCACGCTGAGCCGCATGAAGGATTTCACCAAAGGCTTTAGCCCTGAGGTAGGGGGTGGGTGGGCAGGGCTGGTGCATATGATTCTGCCTCTCACTGTCCTCTAACAAGCTGACTCCTTCCCTGCCCTCCGTGGCTGCACGCTGCAGCAGGATTGCCTCTTCTCTCTCATCACCCTGCCTTGCCTTGCTCAGAGCCTTGGTCCCCAGGTTGGGCACAGCTCTGAGCCTTCTGTCATGTTACTCCCTGTGTTCAAAATCCTTTATCCTCCATTCAGACCTATTATGAAGTCTGTGTTTCTCTCTGAGAGCTGTAATTTCTTCAGTAGAAATTGAGTTTGTGCCTGGAAGTTGTTGTCGTGGTCCTGTGTGCGGACGGATGGAGGGAGTGGGTGAAGCATTTTGTTTGTCTCCTGTCACTTCTCAGCTGTTCTCCTCTCTTGCTGTTGGCTGCAGAGCAAAGGCTATGCCATCGGCAACGCCCCGGAGCTGGCCAAGGCCCACAACAGCCATGCCAGGTGAGTGAGGGGTGGCTGCCTCCAGGTCCCTCTCACTGGAGGAGCAGACTCTCCACTGACCTCTCTTGCCCTCCCAGGCCGGAGCCGCGGCACCTGCCGGAGAAGCAGAACGGGATCAGTGCCGTGCGGACCATGGAGGCTTTTCACTTTGTCAGTTACGTCCCCATCAAGGGGCGGCTCTTTGAGCTGGACGGGCTGAAGGTCTATCCCATCGACCACGGTAAGAGCCCGCCTGCCCCTCCTCATTGACACAGGTGAACAGCACCCTGGTGTGTCCAAATGTATTGCTTTTCATTGCCACTTAGTGTTCGCTGATGTTAGTGGAGAATCATTCCGATGGCTCCCAGATTTGTCCTGAGTTTTGATAGCTCATTTTGGAGCCTGTGCACGGTGCTGGGAACTGTGCCTAGAAGGCAATTGTTTCTAAATATGTTGCATTGCTTTTTCAGCCTTGCCATTTTTCTCTCCACTTGCTCAGGGTCACAAGGTACTTCTGCAGCTCTGAAATAATGTGGTATCACAAGGACAATTTCTCTTCCTCACTTTCTCCTTGTGCCAAATAACCATTGTGTGTTGAGGCACCAGGTCCCAACACGGATCCCAGCGAGCTGCCCAGGTTACTCCCTTCTTTTACGACTTGACTGCTCAGTTCTGCCTTTCAAATATTTATCCCTGCTAGGACTTAGTTTCTGTGTGTCAGGCCCTTTGGTAAGGTACCACTTCGTGTACAGGCTGACACATAGTCCTTCTGCCTCCTGGGCCCCTTGCTGACTTGCCCCCTTGTTATGTAAGGGAGCCATGGGATTGGCTCTGGTGGGGAAGGCAGGATCTGCTCTGTGAGTCTGAAGCAGGAGCCTTGGCCTTCTCTGCCAAGTCCAGCTATGTCTTGTTATCACAGGGCCATGGGCTGAGGACGAGGAATGGACGGACAAAGCCAGGAGAGTGATCATGGAGCGCATTGGCCTGGCCACTGCAGGGTAATCTCCCGAGCCACGGGGTGGGCACCAGCCCCCTGCCATTTTCCCCTGGATTATTTCTGCTGTGGTCTCTGAGCAGCAAGCTGTGCAAGTAGGGGTGGAGAATGTGCAGGTGCTCTGCCTCGTTGCCTTCTCTTGCCCACAGAGCACACAGAGAAGCTGCATTCTCTGTGCAATGCAGAGTCCCTGCAAATGGCTGCACAGTGTATGAGTGGCCTGAGGCCTCTCTTAGCTGGAGTCCATAGGAGAAGGAATTGTGCTTCTGACCCTGAGATGGGCCTCTGGGATGCTTGGGCATGAGAGTGACTGAGCAGTGGCACAGGTTGCTTAGAGATGATATGGAGTCTCCATCCTTGGAGATACACAAAAGCTTTCTAGTTGTGGTCCTGATTACAAGCACTGGGTGATCCTGCTGGAGCAGATGACTTCCTCAGGTCCCTTTCCACATAACCCTACCAGTGAGTGTGAGGGGTGTTTTGTGTGGTGGCTGAAGCAACCTTGCTCTGCTTCATCGGCCAGTGTGTGGTTTGACTTGGTTTTGGGGAGAAGCCTCGGGTGTCGGTGTTAGATGCCCAGGCAGGAGATGGGGGTGGGGCTAGCAGCCTGCTCCCCTGTGCTGGGGGACAGGCTGTCACTGCTGGCCCATGGCTGAACCTGCTGGCCCTTCCCACAGGGAGCCCTACCACGACATCCGCTTCAACCTGATGGCCGTGGTGCCCGACCGCAGGATGAAGTACGAGTCCAAACTGCACATCCTGAAGATGAACCGCCAGACTGTGCTCGAGGCCTTGCAGCAGGTGGGACAGCCCAGGCCCTGAGGGGGGGTGAGCCTGGGGTGGGAATAGGCTGTTTGTAGAGCATCTCCCTGTGTTACAGGGGCCCTGAATTTTGGGGTTTTGTTTGGCCTTGGGAAATGGCTTGTGGGAATAAGAGATAACCAGCCTTGCTGCTTGGCCTTTTGTTGCTCGTGTGGGAGGTGGCTCACCATGGCACTGTCGGTTGTGCACCTGGATTCTCAGTGCTTGGCTCCCCCTCACAGGCTCTGCACTGCTGGAATGGGAGGGATGTGGTTTGGGTCACCTCAATCCAGCATTCACTTTCTGTCTGTCATTTGCCTTCAAGCTTATCCGAGTAACTCAGCCTGAGCTGATACAGACTCAGAAGTCTCAAGAGTCTCAACCTCCTGAAGAGGCAAAGCCAGCCAGCAGCAAAACTGTGACTCCAGAGACCACCCACCCAGGTAGGCCCCCATACCAGTGGAGCTTCAAAGTGGGAGGCTTAAGCTTGGGGACACTGGTGACAGCTGGAGATGGGGGTGATGGTGTGATGGAGCTAAGAGATCTTATGGGGGGTGGGCAAGAGGACAGGGAGTAGAAGGTGACAGTGCTGGTGATGAAAGGCTGTGCTGTGCTTGTGTGACAGATGGCACTGATGAGCCTCCCAGCCAGGGCCACCCTGTGGCCACGCAGAGCCCATCCAACAAAGCCAAACCGGGGCCAAAGACATCAGTGTGTGGCATCAACGGGGCACCTCCAGGGAACCCCAACCCCATCGTGCAGAGGCTGCCAGCTTTCCTGGATAACCACAACTACGCCAAGTCCCCCATGCAGGTAGGCTGGAGCTCTGTGGGACTGTGGCTGTCAGCTGTGGCCTAAGCCTGGCCCAAGCCTGCCTGCCCTGGCACTAACCCAGGCTGGAAGGGGAGAGAGTCAATAAAGACTGACCTGGCAAAGGATGTTAGTGTTAACATGGGTCAATTGAGTGAGCAGGGGGAAGGGTCCGTGTCTCCTCTCAAAAGGGATGAGTCCCTGTGTTGGTCTGGACCAAGGATGTGTCCACTGGGCTCTTCCTTTTGGCCCCACTGCCAGGAGGCCTTCAGCAATGGTGTTTTGCAGGAGGAGGAAGACCTGGCAGCAGGAGTGGGTCGCAACCGGGTCCCAGTCCGGCAGCACCAGCAGTACTCGGATGATGAGGATGACTATGATGATGATGAGGAGGAGGAAGTTCGTAACACCAACTCAGCCATCAGGTGAGTAACACCAACTCAGCCTCAGCTTGAGCTGAGGGCAGGGGCCAGAGAGCTGACATTTGCAGAACTGCCAACATATCTCTTTCCTGAGCACTGATAGTTGTGTTCTCTTCTTCACCTGCTATTTCACTGCTCGCTCACTGGATTTTCTGTAGCCCTTCTGTAACTCTTCACAACCAACCCTGAATTTCAGCTGCCCTGGGTGAAACTATGTATTGGCATCAGGCTTTGAGGAACAGTTGCCAGTTCATCTCCTGGTGACAGTGTTGGTGTGCTCAGACTGTTCTCAGGCCAGGAAGGTGGGGTCATAGCAAGGGTGCTTTTAGGGCTTTGGAAGAAGAGCAGGGGTATGCAGCACCCTGTAACCCCTGGCTGTGTAGGGGTCCCTGGGACTGAGGAGTCAGTGGTGGTAGTATGCTGCCTGAGAAGCTGGTGGCACTGGGGGTGACCTAGAAATGTTTCAGGCCTTGTTTCATCCCAGCAGGCAGCCTAGACTACTGAATGCAGAGCTGGCAGTGGCTGTGCTGGGCCCCCACCTTTTTCTACCAGCTACTCACCTTCCCTGCTGTGTTCCTGGGCAGGTACAAGAGGAAAGGGCAGGTGAAGCAAGAGCATGTGGCAGGGGCTGCGGATGGCCAGCTCTCTGTCCTCCAGCCCAACACCATCAACGTCCTTGCTGAGAAGCTGAAGGAGTCTCAGAAGGATCTTTCCATTCCCTTGTCCATCAAGACGAGTGGCGGGGGTGCTGCCGTGGCTGTGGTCACCCACTCCCAGCCCTCTCCCACCCCGAGCAACGAGAGCACAGACACCGCCTCCGAGATCGGCAGCGCCTTCAACTCCCCGCTGCGCTCCCCGATCCGCTCCGCCAACCCCACGCGCCCCTCCAGCCCCGTCACCTCCCACATCTCCAAGGTGCTCTTTGGGGAGGAGGACGGGCTGCTGCGTGTCGACTGCCTGCGCTACAACCGGGCTGTCAGGGACCTGGGGCCCATCGTCAGCTCCGGGCTGCTGCACCTCACCGAGGACGGCGTGTTCTGCCCACTGGCTGCTGCAGGTAGGTGCCTGCCAGCTTCTGTGGGGGTGGCATCTCCCCTGCAGTGACAGGAAGGTGTCCTTGGATTTCGGGAGCGGGTGCCAGTCCTTTGTGATGGCTCCTGATGCTTCCTTACCCTCTGTGCAGATGGGGGGAAAGGCTCCCCCTCTTCCATTAAACCCGGTGAAGAGGCCCCGGTCGCGATCAAACTGGAGGAGAAGGAGGGCAGTGAGGCCAGTGACAGCAAAGAGAAGGTGGGACTTGGCAGGACCAGTGATCACCCTGGGGGGGAAAAGTATTCTCCCAAGGTGAGTTTTGTGCTGCGACAGCCCTGGGAGCGTGGAGCTCAGCCGGAGGCGCAGCGGCGCTGGCAGTGACCGAACCGCATGTGCACGCTGTCCCGCTCGCGTGTCGTCGCAGCCGTGCCTCAGGGCACAGGGCAGTGCAGGTTTTCCTTGTCGTCTCAGGGACCTTTGCCTCAGCACTGGGCACAGCCCCTGTCTCTGCAGCTGAGACGTTCAGCCTGCTGTGCTCTCCTCCGGGCCAGGGGCTGGTGAGAGCCTGCGTCCCCAAATCCCAGCCTGCTGGTGACTTCACGGCCTGTCTGTGCCCTCCAGCCAGGGACAGGACCAGGCTCAGGCAGCAAAAGTTTGCCAGGGGAGGAGAGCTGGCTAGAAACTGCCACTCAAAAGGGAAGTCTATGGATTTTGTTTTTGAGGGGAAGCAGCCCCTGGGGTGTTTCTCATCCCTTCCCCCTGTCCCAGAAGCAGGTACAATGGGGCTGAGGCAGAACCCAGCTCCCCTGAGGCCTGCCGTACTGAATTCCCTACAATGATCTCTCTTTGTTTTCCCTTGGAGTGTGTTTTTCCTTTGTTGAATCCTCCTTTCCCAGTGCAGAGAGGAACACCTGCCAGCTCACCCTGCTGGCTCCTGGGCTATGGCTGGGTCTGTGCTCACATTTTGTCTGCTTGATACTGGTAGGAGCTGCTGGCGCTGCTGAAGTGTGTGGAGGCAGAGATTGCAAACTACGAGGCCTGCCTGAAGGAGGAGGTGGAGAAGAGGAAGAAATTCAAGGTGTGTTGATGGCTTGTTTGTGTTGCTGATTTTGCTCCCCAAAGGTTTCTGTCTGGGTTGTTTTTATGTAAAAATGGAGGAAGAGTGGTCCAGCTGAGAATGGCCATGGGGAGCATTCAGGGTCCCTTCCTCGCTACCAAACAGCCCAGCAGGGCAGGGCTCCAGCCAGGGCAGACCACAGCCCTGGGGCAGCACTGAGGGCGGTGAAGCGCTGGGCTGGGCCACAGCTGAACATCAACACTGACAGGAGGAAGGGGGCAGTCTGCCCCCAAGGCCTGGCAGGATTCCTGCCCTGTCCACCTTTACCTCTTCCCAGCTGCCCTTTATGGAAAAAGCTGGCATCTGAACGGGGATGGAGACAGTCCCAGTTGTGCACTGGCCCAGGCTAGGCTGGGAAGTGGGTCCCTTCCTGCTCTGGTCTCCTTGGCCTGTGGGTTGGGCCAGGCAAGCCAGTTCTTTGTCCTGTTAGGCTTGAACTCTCCTTTCTCCCTGCCACTCACTTGTAGATCTGTCTCTTTGTAGATTGATGACCAGAGGAGAACCCACAACTACGATGAGTTCATCTGTACCTTCATCTCCATGCTGGCCCAGGAAGGTGAGCTGTGCTGTGCAGCTGAGGGGATGGGGAGTGGGGTTTGGGTTCAGCTGGGGAGCAGCAGCTGGGAGCCTGGGAAGCTCACCCTGCCTGGTTCCCTGTTTCTGCAAGGCCTGGGGAACACAGGGTAGCACTCACTCCAGGGAGCCAGGTCTCTGCTGTGTGTCTCGATTCATAGTCTCAGGAGGTGCCCACTGCTGGGTTTTGGGTGAGGGAGGGAGGGAGGTAATTCCAACCCTCCAGGCCCATGTCTGTGTGCTGTCCCTGCAGGCATGCTGGCCAGCCTCGTGGAGCAGAACATCTCGGTCCGCAGGCGGCAGGGAGTCAGCATCGGCCGCCTGCACAAGCAGAGGAAGCCGGACCGCCGGAAACGCTCCCGCCCGTACAAAGCCAAGCGCCAGTAGCCAGGAAGCCAGGACTGTGAGAAACAGCAGCTGGGGCTTTGTGCCTTTGGGCGATGACACTTGGATCTATGTTACCCTTTGCCCAAGGAAGAGGGACCACAGTGACAAGCCCTCGGCAGAGGTGGAGCCTGGGGACAAATGGAAATTGGGTTTTCCTCTGCGCCTGAGCAGTGAAGGGCAGGAATATGTCTCGAGGAGTCCCTGCAGCAGACAGCAATCCAGAGTGCCCCAACTGCCTGACCATGCCATGGCAGTGCCCAGATGCCGTGGGGCCGTGTCTCAGCGCCATGGCTGAGGACTGTGATGGGAAGGAAGGAGCCCACTCAGCTGGTGGTGGGTCTGGTGGTGTGGGAATGCTGGCAATACCCACGTGGGGCTGTGCTGGCCACAGCTGGCTGTGGCTTGTGTCCTCCTGCATCCAGGCCTTCAGCTCTGTGCTTCGCTGGGCTGTTCATGTCTGTGTTTTCTATCCTTCTCCCTCCCTTCCCCAAACTCATTTTTGGTCCTAACCCAGGCTTTAGCCATTGTGAGCAAGGTGGCTCTGGGACAGAGCCCCTTCTGCACCCACCTCGCACTGCACTGTCCCAGTGTCCAGTGCTGCCCGGGCTCCTGGGGATGGTGATACCACCCCAGTGTAGCTTCTCCCTGGTGGGCCATGGCAGATCTCTTGCTGGGTGAGTGTGGGCAGGCTCGTCCCTGGAGCTGGGCCTTGTGCCCAGCCCTCCGTGGTGGTGCTGGGGGTGGCCCATGGCTCTGCTGCCATGGCTGCTCCCCTTGGGACCAGCCCCGTGGCCCTGGCAGTGCCTGTGGGTTACGAGGGATTGTTCCAGTCCCTAGAGAAACTCCATTAATTATGTATGAACAGACCAGGTTCTTAGGGTGGCCTGGTGCTGCTGGGCACAGCACCAGGGTGGATGCTGGATGTGGCTCAGTGAAGCCTCTCAGCATGGGGAGGGGCAGCTGGTTGCTGCAGTGGTGGAGGTGGGATGGGGACAGCAGTGGAGGGAGCCTCCAGCTCCTCCTGCCCAAGCCCCTGGCTGGCTGCTAACCAGAGCTTGCTGGTGCAGCCTGGCTGCCTCTTTCCCACTGCCTCCTGCCAGTGTTCTGCACATGCTCTCCTGCCTGACCCCCCAGCAGCCTGGCAGAAATCTGAGGTGTCACAGGTGAGCACCGCCCTCCAGAGATGTCCTGTGGTGGAGGTGCCACAGGAGAGGACTGAATTTTTTAAAATGTGTACGGATCTTGACTATGAAATGAAAGAGTTCTTTTGGTATTTGTTGAAGGAAAGAAAATCCTTCTGTCTCTTGCTGTGTCTAATATCAAGTGCTGTAAATAATGGATCTGTCTGAAGGAATAAAGCTATCCTGTAACAGCCAGCCAAAGGAGAGGTGTGTGAGGGAAGGGAGGGGGGAGGAGTGTGGCTGGGAGCACTGAGTGCCAGCTCCAGGCCATGTTTCCTCTGCTAGCAGCTCTTCTGAGGTGTAAAGACTTGAGGTGCAACACCACTGGGTGACTGTGCTGCTGGTGGCATCAGGCTCAATTTATTGACACATCTCAATAGGAGGAGAGCAGGAATTACCTCAACAGGAAGATAGCAGGAGGAGAGGGAGCAGCAGCCTGGCTGAGACCCTCAGCTGCGATGGGTTCCTGGGCTGGTTGGGTGGGTGGGACTCCTGGCTAGAAGTCCAGGGCACAGATCAAGGCTGTGCCCCGTTTGATCCAGTGCTTCTGTGGCTTGTCCGTAGGAATCTCCACAGCAATCACATAGTTGGTGGAGTGGCCCGTTGTTGACAGAGTCCCTGTAATGGGGGGACGAAAGGGGATGGTGCTGCTGCACACTGACAGGGGAGTCCTGGACAAGTGACCGCCATCCAGGAGCCCCTGTCCCCCACCTTGAGCCAGGTGACAGGCTGAGCAGGGCTGGGGGAAACAGGCTAGTGAGCTTGTGGGGAGCCTGGCCAGGGGCACTGCTGCATAGCCACAGTGTCTGGCTGCTCCATCTCCACAACCACAGCAGGAGAAATATTTGTCTCCCTGGATGGCTTCAGCCTACAGTGCCTCACTCCGTGCCAGTGTTATGGCAGGAGGAACTCCTTCTGCCTCTCCTGGGCTGCCCCTCCTAGCTGTTCCTGCAGCTCCCGTGCTTCTGGAGATGTGCCTTTAGGGCGCCTACCTGCACGGGTGAGAGTCTTGTAGATGGGGCACAGGTAGGAGCCGGACTCTGGAGGTTTGCGGTTGGCGACGGGCAGCAGCCAGATGACGGCCATCTCTGTGTAGAGCTCCTTGGGCCGGGACTCTGCCAGCTGACCCGCCGCGGGGTCCCAGCGGGCACCTTCCAGGAACAAGCCGTAGATGTAGCAGCCCATGTCGGGCTGGCGCTTCAGCTCCTTCACCGACTCCTTCATGACCTGTCAGGGGAGTGGGCATGGGGCCCTTGGGCAAGGCATGTCCCTGGGGGCTCAGCCCTAAGGAGCCTCATAAGCTGTTCTTAGTTAAGCCAGCACTGCCAAAGGTGAGCCTGCCCCAGCTCTCAGAGGGGCAGGGCTGTGTTTTTTGGCTGGTCACATCATGTGGGGCAGCCTGTGACAGAGTTGGTGGAGGGGGGACATGAGCAGGTCTGGAGAGGCAGAGAAGCCTCTGCCAGCCTTGAGGAGGTGTCTGGCAGTGTGGGTGGGTGTATCCAAGCCCAAAGGGAGTGATGGGTCCATGGGCAGCTGTGCAGCTGGTGGTTTCAACTCTTGGGCAGGTCAGGATTAAAACTGCTGCCTTTGTGGCCTTCTAGGAGCAGATTCCAAAAAATTCCAAAGCCTCCATGTGATTTACTGACCTTGAAGCTAAAAGAGATGGTGTCGATGGAGATGACGGATTTCCTGGCGAAGTTCTGCAGTGTCCCTGTGAGGAAGGCCTGAGGGAAGAAGAACCCACTGATCCAGAACACAGAGGGGATCCCGTGGCTGATCCAGTTCTGCAGGAATTCAATGCGCTGCACCAAGTCGTTCACCCAGGACGCCAAGGGCTTCAGCGACGGATAGGCCTGTGGGGCACCCACAGAGGGAGGTGCTGAATGCAGTCAAGGACAGCCCAGATCTTGTGCCACAGTCACTGACAGCTGCCCAGGGACCAGGGGCTGGGAAGAACTGTGAGCTGCACTAGGCAGGAAATATCTCTGTGCCAGGGGAGCAAGCATGTGACACAGCCCGGTCCAGTGGTGGTGGCTGGTGACCCATTCCCCTGGTTTGGTGAGCTCTGGTGGGCAGCTGGGCTGGCTGGGGCATGTACCTTGGCATTCCATATCTCGGGAACAGTGTTGTTGTACAAGCTGCTGGCCATCAGCTCCAGTCGAGAGGACATCACGACCAAGCCCTTGAGAGCTTTCAGCAAATCATTCAGACTCTGAGCAACCTCCTCCAGGAGCTTGTTGTACCTACAGGGAAAGACCAGAGGAAGCAGAGCAACTCTGTGCAGTGATTTATTGCCCATATCTGCCCAGAGAGGGTATGGACATCTCTGTACGTGAGTGAAGCTCCTCCATGTAACCCCACAGCCCCATTCCTCTTCAACGGGGTCTCATAGCTGCGCCCCCAGCGCTGAACTGCTGACAGTAGCAGATTGTGGATCAGTCCCCACAGGACAGGGATCAGCCAAAGGTCCTGGCTTGGACAACACAGTTGTTGGTGTGGTTGCCAACCCCACTGCCGTGCTCAGCACTGAGGTTCCCCAAAGGTGGGTGGGAGCAGGGGCCTGCCCATCTCTGCTGCTCCCCAGGATGTGATCCCACAGGGGTTTTACCTGATCACCTCCTGCACCAGCACTGTGTTCATGGACTCCTCGTAGAGCAGTGGGTATTTGCGGATCACCTCCTGCAGGTTCATGGGGGCGGGCAGCTTTGCCAAGATATCCTTGGAGGTCTCCTCCACAATCTGGAAGGAAGGCAGCAAGTGGGTGAGCATCTTTCTACTCCAGCTCCATGGCTGCTGAGAAGGGGAAGAGCTAACACCAAGTGCCACTGCTGGCACCCAGCACCTGCTGACAGCTGGTGTTTGTGGCCACTGCCTGCACTGGGCACTGGCTGCCAGAGCACTGGCGGGATCAGGGCACCCACCTCCTCCCTGCTGCGGCCTCCCAGTGAGATGGTCTTGGGTTGCAGCTGCGCAATGGCCCCCAGCAGGGCAAAGGTCTCGTTCTGAGCGAAGGTGATGTCGGCATTGTCGTGTAAACCAAACAGCTCTGGGCTGTCGTTGAGTGGCAAGCCCTTGACATACTGGAGGTAGCCCTGGAGAGGAATCCACACAGTCTGTGAGGCCAAGAGCAGCTGAAGATCCCCAGGTTCTCACAAACTTATATTCCCCCAGAGAACTGGAAGTGCAGGGAGTTTCAGGGAGGAGAGACCCCTTTTGCGGTACGATGATTCCCCTGCATCTATGAGCTGCAATTTGTGACTTGAGTACTTACATTGAGGTCCGAAGAGGTACTGATCTGCTTGTAGATGCCTGATTCGGAATAGGCAAAGTCAGGATTTAAAACCTCAGGCTTGTAGAAATCTTCCAAAATGCTCATGATGCAGCGCCGGTCCCAGTCGTCGGTAACACGGCCGCCGTAGTTGATCTCCCCAGCTGTGTACTTGAGAACCTGTGAGGGATCCCACCGTGGCTTTCCAACCCCCTCATGCATCATGAGCCTGTTCCCTCACAGGAGGGGCAGCTCTTACCTTGTAGGGGATGTCTGCGTACTCGTTCAAGAACATCTGCAGCTGACTGATGCAGATGCGGAGGTCTCCGTCTGTGAACTCATAGGGGATGTTGAACCCCAGAGGCCCAAACTTTCTCCTCTCCAGCATGTTCCCATGGAAGAAGCAAAGTGACAGCAGCAAGGATTTAAACTCAGTGACCTGTGGGCAGAGAAGCAGGGAGAGGAGTTGCTTAGTTTGGAGGAGGCATCCTTGGTTGGAGCCAGGATCTGATGGGACCTGGCAGAGGAGATGTGCCAATTCAGTAGTGCCAACTGGGGCTTGGAGAGGGGGAAACCTCAGTCAGGCTGCTGTGCTGGGGAAGGCCATGGCCCACTCCTTGCTTAAAGAGAGCTGCCAGTGCTTTATGCCAGGCCCTCCCGAGCCTGTTGCATCTGTTTCTCAAAGTAAAACTTCTAAGTGGCTCATCACAGAGTAGATGGGAGTTTATGAGAAATACCTCCAGCCCTTCTCTATCCCATGGGTGCTCTAATGAGGAGGAAGATCTATGCCTGGAGAAGAGCAACATCCAGGTGGAGACCATACACTGGAGCAGGCATGGAGTGGGGACAGCAAACCAAAGCACGACCTGGGTCTCACCTTGGAGCAAGAATTCAAGAAGTCATCACTGAAACTAATGTAGGACTTGAGTAGGTTGGCCTTGACCCCACGGGGGGGCTCAATGGTCATCTTGGAGCCATTTTGGAGGATGGACACAGGGAAGTGGTTACTTGGTAGACTGGTGAGCCAGAGGCGAAAGTCCGGATGCACCTGGAAGTCCAGAAGGCAGCAAGTGCTCAGAGGGTGCAGGCACAGCCCCTGCAGCTGCTCCTGCACTGACCCCCTGGTTCTTTAGAGAACCTGTGGATGGGACTGAACTAGATCTGGGCTCCTCCCAGGGCTCCAGCCTCCTGCCTGTTATCCTCAGAGCAGGCACCTGCTCAGTTAAACAGCTCACCTTGGTGGGGTCAATGGCCTCGATGAGTCTCTCCAATGAGGGCATCCAGCTGGGGGCCAGGTGGCAGTTCTGGAAGAAGACCCAGTTGCCCTGCTCCATGGCACCGTGCAACATGGCTTCAGCACGGGGCCCCTGCGGAGGCAGAGAGAAAGAGCTCAGAGACCCTGGCCCACAGTGGGCTATGCCCTGCTGAGCTGGACAGGGAGGCAGCAGCTGGGTGGAAGGACCAGTGTCCAGAGCTAGGGCCTGGCTTTGGCCCCATGGCTCAGCTGGATCTTTGCTGTCTGATGGCACACCAAAGATTTTTTATAGTTTTACAAGCCTATAAGGGAGGGTGGAGGGAATGAAAGAACTGTGGATGAATTCAGGAAGTTAGAGGGCACTACAGTGGGAACTGCTGCAGCCCCCACCCCAAACTGGCTCTTCCTGCTAGCAGAAGGCTGGTGAGTAATGGCCCAGGGGCAGGGGGATGTTTTCACTGTGCTGCCAAGGGTGTGTGACCTACTTGGAGCTTGGTGAGATCACTGGGAGGGCCAGCAACACACTGTTGCTCCAGGTGTGCACTGGCAGCTCACCTGTCCTTGGCCCAGAGAAATGGCAGAGAGCTTTTGTGTGAACTTCATTTCTTCAGCAAACTTGTAGAGGTCGGCAGCGGGGTCAGTGCCTGGGGACAGCACAAACACCAGGGGGGTGGTGGCAGTGGAGTCCTTGAAGACGACTGAGAGGTCAGTGGTCTGCAAAACAGAGAGTTACTCAGAGCAGAGGAGCCACAGTGGCCCCACACAGCACCTCGTCACCCTGCCTGGCCTCCAGCTCCCCTTCAAGGCACCAGCCTGTTCCCAGGTGCCAAGGCCAGAAATATGTTTGGTAAGGACCAAGTACATCTCTCCTCTGGATGTAGTAGTGTCAGGGCAGGAACCACTTTCCCATTTGCCATTCAAAGTCTTCCCTCGTACATCTGCACTATCTGTCCCCTCCCAGTCTGGTTTAACTGGAGGACGTTAGGATGTCCCTTGTCTAACACACAATTTTCCCGGCTGTGGGAAGAACACTGTGGCTGTAGAGAGGCACGAGCACCCTCACTGCAAGTGCAAAATGCTGATGGCCCATTTACCACAAGCTTGAGTCCTCTTGCTCCACCCCAGTGCCCAGCAGTGCTTCCTCTTGGCTGGTTACCTGTGGCTCAATGAAGCGCTGGTCCAGGTTCAGCACCACGAAGTCCTGCATGGCATTGGTGATCTTATCTCCCCGCAGACACCGCAGAACCAGCAGCTTCTGGAAGGCATCAAGCCCAGTGTCCCACTTCCCAGGCAGGGGCTCTCTGCAAAGCAATCAGGTGCATTTGGGGGGGATGTGCCAGATCCATCAGCTCCCCGAGAAGTACACAAGTTGTGTGCAGGCAGCCACTGGGGCTTCAGAAGAGACAAGGATCTTTCAGTCCCTTGGTTGAGGTCATTGTCTGTAGCTCTGAAACCATCAGCAGGCAAGCCAGAGCTGCTTCCACTGGGGAAACACCAGATACTCCTGTGTAAGGCACTTTATGGCCCTTGGGTGGCAAGGGCTACCTCTGAGGAGACAAGGCAGTGCCTCGTCCTCTCCCTTTCATGGCACTGCACTGGGAGCAGAGCTGGACTGTGGCTGTATCGGGTCCTCTTGCTCTCCCAGGACCCCATTACAGCCAGGTGCAGTAGACCTAAGCTGACAAAGCAGGGGACACTTGCCTGTGGGGGTTGGGGCTGTCAAAAATGGTCCTGAACTCTTCAAGATTGGCTGCAAAATCATTGTCGAAGTCAGAGAAATTCTTCAGGCTGCTCAAGGCCAGGATGTCTCCCCACGCTCTCTCGTTCACCCAGGATGGAGCTGGGTTGTCCTTCATTTCCTTTATGGCGCCTCCTGACAGCAGGTACCGCCACTCATCCTGGGAACATGATAGGATGTGGTCATGGATTGTGCCTGAGCCCCCCCAATTAAAATCCTGTAGTATCTTTCTGGCTGCTCTCCTGCCTGGTGTGGGTGTCAAGGAGTAAGTGAACTGGAGGATCTGGTGAGATCAACATAGTGACTGCTCAGCTGCCACTCTGCTAAACCTTGCCTGCTCCCTCTGAACTCACTAACCTTTGCAGCAGTCTGGCAGTAAACTGGCAAAAGCTGCAGGTGATTCAAGCTAGGCAGCTCTGCAGGTAGACACAGGGAACAGTTTGAGAGCTGAGTGAAGACAGAGACCCTGTGTTTGCCCACCAGGCTGCCAAGCCTGTCCCCAGCCCCGGGGAACAAGGCTCCTTTTCCACCTAACACGTTATTCTAGGGGTTGAACATGCTGGGCTTGAGCTGCCTTGATGGGATCCCATCAAGGACTAAGGTGACTTGCTCACCATGTCAATTTTCCCTTCATTCATCAGAATCCGGGCGCTGACCAGGAAGGCAAACATGAGCTTGTGCTTCTCAAAGAGACTACGGCACACGTTGCAGTAGAGACTGAAGGTGATGTAGTTGTTGATGTTCATCACCCGCTCCTTCAGTATGTCTGAAAAAAGGCAACAACCAGCCAAGGGTGGTGGGTGCCACGAGTGTTGTGGAGGGTGCTCTCCACATCAGCTACGGGTTCCAGGCCACAGGGGCACACCCACACCCTGCCCAGGAAGAACAGGCGCTGCACTCAAACACAGACTTGGTGCAGAAACGCCAGTGAAAGCACAAGGCTGTGACTTGGAGTCCTGGTGCTGGGAGGGAGCCAACACTGCACCATGGCAGCTGCACAGCCACACACACAGCTGACACACAGTGCTGGGCAGGGAAAGCTGCCCCAGGGACTGTGATGGAGGCAGCTCAGTGACAACCAGAGCCACACCAGGACCAAGATGGCATGTACCTCTTGCCTGTGCCCTGTACCAACACCCCTCCCACCTGACCAGACAGGGCAGCAGCAAAGAGGTGGGAAGAGAATGGACATGTGACCACATCTTCCCTTGCTGTGTGGACACAAAGGGGCAGCTCTGGACCATGCTGAGAGCCAATGCAAGTGGCCACGTTTGCCTTCACTCTGCAGGTGCCTGAGCTTCTACTGCTCAAGATCAGGAGTGTGGGGTGAGGAAGAGGAGACGAAGGGGCTGTTCTGGGCAGGTACCTGCTTTCTCGGAGTTACGGATCCCCATTAGGAAGATGTTGAGGAACCACTCAAGTGAGTACTGGTACATGGGGTCCACGTTGGACAGGTCTGAGACACAGAAGTAGAGGATCTGTGAGCGGACGGCTACGGGCACATACTCCAGGCGGGTGATGTTGATGTCCTTCTCTGTCTGCTCTGCCACTGCAACCTTGGCCTGCAGGACAGAAAAGATGTCATGGTTAGTGCAGTGCCAGCAGGGGATGCACAGCTGCAGGGGCAGAGCACCTCCACTTCTGACCTGGATCTCTCCTGCCTTCAGCTTGGATGCCTCCAACACTTTAATGAGCTCCAAGTCATCTACAGGGTTTCCTTCAGAAGTGCTGAGCCGATAGAGGATCTGGTCTTCTATCTCCTTCAGTTCCTGACGCATCTTAGCGTTGCTAACAATCAGCTGGTTTCTGTCTTCTTCCAAGTCAGGCCGCTCTGCAGCCACCACTTCTCCCAGTAGTTGGTCTTCCAGGCCACTACAACAAAAGTCATGGAGGTAACAGTGGGGGCAACAGGCCCAAGGGTCTGAGGACTGCAAGGAAAGAGGCTGAGCAGCATAGGTAGATAATGGGGTGAGCAGGTACCTGGGTGAGAGGGTGAAGTTTATGAGGGTGAGCTTCGTGGAGACCTCAGGGCTGTAGTGAGGGTTGGGCAGTTTGGTTGTGATGTACATCTTGAAATCATCATGGTATGGGATCACTGAATCCCCCAGCTTCAGCACAGTATTGCCTTGCTGTTTGAAGGTCTGTACCAGAGAGGGACAGATAGAGGAAGGGATGGCTACCTCTTGTACCCTGGACTCTGCAGTGAGGAGAGAGTCTGAAGGCTCTCAGGACAGAGGAGCTCAAAGCCACCTGAAGGCCTGAACCTGAATACAGCAGCTGTATCCCATGGCCCTGCCTCCCAGGCAAAGATGCCTGCTGGAAGAAGACCAGAGTTGTGCAGAAGGTTGTCATTGTATTGGAGCCCTGGCCAAGAGCAGGGCTCTTGTGGGAGCACAGGACAAGTAGCATCCATGTGAGTTCTGCCTGCCCAGGGAGACCTACAAACCCACCACATCCCACAGCACCCTGGCCAGATGCCCCCTTACAGCTCAGCCAGGCACCCACTGCCCCTTCTTGCCAAGGTGGGACACAGGACCTCTTTCAGCAGGACAGGCTCAAGGACTGGATCCAGCTCCTCGCCGACATTCTCCAGCAGGAAGGGCTTCCCAAAGGTAATGGCATTCTCCAGAGTTGTGAGGAAGTCCCGGTCACTCAGCTTGGCCACCTCCAGGCTGTTTGCCCTCTCCTGAAAGGCAGCAGGGGAGGGCAGAGTCTGTGTGATGTCCCGCCCACCTTCACATCCAGCTCTGGTCATTGGTACAGCTCTCATTGGGCTGATTTAGCTCCCTAGAGCAGTGGAAATAATCTCTTTTTTTGCTTGGCTAGACTTTGGCTATTTTGGCAAGTTTAGCCCATGTCTGCAGGCACTAGACACAGCTCAATGGGGCAGCAGAAAAGTTTGGGAACAGGGAGAACCTCCTTCAGAGAGCCATACCCCTCTGTAACCCCATGCTGATAACTCAGAGCTCATTTTCCTGCAAAGTGAGAGCAGCTGGGTGGTAAAAGTCCTCAGGGAGCAAACCAGGAGCAGCTGCCTGAGCCTCCTGCCTGATCCTTCCAAAGGGCAGTGAGTGCCTCTCTAGAGAAGGGGTGGTGGTCAGTGTTCCCAGCACTTTGGCAGCAGGGAGTGTGTTCACTAGTCAGGTAATGTCTTGTTTCTGTTCTAGGGACCTGAAAGACCATCATGGGAGATGCTGGTGTTCTGAGATTCCCAGAGTGGGAATCTGATGCCTTGCTTGCTTACAGTAGGGCTCCTCCTGCCCTGTGCTGCTTTCCCCAAGAAGGGAAATCCATCTGGGATTAATGTGGATGTGGAACCTGTCTGGTGCGGGGGAGGCTGGGCTGGGACAGTGCAGGGTCTTGCAGCTCTAGAGCCCAAAGCCAGAGGTTGCTCCTGATGGAAAGCAGCTTACCCTATCCTGGCAGACCTGGCTTTCCTCCCTGCAGCTCTTACCAGATTCTTGATCCACTTGTTTGCTTGTCCTTGGGGGTCTATGAAGTGAGTCCAGCGCAGGGAGAACCGGGTTATTACCCCATTCTCCACAGACAGGGCGTCATTGGGTAAACCAGCAATCTAATGGGGTAGAAAAAGCTGTTGGACACCCGGCAGCACAACACAGGTGACCAGAGAGAAGCCCTTGTTGCCCTGGCCCGAGTGCTCCCAGGGTGTGTACAGGGGATGGTGGTGAGCGAACCTCTGCCAGCAGCTGGACACAGAGCTGCAGCTCTGCTCATAGTGGCTGAGCCCTGGGATGGAGTTGTGCTGCAGGGTCAGACTGGGGCAGGCTATGGCCAAGGCTTGGCTCTGGGCCTATGGTTTGTAAAGGGCAAGCCTTACAGGTCAAGGCTGATGCCTTTGTTGCTGCTGTTTGCTGCTGCCCAGGTCCTGCTCTTTGTGCAAGGAGCCCAACAGCAACTCCAGATCTGCAGTGTGGAGGTGCTTGGTCATTATCCAGTGGTTTGATCTGAGGTCTGTCTTTTGGTACAGGTAATCCTACTGAGTGGTGAGCTGAGTGTTTTAGTCTCTGCTGGAGGTCCCTGCAGCCTCAATTGTTGGTTTTTTCTGGAACTTGCCTGCCAGGAGCGGATTTCCACAGGGTCTCCGAGGGTGCTGATGAGGCTGGCATCTATGCTGTGAGGGATGTTGTTTTCTGTCAGCTCCCTCATCCACTCCTCGGACAGTGCCATGCGGTAGTCTCCCTGCCACGAGAAACACCATCATAGCCTTTCTTTTAGCTGCAGCTAGTCTGCTGCAAACATCTTAACCCTCCTGTTCCTATTCAAATGAGGCCTTGTGCAGCCTCTGGCACAAATGGAAAGCCATCTAGGAGGGATCTTGCATCCTTGTGTCCTTGCTCCTTTCTCCCTGGCCAGGACAGCAGAGCTAACCGTGCCCCTTGCAAGGAGCACTGCACACTTACTGTGAATGGGCCCAGGTAGGCCACAAAGCCAGCTGCAACAAGCACGTCCCCACTGCTGTTGTTGATCTTGTCATCCAGGCTCTCCACAGTGTCCTGCCAGCGCACCTTCTCATCAGCCAGGCTGTTTATGAGCTGTGGGATAAGTTGCACACCTGAGAGCTGCTGTGTGGTCTAACCTTGTGTCCCAGACCTGCCACTCTCTGGGTAGTTTTGCAGGTGACTTCAGTGACCACAGGTTGGGGTAGCCCCTGATATATTCTGAATTCTGTTCCCAGCTTTGAGCACTTAATCCTGGGATTACTAGGCTGATCTCAGCTGTCCTGGAGACCCATTGCTAGCTGAACAAGCTGTGCACAGGAGGACAGCAGCTTTTCACATCAGTGAAAAAGCTTAGCTTCCCAGTCCTGTTGTGCTGCTGAGATCTGGCCAGGCACCTTCAACCTATGGTTGTCGTGAGCTGCAGCCACATGGATGTTTTCACCACTGATCTGAAATCAGGTTGCCTCATGCAAGCAGGCAGAACCCAGCTCTGTCCCTTACCACATCAGCACGGGCCAGTCTCTGCTGACACTGCTCACACTTCATCTCCAGCTCCTCCTTGTTGGCTTTGCAGCTGTCGTACTTGGCCTGCAGCAGGGCAATGCCATCTTCAACCTCCTTCAGGCGTTTCTTGGCTTCGTCAAGGACCAGCTGAGTGGCACGCAGGTCCTCCTCTGCCTCCCTCAAGGCTTGCTGGGGACATGCACAAGGAAACAGTGAGGATGTTGGGCATGTGGTCAGGCTTTTCCCCCAAAAGGCAGAGACCTTGGAGCAAGAGTTGGTTTTCCATAAAAGTGCTTGCTGATAAGCACCAGCTGCTAGTATCTCAGTCAATCCAATCCCTGGATGACAGAGGTTGACCTGCCTAACTCCAGGACTAAAAGTAGGGGCAAAGAGGGCATTTCTGCATAGCTCCAAAAAGCCAAGAGCCTGTGTCAGCTTACACAAGCTCAGGATGTGGCCCACTGGTGAAGGGGAGGAAAGGTTCCTCTGCTTGTTCCAAATTTATAATAAAGAAATAGCTAGGCTTGGAGAGGTTGAAACACTAGTGAGGTGTGGGAAAGTTTCTGTAAAGACAGTTCATGCTAAGTTCCTGACTCAGCACTAAAAACAAGGTATCGCTTCTGTCCCTGTATATTCTAGGCTGATTTCTTCTACTTTATCCTGTTAACGGGTTTTGGGGCTTTGGCTCTGCTAAGGCTTAGTCTGAATGTTATGTCCTGACTTGCAGAACATGTTGATTCCCAGCATCTCCTGCAGAAGGGAGCTGTTAGTAGTGTTCCCAAACATCTAAAGCATCTGGGTCATGCCGTCTCTTACCCGCTTGGGCTCCACAACCTTGGCCACAAAGTGGTACTTGTGCATGGCACGCACCCACTGGCAGATGGAGGTACAGGCTTTGGAGACCTTGGCGATGGCAGCTGGCTGAAACTCTTCATTGTCAATGTAGGGCTGGATGGCCTTGATCACATTGTCTGAAATATTGTCCTGCAAGGAAGGGTGTGAGAGAAATCAGTGATGAGCATGCTAAAGGTCGGATTGAGGAAAGTTTCACAGAACTTTCCCCAGTGGCAGCAGCCTGCCCCAGGACCTGACAATGCGGTTAACGCATCACACTGGAGCAAGAGGAATCAAATTGCTGCATGTTCAGGCCTGGGAGGCACAGCTGTGGGGTTGGGCAAACCCCTTCCCATACCACTTCCATCCAGCTCCTCCACATGAAAGAGCAGAGGGACAGAAGAAGATCTGTGTGTTTAGGTCCCATTGCCCAAGGCAATGAAGTGCAACCAGCTGACATGAGCACTTCCAGGACAAATATGTCCCCCTCCTCAGTGCTGCTGAAGGGTGTTGCCCACAAGGAGCTCTAAGCTTTACTGCATGAGAAGGATGTCTGTGAGGCAGTATCTGATCCCAGTAGCAGCTTCCTTCTGCCCCTGCTTACCTTATCATACTCAGTCAGGCTGTTCAGGAACTGCACTGGGTCCTGGAGAAGGGCCCTGCCTGGCTCCCAGTAATCATCCACCTTGGTGCCTATTTTTTCTCCTGCCACCTTTTTTGGCTTTTTTCCTTGCATTATGCAGACAGCTTCAATCACTATCTTCACACCGGGGGGAGGCCGCTGCAGTGCTCGTACCTTCAAAACCCAAATGGAAACAGTGGCTTGAACTGGTTCTCTGGGAGATGGGGTGCTCATTCCTCCCTCAGCTGGACCAGAGGACACTGGGACTAGAGGCAGGACATTTAGAGGATGCAATACAGAGGCAGGAAAGACAGAGATATTTGAAGGCAAAGCTGGTTATCAGAAAGAGCATGGAGCAAACTACAGGTAGGCTGAAAAAGCCTGCCCTGATACTCTGATGGGTGTATCTTACAGGCTGAAAATATCTTGGCAAAGGAGCTATATCTGTATGGCCCCAGGAAGAAGGCTGTATGGGAATGGGACACAGGCAGGCTTTCTTCTTTGCTCTATGGGCTCTCATTTGTCTTGTGCCCCACGACAGCAATGCTGCACCCCATGAGCTGGTCTTCAGCACTTGTGGAGGGACTGCTTGAGTCTCCTCTCAAGCAGGCACCTAGGAGTGCTGCTGCAGCACCCTTGAGATGGCTGTGAGTGTCAGGACACCTGAGACTGACTCCTGCTTTTTCCTTTCTAGTGCTGACCATTCTTGCCATGTCCAGCTGGAGATACTCCCAGGCCTTCCCACTGGACACTGTCAACAGAGCAGCAGACTTTATGGCAACGCTGAGGCTGATCTACCCCCATGCAGACACCCTCTGTGAGAAGGACTTTGAGTGGCTCTTTGACTGCCCTAAGACAAAGCAGTTCCTCGAGTGGTTCTGCAGCACAGTGAGTGAGGAGAACGTTCTGAGCCCAGCTGAGATGGAGGCCTATGATGCCCTGCTGGCTGCAGGAAAGCCCATCCTGGAGGGTGATGCCCTTGAGGAGGCATTGCAGATGTGCTGCCAGATCCCACAGCTCCCGAGCATGATACCAGAGGACAAGGGTCCCTCTGCAGAGGCCCTGCAGCAGGAGCTTCAGGAGCTGAAGGATTATCATGACCTGCAGTTCTGGCGGTACAGCAAGCTGCTGGCTTGGACAGACAAGCTGCAGCAGGAGCAGAGGTACTTGGAGGACAAGGAAAAAGTGGTGAAGCAGGACTTGAGGATGGCTCAGAGGGACTTGGAAATGAAGGTCTTCCAAACCAGAGCTGTCTTGAGCCAGGTCAGCAAGGCTGAAAAGCAGCTGACAGAGTGTCATGGGAACATGGGGAAAGGCCAGCAGCCGTCACTGCTGTGCCAGATGGATCTTGGCCCTTACATGGAGCTAGAACAAAAGGCCACTGATGCATTTGAAAACTTCATTCAGCAGGTCCTACCAGGGAGTATCCAGGCTTCAGATGCTTGGGAAGCAAGGGCACAGGGAGAGAGCAGCCTGAAGGAAGGGCTGGAGGCTGGTACACAGATGGGCTCATACTGGGAAATATCAGAGCGAGGAAGAGGAGCTCCTTATCAAGAATGCGCAAAGACACCATGCAAGGTGGCACCAGCAAGTCAGGGAATACTGGCCCAAGAATCAAGGGCAGAGTTGCTAGTGGAGGGGAGCAATGAGAGGGAGGTGTTGAGTATGGAGGGTGAGGAGAAAAGAGATGACAGCCAGGAAGTCACAGATAAAATGAACACTAAGAAAACATTGATGCCAGAAAGCCTTGGTAGTGATGAAGATGAGCTACTGGAGGATCAAGATAGCTTCTGGAAGGAGCTGGGCCGAATAGAGACAGCACATATCTGTGCCCAGAGAGAGGTGACAGTCATGTCAGCAAAAGTGGAAGGCAACCATGCCGCTCTGGAGTGGGCCCAGAGGACTCTGGAAGCTCTTGAGGATAACCAGGTAGGGCCAGTGCCCCCATTTCTCCACCATCCCCTGTGGCAGGGTCTGCCTGTGCTGCAGGAAGTCTCTCCTGCTGAATGCTGGAGCAGAGCTGACATGTCAGGAGGGGATGGCAGGGCCAGGCAGCACATTGGTGCACCCTGACACCAGCCTGTCTTGCCTCCCCCCTGCATAGCACGCAGTCAAGGCGAAGCTCCAGGGCCAGGCTGAGGGGCTTCAGAACCAGATTCACATCCTGTGCTTGGACATCACACACACTCTGACCCACCAGCTACCACCCCTGCTGAAGGCAGAGGCCTGCCGTGCTCACCTGCCCGCCCTGCACAGGCACCTCAGCCTGGAAGCTGCCTCGCTGCAGAACACTGCCAGGAGGCAGGAGGAGGCAGCTACATGGGTGTTGGGCCAGCAGAACCGCATGGATCTGCTGGAGCTCCAGCTGGAACAGGAGAGGCAGGAGCTGGAACACAAGGCTGCTTGGCTGGGGAAGGTTGAAAACGCCATGAGGGAAGAAGCCCAGAGCAGGCTGCAGGAGCAGCAGAACTACTTCAAAGATGCCGGCTCCTCCCAGAAGCATCGTCCACGCAAATGGATAGACCCCAAAGATGTCACTGCTGCACGGTGAGGGCCTGGGGGGGCTGTGTGCATGAGGAACAAACTATATGTGGAGGAAG
The DNA here is from genome assembly GCF_003945725.1 of Corapipo altera. Classification (NCBI taxonomy): domain Eukaryota; kingdom Metazoa; phylum Chordata; class Aves; order Passeriformes; family Pipridae; genus Corapipo; species Corapipo altera. The sequence goes on along the minus strand of NW_020884882.1, from coordinate 3,087,601 downwards.
TGGCATGGGAATGGCAGAGGCAGGCAGCAGACCCAAGCTACCAGGCAGTCTAGCAGTGCTCTTCTGCAGAGCCACCCTGACTCCACGGTGGTGTGAAATTCCCCAGAAGATGCCATCTGCTTCTTTCGGGCTGGCTAGGGCCGATGCAGCAAAGTATGGGCTTGGAGAAGGGAATGAGTAGGGTGAACAGTTTTTCTAGCATGTTAAAGTAGAGAGTCTAGAGGCAAGTCTTCATCCATGGAGAAAGAGAGCTGGGCCCCAAGGAAGCACAAGTTGTTTGGAGCAAGGCCTTTCTCTGGCTACATTGGTTGGGTCTTCTCAGTCTTCCCCACACAGTTCTGTAGCAGCTGGTGCTGGTGTCTGCCAGAAAGGAGTCACAGACTGGCTCTTGAGTTGGCCTGGTCCTTTATGGTGCTCCTCCTAGATCTCCATGATATGGGCTGCTCACTGGGAGTGGCTATCACTGTTGACCCACATCTGCTTGCATCCCACTCTCAGAGTGCACAATGACCTCTGAGCCCTGTTCTTCCTCAGTGCTGGCACTGCCCTCACACCTGTGGCTGGCTGTTCCACCCTGCAGGCTCTGGGACATGCTGATGCATGAAGATCACGAGAAGCAGCCTTTACGCAGCTATGAGGCCATAGCAGCCAAGTGTTCCCAGTTGGTTGAAAAGAAGAGGGCACTGGAAGCCCAGCTGGTAGCTCCTATGCCCCAGATACCTGCCCTGGAGGCCTCCATAGAGGTGCTCTACCGGCGGCTGTACAACAGCCACAACCAGCTGCAGCTCTCCTCACCGGTAAGGAAGCACCCCTGCTCTCTGGGCCTTGCTGGGTGGAAGAGGGCTGGGTGTAAGAGCCCTCTGCCAATCCTCCCTGGGTACAGGAGGGAGAACTCACTGCCCCTCAGCCCACAGAGGGAAAGGAGGTTGAGCTGATCCTTGCCTTATCCCAAAAATTATGCAGTGAGGTAGTGCGTGGCTGAGGCACAAAGGTGATTCTCACTGGGTCTCACATGTACTGTAAAGTGCCAAGAGCAGGGTGCCTTAGCCAAGGTGTTCCAGTAAGCTACTGCTATTCCTTGGACTAGGAGGCTTTGGAGACCACAGCTCGGTGGGTAGTTTGTTTTTGGTGGGCTGAGATGTTCCAGAGGTGTGATGAAATCCCCCTCTTTCTGCATGTTCACATAACTTTGGGCTCTGCCCCTCAGGAGATCACTGAGCTGATGCAGCAACTGAAGATCATGCAGGACAAACTCTACAAAATGCTGGTACACCTCCGGAGTGACTTGCAGGTCAAGCGCAGGTCTCTGCAGGAGAACTCCACCCTGCAGACAGAGCACAACCTTTACGTGTATTTTTACTGCAATGAGGATCGGCTGAGAGAAGAGGTGGAGGAGCTCGAGAAGCAGGCAACAGCTTCCTCCAAGGGATGCCTGATGGAGCTGCCCTGTGCAAAGGAGTAGGTCAATGGGATGTTTGCACCCTGCCATAGTAGTGGTGTCTTCTTTTGGTTGGGCTGGGTCCTTAATCCTGGACTAGGAGAGAATTCTGGCAGTCTCTGCTCCATTGACAGGTTACTTGGGACATGGCCCAGCAGGGTTTAAAAGAAGCAGGGAGCTTATTCCTTAAATACAGAGTTTCCCAAAACTGGGTTACATGATGTGTAAGAAATTGATGCATCTTGTGGCATTGGAAGCCTTGGGTAGACAAGACACTTCTCATGCCAACTCTACAAGAGGATGGGTGCTGAAGGCAAGTGGACTGACACTGTCTGTGTCCCACTTCCTGGGGAAATGACTTTTGTGGGGAATAAAAATGTGTGTTATTCATAACTGCAGAGCAATAAGCTGTCCCAGTGTGGTGAAATCTTGTACTTACTGAGTGTACTGTACTCTTGTACAATGGGCTTTGGGCTGTGATGCTTGCCAGGCTCAGAATCACTCTTCTTTCTTTTGCTATCCTATTTCCTTGAATTCAGCCCGCTGCCTCTTCTCTGCCTGTGTGTGATCCCCTTTCAAAGAGCCTGTGGATTCAGTGTCCTGCTAACTCTGACCCTGTGCTGTGCAATCAGTACTCGGGGTTGCATGGTGGTACCTGCTGCCTACCCCCATGGAGAGGCACCATGGGGTAAGCCCTCCTCCGTGCCCTCTCCAGGATAAATTGGAAACACCCAGGAGCCACTTACTGCCTCTTCCCTTTAACTTTCACTGGAGAAGTGAAGGTGAAAAGCTGCATGGGCAGCTGCCAAGACTGAGCCCAGGGGGATGGATGGAGGCGTGGGAAAAGGCTGGGGATGTTGCAAACCTATAGAAGGGGAATTGCTACAAAGTGAGAGGCTGTCCTTGACCAAACCCAGCTCTACCACCCTCTCCCTTGACACAGTTACCTCTGTAACATCATTTCTGTTGAGGTTCTTCAGGCTGGCAAGAGCAGCATCCAGGGCTGGGAGGGCTTCAGCCAAGTCCTTCTGAGCATCATCTGCAATGGCTTGGGCTGTCTGAGCTTTCTCATTAGCCTTTGCCTCCTCAGCCTGCACAGCACTTCTTGTCTCTTCAGCCACAGCTGTGTCCACCTGCAACACCAGAGACAGCCTCAGAAGCACGCTGGAGGCACAGCACCCCTTGGCTAGGTAAGGATCATAGCTGTCCTGGCAGCTTGTGTGTCTTCTTCCAGCAGAGACTGCAGGGACTTAATTGCTGGAGGGGATCCCCTTCCTGTATCATACCAGGAGAAGGTTTTTGTCAGCCTGTATAAACCACCCACAAGCTCCAGCTCTGTCTGTGCCTGGAATGGTGTTAGTCTTCCTGGAATTAGCTACTCTACCCATTGGCAAAAGGTGAGGATGCATAGGAGTGTAGATTTGTAGGGAGATGGAGGAATAAGAAGATATGCTTAGGTGTTTGTTTTCCAAACTGTCGCTTCTGCCTACCCCCAGGGCTAAAACACTAACAGGAAGCGTAAAGGAAATGTGGAATATAGCTAAATCCTTATCTGCTATGTGGGAATTTGGGAAATTGCAGACTCTTTCCCCTCTGCATGTATATGATATTAGTGTCTCTGTTCACTCTGTCCCAGTGTGGTCATTTGACAGTAGGAGATGGGCTGGGAGGAACACAAGGAGAGAAGGCAGTGACAGTCAACATAGGACAGTTCCCTCTTCTGAAGTGGCATGAATGCCTGTGTGATGATCTCAGAGGTTTGGGCTAGCAGGGGTTTGGGCTAGCAGCTGGATCAGCTCCCTGGGGACGGGATGTGGGGCAATGATCCTATCCAGCAACACCAGTCTGGGCTTTGAGCTGCTTAGGCCACCTGAGGATTGTGTTAGGAGTGTTGCTAGTCTGTGCTTGCAAGAACCAGTGAGGAAAGGGAGCTGGTAGCTTGGCTGGCTGACCCCTGGGTGGTGGTTTCAGACAGGGGCACGTGAGCCACCACTTCTGCCAGCAACTGGCCCCACCAGCAGCAGAGCAGGACTGCAACAGAAGGCAGTTCTTGCTGGTAATGCTGCTCTGCACAAATAACTCCTGTGCCAACTTGAGGCATTTTTACAATAGATCAAGCAGGACCACACTGCCTGCCAGGCCCCCCAAGCCTTGTGTCCAGCCCAGTCTGAGTAGCCAGAGCTGGAAAGTGCAGGGCTGCCCAGCAGCAGTACCTTCAGCTGCTCAATGGTTGCCTCTGTGTCCTTGGCTGCCTGTGCCAGGAGAGGGCGGGCGGACTCCAGCTCCTCCTGCATCTTTGCTACATCCTCTGCTGTTCGCAGGAGCTGGGGAAGCAAAGCAGAGTGAGAGCTGGGCAGCAGCCACGGAAAACTCCAGGAAAAAGCTGTGCTCCCCTGGGTGCTCCCTGCCCAGTGTCAGGCTGTACAAAGCAGGTCTTGCCCTGGTCCCTGCTTGAACAACAGTGACACTGCGGTGTGCCTATGAACAGTAGTGCCTAATGGTGCCTGCACATACTGGGCATTGCTTCATAAGCTCACAGCAATCAGGCAGCAGAACAATGTTTCTGTTGTAGGGCTTCCAATTAGAAGGTTAATAAGGAACATCCTGAGAGATGAGCTACACAGAGGTCTGTGGTCCCCAAAGGCTGGGGACCATTATTCTTTTAGAGCTGTTACAGACTCAGACCTTCAGAAAGACTGGCCCTGGCAGAAGGCATAGTTCTCACTTGCTTTAGTTTTTACACAGGAGATGTGTAGAGCATCTCATTGCATCTCTGCAGCTATAAATACACTGCTCAGAGTGGTTAAGGGGTGGCCCCACAGCTCTCCTGGGTGTGAGGAACAAACCTTGTCCAGGCCACCTTTCATCCTGTTTTTGGCTGTCTTCAGTTCCTGTTGCTTCCTTCCAATGAGGGAACTGAAGATGCTGAGGAACTCGAGGTAGCTCTTGGGAGTAATATAATTGTGTCTGCCCAGCTCTGCTAGGAACAATTGACACTTCTTTGCCACACTCTGATGGATTGCTACACATACTTGAATCTACAAGGAGAGAGGAAAAAAATAATCTTATTCAATACTGAACACAGGGTAGGCAAGTCTATGTGATGCTCAGCGAGAGCACAAAGGGCTGCCAAAGAGCCAAAGTATACAGTCACAGCAGAGCTTATGTATGTGTGTGGGCTTCAGTGCCACAGAGGGGTGACAAATGGCCATGCCTGTTTCAAGGCATACAAAAGCTATCCAGTTCTGCATTTGAACGACCTTGCCTTGAAACATTTCTGCTGCAGGGTAGGACCTTTCTGCAGTTGTGCCCTCCATCCATTGTCTTGGTGTATCTAGAGACATGGCACTCTGAACATACAGGAACAGTGTATTCTGTTGAGTGTGGCACCTACCATCCCACTGATATCTTCGTTACCAGTACCAAGAAGTGGGAGTTCATTCAAGAAGGAGGAGGCAACGCTCTGCAGGGCTTCAGCAGGCCACTGATTGAACCAGTCAATGGTACAGCAGTTCACAAGAGAGGGGAACTGCCTCAAGCGTGCACGGAAGACTTCTCCAAGCGGGCTGAGGGTAAGGCATGCAGAAAATATGTGTTACAACCAGCTCAAAATACAAGGACAAAACAGCTTTCCTTCTTCCACAGAACCACCCTGAAGTGGGAAGAGAATTGCAGGTAAGAGGGCCAGGAATATACCCAAGGAAGGAGGGAAAAGGGGAATGAAAATTCAGGCAGTGAGCTGCTGGTCTCAGCTCACTCCTTGGAAGTCCTTGGTATATTCTGGGAGTATTAAGATGGTAGTAGGGTGATATTTTTGGGTCCCTCCCTAGGAAGAAAGACTCTTCAGGTAAATGTGCTCTGAAGTTTATTTCAAGCAGGTGGGTGCAGAGATCACATCACCAGACTAAAATCATGGCCCTGATTCTTCTATTTGTACTTGCACTGAGAGTGCCCTGTACCTTCTGGTATCCCTCCCACAAGCAAGCAAGCTGCTTATGGACTATGCACTAGATTCACGAGTAAACATGGTGCAACTGAGCCCCAAATTCAAGAAAGATGTTTTTGTAACAAATGGCTCAATAGTGCATGAAGGAGCAGGAAGCTTGTATTTAATCTGGATCACATATAATCATATTCTCGAAATTTTCAAACCTCATCTTGAAACCAGCAATGTGTAAAAAAGAAAAAATAAATTATCCAGTCCTATGGGAAGGTAAACTATACCTATATTTCTCCTCCTCCTTCAAAGTCTGGGGCTTGGAAATAAAGATCCCATTACAAAATGATGCAAGGCAAAGGAGGAGGAAGGAATAATTAACATGAAAAGCAAGGAGTCCTAGGCCTGAACCGTACCTCATGCACAGGACCAGGTGGATATTGCTGCGGACCCGTCCTGTGTATGCAGCCATCAAATTGGCCTTGGTGGGCTGCTGCCCGAGATCTCGAACAACAGGCTTCATAGCTGTCATGATCTGTTCTTGGTCATCAGGGTTGTAAATGTTGGGAACGTCACCGGAGTTGAGCAAGTTGTTGATATCTTCAAGGAAGGATTCATTTTTAATCTAAGTAGATGACAGGTAAAAAAAAAAAGCACTCTCCTAAGTCAGAAGGCAGTCGTGTCTCACATGCCATGGAGATCATTTCTGCATAAATATAGCCCTCAGCCTCTGCTATAAGAAACCATTTATGTGATCACTTGGCTCCAGTAAAGCACACTGACTCTTGCCCAGCAGTTCCAATTGAACAACCATGTTCATCCATTTCAGGGATGGAGGTATCTGTCTGAGAACAAACCTCTTCATGCCTCTTCATTGCCTCCTTACAGAAAAATTGAGCTCAGGCCCTCACTCCCTGCATCACAGTTGACTCTGGAGTCAGACCCCAGATATCTGGTTGCTCCAGGTCTTCGTTCCTCCAGCACAGAACACTTCATTATTAAAATAAAGCTTATCAATGTGGGAGACAAAGTAATTGTAGGGATGTGTCACAGTCTGTGGGACGATCTCCCTCCAGTGCTACACTCACCTCTCCACCTTTGCTAAATCAGAAATACACAGAATCCATCTCCTTGACTAAATGAACACTCCCGTGCCCCTCTGCTCCCACATATGCTTCTCACTGCAGGGAAAAGGCTGCAAGAACAAGCAGCATTTGACTGATGCTCATCTCACTGCTTAGGGCTGTGCCACGTGGGAATGGTTCCTATGATAATGAAGGCAGTAAAAAAGCCTATGGGGAACACAACTGTGAATTCCAGAAGTTGGCCTAGTCATTAGCAAGTTACAGTTTACAGTTACAAGCCAACATAACCCTGAGGAACCAGCAGGTCCTAAATCTACTGGTATCTTTGGAAAGAAGAATAATCCTGTTACTTAGGACTTCTAATATCAGTGGCCAACAGAGTGCTTAGCTTCAGGCAGCTGGGTCTAAAATCTCTGAACCCACCAAACCCTTGTATGGAGTTGAAAGAAGCTTCCTTGAGCAAGAGAACAGTCAGCCCACTCACACACCTCTCTACAGTCCCTCTAGCATAAATGTACCACCTCCAGTTTCCCTGGGGTTTTTTCATAAGATGATGAATGTAGGCTACTGAAGAAATACAAGTTGTGTGTGGTTTGTATCAAACTCCTCAATCCCCTTTAGGGGGATTTACTGAGCTTAGAGATGTGTTTCTGACTCCTTTTGAGATGGAATCCACCATGCAAGTACTCCTGTACCTGTGTGTCTACAAACAGGAACGTCTTGGGTAGACTTTGAAGGCCTGCCTTCATCATGATCTTCCTCACGTCATCTCGCCATTCGGTCATGCCATAATTTTTGGACAGTTCGATCTGGAAACACTCATACTCTGACCTAAAGGAAAGAGAAGCCTGTGGAGTTACACCCAATTAAAATATCCTCTTCTGTCAATCCTGAGTATGTGTTGTGGACTCAGGGGGAAAGGACTCAGGCAAATTGTTTTCCTACAATGAGTCCTGAGCACGTTTGTCCTTGTGCATGTTCAGCCACCAACCCAGGAGCACGTTTTATGCAAAGCAGAGATACCCAAACTAGCTACAAACCCAGTGTAGAGGTGCATGTTACTGAGCACTAGCTCTTGAGTCATTTGAAGAGTCAGCTGCCAGAAAAATGTGCAACTGGTAGTGGGAAGGGCAGAAAAAGAGATTCTCTGAATACAGCCCCAATGGAGCTGCTCCATGATACATACATAGGTGGGAGTGCATTACTTACATGTGAGATGCCAGTCTGGTGAGGGACTGTCTACCACTTCCTCCAACACCCAGGAGAAGAGCATTCCCTGGAGCCTGCCGCAGAATCCGGCTGATTCGGCAGATGTGCTGGATTGCATCCATGAAAAGCACAAGCTTCAGCTCTGGGGTGTTGTTTTGATTGTACTCTTCCAGGTAATCCTCAATCACAACCTTCAGCTGTGGGCAGAAACCCTCAATTGTGGCTACCAGATAAAAGCAATAGTGTGTGTGTGGGGAGGTGATTGCAGGCCAAGCCTGGACCACGAGAGGGCAGAGCCTGGTGCTCAGCAGGGTCTGGGAGCAACTCTCCTCCATGCTTTTATAGGAAGTGCCATTGGGCTGAATTTAGATAGTGGTGGTGGCGGCAGCTGCTGAACAGTGACCTTAAACTAACTCAGGCAAGTGACTAAGGTCTGCTGTTCCCAACAGTGCTGTTTGCCTGGAGAAACAGCAGGATGTAGTTCAAAATAAAATAGCTTATGGCTGCCTGATCCATACTGTTCCAAGGCCTCCCTCTGGGACAGTTTCCTCGCTCTATAGCTGCCCATTGCCTGCTGCTGCACCCTGTGGTTAGGATCCTGGCTGGAAAGGGCAGGTGCTGGAAGAAAACAACACTGGCTGTAGATGGGTAGAGGAGCACACTCCTCTCCCAGTCCAGTCATCACATGGAACAGTTGCAGGAGCAGTTTCTCCTGCCCTTTCCAGGGCTCTTTTCAACAGCACCCTCAGGCCAGAGAAGGAGATGAAGCATGAAGATATTTGGGATTTGATCCTATCCCCTCAGCAATCTCACTGCGAACTTGGGCAAGCAACACCAGCTGGAATTCATACAGTGCTGGAATCCCTGCCTAGATGCCAAAGTCCTGTGTGCATCAGTGGACTGTGTGGCAGCCTGTAAGCCTGGCTGTCTCAGCTGTGCTCACCTCAGTGGGGGACAGGCCTACATACTTTGCAAAAGGGATTGGAAAGCTCAGTTAATTACCAGTCCTTGTCACACAGCTATCACAAGAGGAGAGACGACAGGATAATCATCTGTTTCTGATAATGAGTGCAAAACGCGCTGCTCATTGCCTTTCCTTAATTACCACAACTGAAGTACTCGCAGTATCTTCTCCAACAGGGAATCTGGCAGTAACATTAATTACTTGTAAAGGTCAATTTTGAAGTCTTTAATGGCAAAAGTAGTATTGTTTGGGGGTAATGTGCCATTTCTTTCCACCAAATTTCACTTTGCAGTCCTAAATGCAGCTCATTTCAGAGATTTGGCATAGCAGGCTGCCTCCAGGATTGAAAAGTAGAGACAGCTTGTTCCACCTCAATTTCCCATTGTGTCAAATACAGCTACTATTCATATATGGGATAGGAGTTCACAGGAGACCCCTCGGAGGGTTTGGTGTTCCAGACACCTTCAATTACAGCAGCTCCATCATCACCATTAACTGTTTTCCTTTGTTTACAAAAGCCTTGGAAGATATGAACACAGTTCACATCATGATTCCCAGGGTCCTTACCTTTTCCTGGCTGTCGATTGCTTTGTATAGTTTGACATTGGCACCTGGCTCCATGAAGTCCCCAAACAGAACTGGCTGGGAGGGGATGACCTCCTCAAAAGTGGTGCCAAACTCCTCCATCTTCTTCATCATTAGGTTGTCAAACCAGGTCCGGTCCTCCTCATTGACCAAGCGATCACAGAAGACCCGGCAGCTCTCATGGTACCACAGTCTCAGCAGGTCCAATTTGTCCTGGCAGGAAATTCCAGCAAAACAGCCCCCGTGAGAGAAGCAGAGAAGTGTTATGAGCATCACTGTCAGGAAAGCTGGTTCCTGCCCAGCATGTGGCCAGCTCCACTCCTGCTAGAAGGCAGCTGGAGCGGAGAATGAACTGGGCGGAGGAAGCTGCTTTCCCTTCTCCTCTCAAAATCAACTCTTGTCAAAACAGCTGCTTTGCAGAGAGCTCATTACAGCTTCAGCTAATTCCCTCCTCTATTTGTCCATATGCTGGGCTTTCTTTGAGAGATTTAAATTTTATGTTCTCCGTTCTTATCTTTCCCGAGTTTGATTTAATTTTTACAGTTTTCTTGTGTTTTTTGGGAAGATCCCTTTATTTGGCTGGTAGCACAGAACTAGGATCCTAAGCACTTCCTGTGATAAGTCAATCTCTACTAGCCAGGCTGGAGCCAGAGCAAGGTCCCCAGGAGAGCTGAAGGGGCAGAAGCCTCCACTGACACAAGCAGGCAGGACAGCACCTCTGCCCCTGTCTGGCCCCCTGTGGCTCCATCCAGCCCTGAATGGATGGGCTGTGTTGTACTGACTCACCTGCTTCCACGCCAAGGAAGGGCTGAGGTTAAAGGGGGGGTTTGTTTCCTACTGGTACCAGACAATAGCCAAAGTGGGGCCCATCACATTCATTGAGCTATTCCAAAATGCAGCTTCAATGGGAAATTCAAGCCTGCTTGCAGGCCTGTTGACGAGGCCTCAGCTGGAACATTTCTGGTCTTCCCCTGGGTGGCACAGCTGTGCTGATGGGAGGACTCACCTCGACCTTGCTGGGCTCAGCCATGAGCATGCCCTGGAACACCTTGGAGAGGTCTCTCAGGTTGAAGGTGTAATGAGACTTTGCTGGTGTGGGCAGCAGCTGGGATGTGATGGTCGTATACACATGGATAGCGGCATCTACCAAGGGCTCATTCAAGTCTTTGACTGCAACTGCTCCAGCTGCAGAGACAGAGGAAGTTGGAGAGGATGCCAGTGAGGTGACTCTGGGCTGAGAAGGTCCCAACAGGGCAGGAAGGTGGCACTGAGTGGCAGAGGTGCTTGTGCAGGAACACACTTCTGTCTGCTTTCTTCTGCAGAGACTGTGAAGCACCTGACCAAGCACCTGCTCACTGCAGTGGACAGTTTCCAATGAGTTTCTCAACTAATGTTGAGGATTTGGGGATGGAAGAACACATCACAGTCATTCTGTGATGCAAAAACTTTATACCCCGCAGAGACAGAGGAGATACTGCCAGAAAGGCAATTGATGCCCACCTGAAATACTCCAGACAGGTTTTCCTTCTCCTTCCTTATACTCCCACAGTGGAGTCTCGGCTACTTTTAAGCTAGAAGGTGTGAGTGCCCTCTTAGCTAAATCCCCTGCAAATCATTATGCTCAGCAAATGGAAAGCCACTGAGGAATAATTTCTTATGCAATAGTCTGGCAAGATTTAAACACAGCTGCCAGTTTCAGAGTATATTTTTTTTTTTCTCTCAATGAAGTTTGTTACAAACATTCCTTAAGAAGTAGAGCCCTGTGACACCTCAGCATTTTGAACTTTTTTGCATGATTTCCAAAGTTCTTTAATTTCTCTTTAAATCACAGCTAGATGTTTCAGTGTGCCCCTGAACTCACAGCCAGGTACTGGCACTTGTGAATATTGCAAGCACCCAGAAAGCTCTACTTTACTTCTCTCATAGCTGACTATTCTCACTCCTTTCTACTGGCAGATTTGCAGATGAGGGCACATTTACAAAGATGATCCTAAATTCCCACCCTGTCAAATACAAGAGGACTCATTTCACTCCAAATAAACCCTTTTTTCTGGGTGGCTGTAGCACCATGCTCAGATCCACCCTGCTCAGCTGTCCACAGGCTGCAGCAGATGGAGAGTAACAGAAGGCTCTGCTTGCACTGAGGGCTGTTGTCTGGGCAAGTGTCTGTCTGCTGAAAGCACAGGTAAGCTATGCCATGCTGTGCCCATCAGCTTGTTCTGTTCACTGTCTCTCTCATCTTTCTGCTCTTACTTACGCACTGGAGTTCTGTAACTTCTTTCTCCTAGGAGTCCATCTAGAAAAAGACAAAAAACCTGAGTTCCAGCTTTACCTGCTAAGGTGAAGGATATCTGCAACATCCATCGCAAATGAAATGCTCTTTGAAAGGCCCAGGCTATATGATATCTTATGGAACAGTGAGAGCTAAAGCTGAAGTTTGCTGATTTGCATGAGCAGAGTTTGGCCCTGAGATTAAACAGTGTATGAGCTCTCTGTTTGCTAAGATTCATACAACACTTTCCCAAAAGCATCTTCAAGTGACTGCAAGTTTCAGCTTCCAATATTTTGATTGGATCATCAGTATTAATCCCTCCCCTTCCGACCTCCATTATCAGCAGGGTGACTTCCAATATGAGGAGAAGGTGGCAGTTGTCTGCAGGACTTACCCATCCAGCTGCCAAGGATGTTGGAGAAGATAGTCTTCTTGCTGCTGTCATCCATCTCGGTGAAGGAGAGGTAGTTGAAATGGCGAGTGAAGCGTGGAGTGACAGGATTCCTTCCCCCTCCAGGAGGTCCCATGGCACAGACAAAATTAATATCCACCAGATTCTTAAAAGTACCTTGAAGAGTGCAAAATCAGGAATGAATGCTAAGTCGTAGCTGAAAACCCTGGCCACAAATTCCCACAGCAGGTACACGTATCTAACAGGCCAACTTTCGCCAAGAGCTCTGGGCTCAGGATCTGGGTCATACCGATCTGTTTCCGGTCGTACCAGCCCTGGTGGTCCATATACTGCCGCAGCAGCTCGATGGGTGGCTGAGCACCATATTGCTCCAGCATGGGCATGTTCAAGTCATCAATAAAAAATATGAAGTACCGACCAACTGGAGGCCCGAACACACCTTTCCGCCTGTAAGGAGAGAACCCATGAAAGGACACAGGACAACTCCTATAGCAAAGGTACTCCTATCTTGATCCAAAAGCACTTTTTTTAATCTCCAGGTGTTTCCTGAATCAACAGTTTCAGCTATTCTTATACTTAATAAACTCCATTATAAGGCCTTCATATGGAAAAAATCTGGAGCAATGTTTGAGGCACTGGCTTCTTTCCAAACACAAGTGAAATTTTGTCTACTTATGCACAATGTCAGTGAATAAATGGTTGCAAATAAAAGCAAAATTTGAGCCCATGAATCTGTTGGAAACTTCAAAGCAGTGACTGACCAGGGAGATGAAATGGAAGCTGTTAACTGTGGGGAGTGGGACTGCGGGTGGGCAGCCACATTTTCTCCCTTCATCACTTTCTGTAAAGATCCCACACCAGGGTTTGCAAACACCTGTGCTGTGAAATGTAGCATTTCTGGAATAACTAGAATTGGAGCAACTCTTACAGACCCTCACTAATCCTTCTCACTTTCGTGCCACTATCTTAAGCTTTTACTGGCTCTCACAATCCCAGCTCAGATGTGCTGTGTGTTCTATTTGTTATCCACAGCTGTATGTGCTTGCGGCCCCTTTAGGTCTTGGGATGAAATTAAATGGCCAAGTTGACAGAAACACTGAGCTCAGGGACGCTGCTTTTGCACACACAGAAAGGAATCTTGCCTCTTATCCAGTTTGCTGTCAATGAGATCCTGGGTTTGGTTAGCAGAGGTGCGTGCTGAAAACATCAGGAAGTGGGTGATGTATTTGTTAGGCAAGTTCTTCAAAAGCTTGTCTGCAATTGTGAGAGTCTTCCCTGTGCCAGTGGGACCAATGCAGAGAACCTGGAAGCACAATCAGCAATGTAGCATAACACCAGGCAAGCAGTCTGTGTTTCCCAGCACTCTCACATTTGCTGGAGGACTGCTCACTTAGGAATCAAAAGGTTAGGCTTATTTCTTCAGTAAGGTCAGCTGACCAACAGATCTCCTGGTGTGGATGGAATCCAACCAGAGAAGCATGAAATCAAACTGTAGGAAACAGGTAAAGAGGGATGGTGATGGGCTATCTAGCAATTGCTGCATTTTGATTAAACAAATGAGTCTTGACATACCTTTGGGGCACTGGCACAGTGCCTGGGGACTGAATGGAGAACTCTTAGGGCTTAAGCACAGATTTTGAGCAGCGAAATACAAATCCATGGGAGTGGGAAATAATCTCAAAGTGTCAGGTAGCTGTTAAATTCTGACTGCACTGGGAGAGGAAAAGGTTGAATCAAAAATTCAAAGACAAGGCTGGGCACATACTGGCTTATAGTTGGTGAGCAACAGCTCCAGCAGATACGCCATGCGGACTGTGTTTATTGTGGGCACAATAACATCACAGAAGTTGGTATCTGGAACCATGGTGAACTTTGCTGTAGGGTCCAGCCACACCTCCCAGTGCACCTGAAAGATATGAGTCTGCTTAGAGGGGGCAGTCACATCTATCCCTTACAGGAAAAGAAAACTATTTCTGCTGTTTTCCCTGTCACCACTCCTTGTGTATTAGCTCAGATTCTGATAAGGAATTCAGGTTTCCAGCCCCTCTGTTAGTCTTGCCATCCTTATCTTTCTGTATGGCAATGCTGTGAGTGTTTGACTCGTTTCTTTTGAGCGGGAGAGAGCCCAAGAGTCAGAGGTTATTGCTCCAGCAGCAACACACTTGCCCTCCTTTCTGAGAACTGGGATCAAAGTGGGATGGAGCACTTGTGATATTTGCAAGAATGGGAATTCTGCCCATGACAGAGGGCCAAAAGGGGTTTATCTGGGATCCTGTCTTCACATTTGGTGCCATCAGCCACATTGCACTCAGAGGCACATGAGGTTCTGTACTTGTACAAGACATGGATGACTTCTGCTAGATTCAAGCTGCGGATGAACCTCCCAGAGGCCACTATACAAGTGAGATAGAGGTTCTGCCAGGGATGTGCTGGAGAACACAGGAGAAGATCTGTATTTCTGACCACAGTGGCAGCTTCCATTAAGCACTGATGCTTATGTAGGGCTCTTTTCTTTGATTTCAGGAAGGGGAAGCGTTTTCCCTCTTTTTTTGCTTCCTTTCAGCCCAGAGGCTGTTGACTGTCAATCAAGATGGCCCTGACATGCCCTACTGCTGTCTCCTGTGAAAAAGATGGCATATTTGTCTGCTTTGCTGCTACTCTATACCCTGCTGCACACAGCTCTTCTGCTGTTGTGCACTGCTTTTTAACACAGGCAGATCAATCCATCTGAGCTTCTCCTTGTCCTTCTCCAGCAGCCACACCTGTAGAGCTCTCTCACTTTCCTGAGCACTGACAGAGGCACTCAAGTCTCAATTGACCAGCCTTTGGCTCAGATTTGAAAGATCTACTTCACAATCCTGAGGGCAAGAAGCTGACTTTTTGATTCAGCAAAAAGCTTAATTTTGATTAAACATTCTTTTTTGGTTCCTATAGGCCTTTCTTATTTGCCCTTGATGAGAAAATCCTACCAAATCCTCCAAGACTATGCTGCTTCCTGGCCCTTCCCCCTAGATTACCTATTTTGGAGGTGAAATATTTTACCTCTCTAATGACCTCTTCATCCACATCCTCTTCAGTACTACTAAGCCCAGCATCATCCAGCTTATAGTCATAAACCAGTCCTTCTTTTGGGAAAAGTAACTGGATCTGTGAGAAAAAAAGCTGTGGTGAACCTGGTTGCCACTCAGTTGAATTCACAGGAGAATCTGCACTACTTCAGGGAAAACTTTGCTAATGGGGTGCTGCCCAGGCCAGGGGGGCTCAGATTGCTCCCAGAACTTCCAGCTCCAGTGGTCCCTTTAAGTTTGAGACAGACTTAAAGGGAGTAGCCAAGATGCCAGGAGGAAGTCCATCCAAAGCCTCCAGACATTCAAGAAGCTCTGACCGCCATCCATCATTACTAATTCCTCTATAACGAGAGAGGATCTGCTCTTCCTTTACTCACCTTTTCCTTTGCCATCTTATTTCTGAGCCACGAGCTGAAGGCCATGCGACTTTGGGCATCTCCAGTAGCGCCCACGCTCCAGATCAAGGCAAATATAAACCAGGGTTCAATCAGCTCTCCCATACGAGCAGCCTTCTCCCGGGGAATCGTCTTAATTCCCTTAGAACCAGAGACAAGCAGAAAAAAAGTTCTCAGCCATGGTTAAGGCACACAAAACCCAGACTCTTAATTTTTTTGTAATTCTATTCTATGTAGCTTTTTCTAGCCAGCTTTTCACAGGCCTTGTTAATATATTCTGCGGATTAAAAGTTGTTGTTTTATTGGTGTACTTGAGAGACTCCCCTTGCTGAACTAACGTCACTCAACAGGAGCTGGGAGAAGAATTTAGTCTTAGGTTTTTAATTTGAAAATTGTCCAACCTTCTCCAGTACTAATTCTCAAAGGACCTGCAATCTGAAGTGCATCGCTGCTCAGCTCTGATCTCTGCTTTCCACTTATTCTCCAATTCCCTCTGCTATAAATAAAAGTGAACCTCTGCCCTCCAGCCTGGAGCTTATCTTTTGTTTCTTCAGTGGGCAGAGCATAATCCTTCCAGGTTTACCTATGCTTTGCAGGATGTCATATTACTTCTGCCCCGTAGATGAGCTACAGCATGACCTTTCTGCACCAACATCTTGTTCTCTGGTGACTAACCCTCTGCATGACTTGGTGTCCTTAAGAGTTACAGGCACAAATAATAGTGAAAGAGGTAGCAAAATCCTACCTTAATGGGAATGAAAGGCTGAAACAAACATTCCAAGAGCACGAGGAGGCTCCTTGTGAGGTTACTGTCTGTTGAGGCAATTATCTCCTTCACAGAGCTCCGGACAAATTCGATGGCATCCTGTAAGGAAAGGCAGGAACAGCTCAGTGTCACCATCCAGCACAGCTGCCTTTGGTTTTACCTTCTTGTTCTGGTTTCTCCTTGTCTCCCTCATGCTATGTTTAGCACGTACAGTGACTGAAAATGCTGCCATTTCCAACTGCATCCCAAGTATCGCTGTTTTGACTGGAGAAAAGCCAGTCAAACCCCTAGGTTCATTCCTAACCCCAGGAAACCACTGGGCCTGCCTTTTGGTTCTGAACAACAGTGATGTGCATCTTGTGGCATCACTGCTGTTAAATGGTTTGCTCCTTTTGGAGCTGTCCTTTGTATCTCCAAGTTACTCATTACAATAATGGCTTAGCAGTAGAGTAGAAATAACAAGACAGGTTCATACAACTTTCTCCCTGGAGTTACTCCACTGTAAGCAGCAGTGCTGCACATGGGATGATTTTGTCCAGAAAATAATTTTAAAATGAAATAAAATAAACTTTAATGACCAATAAGACTAAGTCACATCTACAGGGATCAGTGAGTAACATCTATTAAACCCAGAAAATTCACAGAGCAGTTTGTATGCTGGTAGTCTGAACTGTTCCCACAATGGCATTTAAATCCAGGCCTTGACAAGTCTGTGCTGGTTGATACGCAAGCTGACAAGCTTTAAGCCCTGGGAAGGCTGGAATGGCACACCTCACCTTGAGGAATTTCTTGAAGAGAGATGCTAGTTTCTGTGAGAAGCGCTGCATGATTTCTGGGATATTTTTCAGCCAGCATTCAACAAAGGGGTCCAGCCCCAAGATGCTGGGTTCCAGGTAAACCATGCCACAGCGGGAGACTGTGGCAGGGGAAGCAACAGCCAGATCCTGGACTTCAAACATCATGGTCATGCTCTGGAAATTGTAAAACAAAAGGAAGGATAAGGACTTGTTCACTTTCGATACATCTTTCAGTGCTGGGAGAGGGGAGTACAGACAACAGGCAGCAAAAGCGAGAGGGATGAGTTACCTCTGTCATCTTTATGATTTCCCCTGAGCTGAGGCACAGCTTCTTATTGTCATCTAGCACTGTGTTCATGTTTTCAATCCACAAAGCATCAACTGGCCCATCAAACATATACCACTTCTTGGTGGTGTCAGTGGCCACAGTTCCCCGACGGATCAGTGTGGAGAAGATCCCATCTGTCCTGAAAGGTGTGAGGAAGGCAGGGCTTGGCCCATTCTGGTTTTGCTGAAATCAATGGCAAAGTTCCCACCATATGAGGGAACAGAGCCAGAATATTACCCTGGTTTATCTGCCCAAGGATACCTGTGCCTCCCTTTTTGATGAGCTGCATAAAGGTTCACTTCATTCTTTTTTTTACTGAGACAAACATCTCAGCCTGAGTGACACCATGAAACAATTTCTTTGGGCATTAAGATCTGGAATTCATATCATTTAACTGTAAAACATCAAGCTTCCCTTCTCTCTCCTCAGTAACAAGTAAAGAGGCCTTGCTAGCATCCAGTTCAGGTCACAGGCAGGTTATCTGCTCTCTTGAGGTGCCTCTTTTTCTCCACCAAGTATAAAGGCAGACTCGGGTTACAAGGATAAATCCAGGCTAAAGGGCACGTCCCTACCCTCTTTATAACTGAAGTTCCCCATCCTCAACTGTCTGTGAACCCAGGTGATGCTGGAGCTGGTGAACAGGAGAGCAGACACAAGGAATGCTGGCTGTTGACAGCAAGAACTTAATCTACACATGGAAACCTGGAGTGCAATTTCCATTCAGACCCTGGATAGACTCCACTCCTGCTATTAAATAATTATTTGTTATTTTTATAATGCTAGTGAATTCCAGGATATTGTTACTGAGATCAAGGGAAAACTGCCTGTTCTAAAGCTCAGCTGATTAAAACAGATGGATTTGTCTGTAAATACATTTTACATGGCTGCTGTATTTTTGTTTCTGTCATGTTGATGTGCCTGTGTGCTGCCCTTGGGTAGAGTCACATCATAAATAAAACTGTTGAGCTTAATTGGAACATCCTATAAAATGTCCTTCAGCAAATATACACCAGATTCTAAGTTGGGAAGCTCTGGTCTCAGCATCAGTAATGTTTACTTGCTTGCACTTTTCCTAGAGGTAGTTATCTTCATATATATTTAGTTTCCCTCATTTTACAGAACACAATTTTTAGCTTTGCCCCTAAGCAAGTGCTGGCTGACAGGGCCAAAGGGAGATTCACACTGCTTCTCACACCTTAGATTCTGGATAAAGTGAGCTGCAAAGTCAACCTCAGGTCACATATGAAAACATAAGCAGTAGGACCCGGCTGCAAAGAGGGCAAATGGACCATTGGTTCTTGTTTCCAAAACATGCAAGCAAACAGGAGTCCTGGTAACGGGAATGAAATGCCTCTTTATGCCTGAAGGTCACTCCTCATCATTCAAGGCTACCAGTGCATTTACACAGAACAATTCAAGTGCACAGTACAGAGGTCACTTTTCTTCAGAAGCAAAGCGAGTGTTTTTAAGCTGCTGTATCTTAGAGCAGGGGCATGTGCTCCAAAGCTATTGAATTATTGTTATGCAGTTAATGCTGCAAGCTGAGCTGCAGGAACTGTCTGGGCATGTGCCGGCAGACGGGCCAAGCACACAATAAAAGATGTCAGCTTAAATCTCCGTGACTGGCTATTGTAGCTGGGTGAGGATAAGGACTTGATCGCTTCTGGTTTTGTGCCACCTCCCTAAACGGTTCTCAGCCTTGAAGAGAAGACGCTCAAGACCAGAAAAGTGTTTTCTGTCTGGAAGGGAGGAAAGAAGGTTTTGTACTTTACCACTCATGCGTTAGCAAGTTGAACTCTCCATAAAGCTGGCCCATTGTGATGGATTTGGGATTCAGTATAAAGTAGTTGACTGCTTCGTAATTCCCACCACTGGCTGCAGGCTGACCTTTCAGTGATGTCATTGCAGCTGCCAGGACTTCATAACTCTGCAAAAGCAGGACAGCCAGAGAGTTAACTGCCATGGCTCCAGGATGACAAAGACTCTTGCTCTCACAGCAACTGCATTCAAAAGGCAGTGAGAAAGGAGACAGAGTGGAGGGTAATATCATAGTAAAAAGATGCCTGGCTGAAATAAAAGCACAGAAATGAAGCATTCTACATGCAGTTAGATCTCCTGTGCAAGAGGCCTGAAGCACATCGAGATGTCAAAGCATGTCTCAGCCTTAAAAATCTGCAACAGAGCTAATAAGCCTTGTTCTAATCTCACAACTCACAACCCAAAAGGTGAGCTAGTAATATACTTTCCCATGGCTATAAATCAGTACTAACTGGCAGCATCTTCGTGCCCAGACTTCTATCTGAGAGAAGCTGGAAATGCCAGAGTGTGAGTCTTCTGTGAAACTTAAACCTCTGCATCACTAGGGGGGTGATGGTCTGCTGGGGCCAGCACAGTGTCTCATCCATACCTTTGTCTTCCCAGAACCCGTTGGTCCCACCAGCATAAGGCCATGACGGACCACAGTGGTCTCATACAGCTGGATGACCTTAGTCACAAAACCTGTAGAGGAAGATGATACACAGTTGGTCTTGGAGCACATCTCTTTCCTAGGACAGCACACTGGACTGAAAGCCCAGACCCAGAGGGAGCTTGTGGAGAGCCTTTTCTCTCACCATCAACATCCTTCAGATTCGCCTGGATGCAGGATTTGCGGATGGCTTCTTCCAGGATGCCATAATCAACAGGCGTTTCTTTGATGTTTGGAAATAAATCTGAGACAATACCATTGAAGAGCTTGAGGTCATCCTGCAGGAATTTGGGTACGTTGGCATCCCTAATAGCCCGCAGGCAGATGAGCTCCTGCAAGGATTAAAGAACTCAGGACTTCAGAGATCATTCCTCTCTTATAAGGCCACATTAGTCTATGGCAGTGTGAACTGCAGGCACATTTACCTCGTCCATATCAGGATTCTCTCTTTTGAGGTTGCCAGCTGTTGAGATGACAGTCTTCACAGCTCTCATCCCAAAGTCATAGTGATCCTGGAAAATGCACAGAGGAAACAATGTCATCAGATAGAGAAGCACCACCTAAAAAAAAGGAAACCTATGCTTGCACTCAGTTAGCAGATAAGAAAACAAAATGAGAGGGTTATGCCTTCAGAACAACTCCTTCATCCAATTCTGTTCTCAGGATCCTTGAAACAACTAACTAGTCCTCAGCTGTACAGGCTACAAGTGAGGAAGACATGAATAACTGCAGGATGAAAAATCCTAGATGGAAGGAAAAGCAGGCAAGGCTGCTTGGCTGAACTGTCCTGACACTGTAATACTATCTGGGACTTAGGGTGAATGCAAGTCCAGCCACACAGGTGCAGAAATGAGATCCAGAAAGGAGGGAGGAAGATGAAGAATGGGTGACCTTTTTGAGATATCCTATCACAAGGCACCAAGAGAACCATCCAGGCACTTTGTGCTTAGGCTGAGAAAGCCTCACATTAAGAAAAAACATTCATGGACATTAAGGCATCTACCTGAGAGCTGAGCTGCTCTGACAATAGTTTGAATGTTGTGGTGATCTTCTTTGCAAGGACTTTGGCTTCATTAAACCCAAAGGAGTAGAGTGAGATCTCAGCAATCATGGAGTAATCTGGGACCATCATAGCCACAGGACGAAAGAGAGCCTGAAACATACAGATCCAACACAAGATCAAAAATCTGTTGCTTCTTGTTTTTTTTCCCAGCAAACTGGAAAGGCTGAGTATCTATCCAGTGACTGTTTACAGGTCACAGCATGAGTGTGCCCGGCACCTGTCAGCAGACTGCAATCCGAGGACTGCCATTTGCTTACATATTGTGTTTCAAATCTCAAAGTCTAGAAACTTTCCAGAAGTGTTGCATCCTAACCCTTGCCATAGACACACTGGTGGGTCCAGGTAGCCTGCAGCACCTGTGTTGCCCCTCTGCTTTCTGTCTATGCAGCCTCCCCTCCTCACCTTCAAGTTATCAGGCAGTTCAGTACGCCCAGCATACCCCGGGTTCATTGTGATGAAGACAGCACAGGATGGCACCAGTGGGATCTCTGTGCCCTCAAATATGAAGGACTCCACCTGGAAAATTACAAATATGATCAACCTCAAAGAACAGAGCCTGACCTACAAATTAAATAATGTAGCAGCATCTTCCATGAAAAGAACAATGGCTTTTAGTAGTTAAATTATCAAGCGCATACAAACACAGCTGCCCACAACTGTAGTGACTCAATCTGGTCCCACTGCAGGAATCCAGTATTACCAGCAATATTTTCCCCTGCATAAGAAACTGGGATCATGGAAGATTTACTGTTAGGATAAATTTTTTTTTTGACTCTTGAGCAGACTCCTATCTCTCCAGCTGTAAACAAACATCTTTCCATTTATTTCGCGGTAGAGATCAGACCTGAATTAATTCATGGCAAAAAGGGCAAAGAGAAACCTAAATCCTTTTTAAAGCTGTGTAGGTAGTAATTTCAGATGGGGGATAAAGTAATGCAGAAGAATTTACGGAGAGCAAGTTTCTAATTCCAAGCCAAAGTCAAGGAGATTCAGGTCTTAACCCTTCTGAGCCTCCGGAGAACAAAGCAGAGACTGGCTGACAGCTGAGTCTCCATTAAAGCCAACAATTCGCTTTCCAATGCAACTCCGTGTGTGCACGAATGTGCATTTTTCTGCACATCCTGGGTTTTGTGAATCCACCAAAGCTTGGATAACACATTTAGACAAATTGGGTGCTGAGCAACTCATGGCAGAACACTGGCTGCCTTTATCACAGCTCTGATTTTTATCAGCTCAGTGGATCTGCATCAGAGTGTCTCCCACACCAAAGTCTGCTGGCACTGCAGCTCAAGCTGAGATTTACTTCAGCCCGTGAGAGTGTGGGCAACTGTGGCAGCACACACTTGGGTTACAAACCTCGCTCCCCAGCATGCTGGCTGTGTAATGGTCTGATATGATGCACCACAGCCAGGACATTGTTCAAACCTCTCCAAGCTTAAAGATGTCTGTCCAAGTCACCCCTGAGCACTGAAGTGAAGCAGTCCCCCGTGAAGGTTTGCAGGGACAAGGACTTGCCTGAACTAGCTCAAGTGGAGAGTTTTTTGTCTGCCTTTGTATCCACGTGTTCCTTACATACCCTCTGCTGCTGTGCTTTCTGGATGGTTGTGATCTGCTGGGCCACCACAGACAGCACCTCGATATCGATGCGGTTGAACTCATCGAAGCAAGCCCACGCGCCAGAGCTGGGCAGGGAAGGAAAGATGGAAGGAGTCAGGAACATCCCACAGGAGCAGTCAAAAGTTCAGCTAGATCTAGAAATTACAAATCCACATACTGGGTAGGTAAAACAGAGACTAGAAGTGAACCCCAAAGGCCCTTTATGTCCCATGGCAGGCAGTGACACAGCCACAGTGCCCTGGGATGGTGGAAGGGGCTGTAGCCCCTCACCCTGACTTTGCATCCCAGGCCATGTGATGAGTGACCATGGCAATAACTGATCCTATAGCCTGGGACAAATTCTGCATGTTCTAGATTTGAGCTTTAAGGAGGTGTCATGTTGAATTCCTGGTTTGTACCTGAGTTGTAAATGTAGCAGATACAATTTAGACAACTCTTAAGTCCATTTTTTAGAATTTGGAAGACTATGTATAAAGCTGGAAGCATGAATATGAGGAAGGTGATCTTCCCACAAGGCATGGCTTAAGAAAGAAGTTAAATAACTTACAAAGAAAACATCTGAGAAAAGAATATCGCTTTTGTTGGAGTAACTAATTCAGATTCACCAGTGTGCAACAGACTAATTGGACCAGCTCTGTTTGAAACATAGAGAAGAGAGAAGCTTCTCTGAGAGGATCCCTCAGGGCTTAGAGCTGTCTCTCTTGGCTGCTCAATTTCGAATATTCTCAGCAGATTCTCTTCTTCTTAAGATTAAGCAGCTTCTGGGCTGAATCTCAGTTCAACAAGTATGATATTAAAATAAAGGCCAAAGCTGCAAACATTTGCACAGGTGGATTAGTGCATTGTGGATTAGTGCAAAGCATTTTAATTTTGCCTTAAATGAACAGGATCTCCTTTTATTTTTTTTTTTTTCTTTAATTGGATCCAGTATCCCTTCTTTCTGGCTGGAATTTTGTAACCTTGATTATTCTGGAACTCATTAACTCCTTCACTAGGGCTTTGTTTGTTCTTTTGGGCTGCTGTGAAAAATACCCACCAATTCCCAGTGGCCAGCATTCCTGGATCCTACTCACTCCTCAATAATGACATGCAGTATTTCATTGTACCTGGCTAATCCCTTAAAAAACTTTCCCATTGCCATAAAGTCGAGTTGGTCAGAGCAGTTGAACACTACAGTTTGGATTGCTAGTGCTTTGCCCAGGTCTTTTGTTGTTTCTGTTTTGCCTGTTCCTGCTGGTCCTGCAGGTGCTCCTCCAAATTTCAGGTGCAGAGCTCCTGTAAGTGTCAGATAACACCTACGACAAAGAAGAGACCACATGATGAAAAAAAGCATTTGTACTACTGATTTCAGTAAGGGAGACATGATCTGTCCAGCTGGAGACAAGGAGGAATCCATCATTCATTATTCTGCAAAACTGCTTTGATATGCAGCATTCTGCAAAGGAGTTAGCTATGTGGCCTTGATTAGTATTCACAGGGGCCTGCAGGGATAAATCCTTCTGTCACTGGCTACAAATTCACTCTCCAGAAAAAGGACAGTTACAAAAAGGTAAAACTATTATTTCTGCTGCATATCCTAGAGTACTAGATGCTATCTGCTGGCTTCTAGAAGAGCTCCTTAGCTATCAGCTGGGCATTTTATATGAGTCAAAGCACTACATTAAGAATTAGGAGAGTGAAAGCAATCAGCCTGAGCACTGATCACCAGCAATACAGTAGTTACCAATGCCAGGGTGTTCCTATGCCCTCATCTCAGGTAATACTTTACTGTACAAATGGTTTCTATTTACACACAGTAAGCAGTAAGACCCGCTTGGTCAGATCCTTGGTTTAATTCTGTTCATCCAGAAGGAAAAAAAACAGAAAAGAGAAAAATAATACACATTACCCAGAAAACGATCTCTTTACCTGTCAGTGAGGGGTGTGATAACCAGACGTCCAGTGTTCCCCAGATACTCATAGCCATAGATAAATTCAGCATTGACTGCTCTGATGTACAGGTCCTCCCTTGTCCAGTAGTACCTAATGATGAGTGAATATGACAGCAGAAAGATAAACACTGGCTGGCAGACAGAACAGCAGCTCACGAGACCACAGCCTGCAGGTATGGAGACCTGCACTTCAAGGGATTTCCCTCTTGAGAGAAGAAGGAATAAGGTAACACAACAGGGTGGACAGGAGTTCTCACAGGACCTGAGATCAAGCATTGCACTCCTTGGGCAAGAGGATGTCTTTTCACAATGAAACATCATGGTATGGGTTAGTCTATACTGCCAAAGTGGATGCCATCAAAACCAGGTCTATCTCAAATGCCTTAGTAGACTTTAATCCCACTCCTCATGTTAGAGGCAACTCAGGACTACTGATTACAGATGGCGCAAACTTCTGTTTCCATTTGTCTTGGACACAGCTGGCCAGGGAGGCCAGGTGAGGTTCAACAGCAATGCTCTCTAACCTGAGCTGGGAGATCCACTCAAAATCATTCATGCTCGTTACATTCTCCTCAATCAGCTTTGCTGCAACATCCTTGGCGTGGACCTCAATCACAATAAGAGCTGACAACACTGCTCGCTGCATCCTGGACAGTTTGCCACGGACCAGGGCAACCAAATCACCCAGCTGGGGGAGGAAAAAAAAGTACTCTGAAGCAATCCATTCAAAAAGCCAGGCTGCACTAACACAGTGCAATCAAACTTATACCGTGCTAAAACTCAGATCATAGGCTGTGACAGGGCCACTTCTGCCTTTTCTCTTGTCAGAGATACAAATGATTGCTCAGATTGCAAATCCTACTCAGGGCTGGCTCAGACCTGACTTTTGCCTACACCATTACCATATTCAGGTGAAAAGAAAGCGTTAGATCCACGATGAGGCCCAGAGCTAATAACTCCCAGTTATTAGGTGTGGTTGGATGCATGGAACAGATATGAAAGATGCAGTTTCATCCACTGTCCATAACTTCCATTCTCCTTCACCTTCAACTTCTTGGGTGACCCTAGAGAAGTTACCTTTCACCTTGTTATTTTCTTCAGGTCATGATCATATTATCAGTCCTTTACATTATTTGAGGTTTATGATGACAAATATCCTAATGATTAAGAAGATAAGAACCTGTTTTTTCACCTGTTTTGAACTTGCTATGTAAAACTGTGTCTCTCTTTCCCCCACAGTATGGTTCTGGCTGTATTTATAACTTATCAAAGGTCTGATGATTCAAAAGTCACCATCTGGCAAAATCTCACCCTTTCATTCATTTTCATACCTGAGTACTCAGCTGTGGGTAAAGCCTGTCGGACAAATCTCCAGCTTCCAAGGCTTCAGACACTTCCTTTGTCCAGAAAATCTGGCAGCCAGCAATGACCACTTGGCCAGGCCATTGCAAGACCCATGCAGTACGTGGAGTCTTAAAATAGAAAAAAATAGGGAAAAAAGGGTGGAAAATGGTGGTAAGACAATGACTCATTGATAGATTGATTGATTTCTATGTTCCCTTGCTGCTTGAGATGCATGATTAACAAATAAGAACTGAGTTCTTGTGTAAGAGGCTTTCCTTTTTTTCCCTCCTGTTGCTGTGAAGAAATCTTCTTCAGACATTGGGTACAGCAGGTACCTTCTCTCCACTATGCCACCTGCAGTAACCTGTTACAAGTAGCCAACAGCAGGGGAAGAGCAGGAACTTGTAAGATCAAAAAGAATGTTTCCCTTCCTCTGGCCTATTCCAACTTTCCTACTTTCAAATTTTCAGTCTGAACAACAGAAATATCTGAGGCCTTTTTGTTTTTCAACCTTTCTCCCTCCTTAGACCTAACCAATTAGAAATTTAGACTTTATACCAGCATAGCTTTTACACAGAAACCAGAGCCAAAATGCACTGATGGAAACCTTTGTTACTTTTACCAGCCCCTAACACACTGTGTTACACTGGAGAGCTGAAAGAGAAGATCCTTATAAAGAGGAAGCCATCTAGAGAGCCAAATAGATATGGATTCATACAACGTTGTTTTTATGCTAATAGGAAGCATTCTGTGGCTGTGAGGGAGTGTGCAGGGTTTGCATTCTTCTGGACCATGAGCTTCTTGCTCAGCTGCACATTCTGCACTTGACCAACACATAACTGGATTAAAGGCTGTATTTTGAAAGTAGAATAGAAGAGAATATTCTAGTAGAATATTCCAAGTTCATCAGCCCCATCACTGGCAACCTCTGTGGCAAGCTTGGAAGCAAGACATCAGAGACCTGGTGGTCTGTGATAAAACTCTTACCTCTGGATAGACACCAATTGATTTTTCTATGTTGTCCCGTACACTGGCCTTCATAGATTTTTCCACTTCCAGCAGCCAGTCTTCTACATTTTCAGAGGGAAGGATGGGAGTAAACAGCTTCACCTCTTCTCCATCAGCAGAGTACATGTGCGTGATCTGTAGGTCCTCCTGGAACTTCAGCTAATGGAAGAAGCACGACAGGAGATGTGAGCGGAGGATTTCCGTTCTATCCCTGCCTTCCTGCCCCTGGGGGACAGCCAGCCTGTACCAGTGTTTGCTCATTATAAACCTGGTGCCAAACTTGGCTGTCAGTGGGGATAAAAAAGTGTGCGACAGATGCGCAAAATGACCTCTCCAAATAATGGAAGATGGTTGTATGAAAACAAGAGATTCACATCGCTGGGTTAACTTGAGTGAAGCAAATCAAATTATAGGTAGGATGAACATTTCTCATTGCCTGTCTAGGATTCAAACCCTTGACTCCTGTTCAATTCTGTAGATTCAAATCATTTCCCTTGAGGTCACAGTGCCTGGTTTTAAGAGTAAAACTTTAACAGCTTCTCCGGTGCCCCAGCACATCACTGAAAGTCCCCTTATTTATTCCAATGGCTTTGCACCAGGTTTCCAGTTCAATTTCCTTTCTATTTTTCCAAACTAATGACTAGGAGATTGGTTTTACTGTCTGAGTATTGTGGTGGTGCGAGCTGTGACTAGCTATGGAGTCTGAAGTCTATTAGGAATAACAAAGAGGAAAAATAGCCAGGTTAACTCCAGCTCCTAAGTAGGGGTGAAGGCAGAAACTAAATTCAGTTCAGGTTTGTTCACTCCTTGTCCCTTCTGAGGCTGTCAGCAAGAGTGGGATTCCATCCTAACAAGGTGCCTGCAAGTAGACAGCTAAGTCAGAGCTATTTCTCTTGGCCTCCATGGTGGGATGGACAGACATCTCCAAAGGGAGTGCCCTCTCTTCCTGAGATGGATATCTAAGAGGATTTCTCCAAGTCGCCCTTGGCAGATGCCTATTTTACCCCCATTTTCTGAAGGACAACTAAGGGTGCCCAGTTCATGGGCAGAAGTCCGGCTTTGAAATGTCTAAAGCGAGGTTGATTGAATCCCATTCCAGGACAGGCAGCACCTGGCAATGCCTACATACAGTTACAAGTTCCCAGGAGACACATCTCCAAACAGCAGAATGTGAACACTGCTCCAGACCTCAGAACACCTCCAAGTTCCCATGACACCAACATTCCAAAGATGGGCCAAGCCACCGGCATGCTTGGTTTGCCTACCTGTGCAATGTTCTCGAAGCATTTGTGGAGGTGAGGTTGTACAGCAGTGGGGTCTTTTGTCTGAGACAGTATTTCCAGCAGCTCATCATCTGAAAGGAAGTAGAACCTACAAACACAGAGACAGGCATGACGAGAGGCTCTCTTTACTGCAGCATCAGGGGCTAAGTCCTGGCAAGCTGGGGAACAAGCCTTTTGCTAAAGACACTGTTTCTGACTGCTCACTGGTCTCCTTGTATTTGTTTAGATGAGCAGCCACAGTCCAGACATCTCCCTTCCTGTAGAGACAGACTTCTCCTTCTGCATAAGTCAGTTATTCCCAAGCAAAGAGGGTTTAAACAAGTATCAAAGAATAGAAGTATTCCTTCAGGAATAAGAGACAAAGTTACCCAGAGGTGTTCATTTTACTTCCCCTTTTCTACACAAATCATGAGGCACAGATATGCAGCGGTGCTACCAGACTCCCCTTAACTCACCACATTTGTGTGTGCCTGTTTTCTCCCCATCAGATGGCAGCATTGAAAG
This sequence comes from Corapipo altera, assembly GCF_003945725.1. Taxonomy (NCBI): domain Eukaryota; kingdom Metazoa; phylum Chordata; class Aves; order Passeriformes; family Pipridae; genus Corapipo; species Corapipo altera. The sequence continues at coordinate 3,059,128 of NW_020884882.1, read as the reverse complement.
GCACAGCCCTGCTTATGTTTTGCAGCCTCATGAATATATCCTAAGCTTAGATGGTTTTGCTCTTTCTTGGCAGAGTGGAGTGAGCCTCTCCTTTCATATTTCCTGAACCAGGGAGTGCAATCCAGCCCATTGAAATTTGGGGTTACCTGGGAAAAGCACCTCTCTTCGTCTCCAGATATTCACTCAGCCCTTTCTGCACAAGTTCGAGTAGTTTGTTAGCATTTTGCAGCTTCTCTAGCAGCACTGGATCAGGGCACAAAGAAATCACCTATAACAGAATGGAGAACAGAGGAAGCATCAGTATTCTGAGCATGTGGGAGATAAGGCAGTGGAGATAATTGGGTTGCCCACTGATGTTACTGATAGGATTTAAATGACTCATGCACAGGAACACTTTCACAGGGGTCTGGAGAGGTGTAAGCTTTGTGGGCAAGGAGGGGAAAAAGCTCTTGTGGATGTGACAAGCACATTTCTGGGTTCCCCTAAATACCAACACTTGTAATATGAAATACAAGTGGTGATGGAGTCCTGGGAAGTGGAGACTGGAGAACAGAAGAGAGCAGAGCACTGCTACCAGGACACAAAAACAATGGCTCTAAAAAACTCACAGAGTCAGTCTTGGGGAGGAATTGAGGGAGTTACCTTATGGCTTACAACCATAGCAGGGCTGGTTACAGGAGTCATAGGAGGCAGGGGGGCTGTGTGTTGAGGAGGAGGAATCTGATGGGGTGCAGAGTTTGGTGCAAGGCATTACAGAGAACGACTCTGTCCATTCTTACACCAGAACAAAAGGTCAAGTTCAAAGAGAAGAAATCCAGCACAATGCCCCAGGCAAGGCTGCACAGTTAATACAGCGCTGCTCATGTCCACACCATTACAAAAACAACGACTCAAAGACACAGTCCTTCTGAGAGCACAGCTCCAAGGAGTTTGGGAGACCTGCACTGGCCTTCATCAAGGCACATACCTCAGGGTTTTCATTAGCATTCTTCATGATCTTCCTCCAATCCTTATCCACAGTCTGGTAGCGCTTGCTTTCCACTGGGAGCTGTCTTTTGATGTCCTCTGAGCTAAAGATTGGCTCCAAGTAGAGCCAAGAGCGCTGACAGTTCAGCCATTCTTCTAGGACATCCTAGTGGGAAGCAAGAAGAGCACATCAGAACCCCATGCTATGAAACCTGTTCAACAAAACCATTCAAAGTGTGTACCAGAATGGGTTTAAAAAAACAAGCAAGAAAAAAAAGAAAAAAGAGGTGATGCTGCATTAGACCTTCCACAATTCTAAAATCTACCTGCAGGGTCAGGGGCTGGAATTCCCTTACCAAATAATTAACATCTTCCTAGCAATCCCCACTGATAACAGTTCTCAGCAGGCATTAGAATTAATACCCACTAGTTTATTGGGGATAGTTTAGAAATATGTGTACGCCAATACTAAAGTTCAGAGGGACTCTGCGGTGTCAGGTCAAATTTCTGTGGCTGCTATTTCTGTTTTTTTTACAGAAACTGGTACAACGTGAGCACAGAGTAAAATGGGAATTTTATTCTGTGGAAAGAGGGTTTTTTTGGGGAAGAAGAATGACAAATAAAAGATGCCAGACTGTAATTCTGTCATATCCTCTCTCCTGCCTGAGGTACCTCAGCCCCAGCCTTGCCTACAGAATAATCCATCACAAGATCTTCAGATAACTCTCTGAATTAAGAGAATGAATGAAAAGCTAAATATTTAAGTTAAACACCAGGCAGGAAACCCTGTTTGTCAGGCATTCAAAGGAGCAAGAGAATCAGGTTTGAAGAACATTCTCCTCCTCCATTTGCAGGAGATTGGACAGCCTGGGGAACTTGCTCAACATTGCAAAGCAACCGAAAAGTGTTTGACTCCTTTTCAGACTGCCTTAGACACATGGTGCTATCGACAGTCCACCTGACCTAGCAAGAGCTGGAGTTTTCCAGGACTACAGACAACAATGCTTGCCATGTTCCATCAGCTAACCCTGACAAGCCCCTTCCCAGAGGCGGATTTATGGGCCTTTAGTGACACAACCAAAAGAAGGGGTAGGAAAGGCAGAGTGAAAACCTGTACACCATCACTGCCAAAACCACACATTAAGTAACTGAATTTCCCCACGTCACCTACTGCCATGGGGCTTGGAGCAGCATGTATCCTCATGGGACAAGGCTAGCACTCCAGCAGTGGCCCAGGCACACACAGATGGTAAGCACCAATCGACAGAATAAGGTAGATATGAATAACAGACAGCAATACAGCTGTGCATCAAACACCAACATTTACAAAGAGTTCTCCAGCCAGACACTTGTACTGGAACTTTTCTCCTGCATCAGTGCTATTTTGCTGTCAGAGTCCTGCTGGGTGCTGCTGGTTTGAGGAACACACGCTGGCACAGTCTGCCAGATCCTGTTTAAAAGTAGTCTTTCATGTGCTTTCCTACACTGAGATGTGAACGATAGCATGGATTTCACAGAGTTTGTAAGAATCTGTGAGGTCCATTAGTATACTATGATTAGAGACATCAGTAAGACTGTTTACAGCAATGGGAGAGTTCTGGCCCCACTAAAACATACTGCAATAGGCAGCAAAAGAACTGCATTATTTTACTAGAGTCAGAGGGCTTTGTAAGGCCCTATTCCTCCCTAAAGATTGATACTCTCTCAATAGCTGTCCTTCCAGCTCCCTAGCAGCAACTGCACAGTGTCCATGTCCCAGCATGGCAGCAGAGCCCAGCTGCCTGCCTTCACCACATGTGTGTGGGTAAGAAACCAATACCTGTGTCATCTTCAGCTTATTTTCCCATTCATTCATCCTTTCCTCAAAAGGTTTCTTGAAGGGCGAGAAGGACATGCTCTGAACCAGGACAATATGATCATCCAGGAGCTGAGAAATGTCATCGGTGCTTTTCAGAATATAGGTTTTTGTTTCTTTGTAAAGCATCACACCAAACACAACTGATTTCCATTCATTCTCTATCTTGTTGAGTGACTGAAACAAAGGGACAAAGAATTTAATTTTCAGATACAACCTGCAATGGTTATCCCAGCTTCCACAACTCTCTTAATGCCCTTCTCTAGGAAATGGCAGATTTTCACTCCTGGATTCCACTGGAAACTGCAGCTGTGTATTTAATGCATGATACACTCAGCAACAGCACATTTCCTCTGCTTTTCCCATAGATTCAACACCTCAACACCTGTGCTGAAAGGAACACCTTGAGGGAAAAAAATGGCAATTTCACCTTCAGGCCCATTTATGCTATAAGCTGCACAGAGGCTGCCAGCAAAGGGCCTGTTGAAGACTACAGTTAATGATGGCTTTGCCAAAGGGGGAAATATCCATGAAGAACTCATCTGAGATTTCAGGGAACAAGAGCTGCCACAAGGTCATGACTTTTAATCAAGACCACCTTAGATCGTATATGAACTGGTGAACTGATAGTCTTTCAGACTATTTAACTTACGAATCTCCAGAGCCAGCAGGTTTTCCCTGCACTGGTTTACTGGTTTAAAGGATTAGCCATCTCTGTTTCCAGTCCTAGCTAATCCCCTTGACATAACATTTGAATGGCAGAATGCAGACAGTCAATTTATTTTAACATAACCAGTCACTAATCCCAAAGTGAGGAGTGAGACCTGAGCAGTGGATCAGCATAACCATCAGGCAGTGCTGTTATGCTACAACTGAAATTCTACACAAGGTGGAATATGTTCGTCTAGTGTGTGAACTCAATTGTGTGGCCATTGCTTCCCTCTGTAAGGGCAGCAGCCTTTTCACTCGTGCTGCAGACTGTGTCTCTGGGACAACAGGAACACCACCCAAGACAACAACTGCCTGCTCAGCAGAAGCATATTTGAGAAGCAACCAAAGATACAGCAAGCCCTCTCTGCTCACATTTTCGATGGCGTATTCCTTGCTGGCTGTCTCAGCCACTTTGAGAATGTTCTCAATGTGGTCCTGCAGGTTCAGCTCCAAGCAGCGACCAAGAGTCAGAGTGGGTTCCAGCTTGACATCGGGGCTAATTTTGTTCGACAGCATCTCCCAGTGCCGCTCTCTCATACCAGGATTGCGCAGCCCTTGAATTAAGGGGACGTATTGTTTGAATTCTTCAATCTTGTCTCGAAAGCTCATTGCAACACCCTGGCAGTCTTGTAGGGGGAAAAAGAGGACAACATCAGCAAAGTCTTGCAGGGGGAAAAAGAGAACAACATCAGCAAAAACACTGGGTGAGGAGGTTGCCTTAAGGAATTTCTAGAAGTTGTCTAAAGCCTGATGTGCGGGTAGTCACATGGTATGGGGTAGATAAGCAGCAGGAGAGAGCACTGGAAAATGCAGGTCGAAGTAATGAGGATATGAAGGATCTCTCTATATGGCCACTAAGGCAAGCCCACTCCCAGAAGCAGATCTGCCTATCAGCCAAAAGCCTGTTACAGGCAAGTCCATGCTAAGCAGAAGTGTGACTTAGGCTTGAGCTCACCAGAGGACAAGGAGTAAACAAGTTAACTCCTTGATATGGGCTCAATCATGAGGAAGCCTCATCTGCCAGAAGTTATTTTAGAAGCTCTGGTCATCATTCCAAGACATTTACTTCTTAACAAGGCTACACTGTAAGTTATCTCACACCCCAGCTCAGGCCATCCTCCATAGAAGACAGACACTATACCTAGGAGCTAGAGGCAGGTTGGGATCTCAGCCAACTCTGGAAATGGGAAGCATGCAGGAGAGGCCCTGCCAGCCTATAGCCATACTAGGGACAAATGTACTTCTGCCTCATAGGAAGGACAAAGTAAAGGAATAGGCTTTTCTCTTTGGGGGCATCCTGGAAACCCCTGTCTCCTCAGCGTTCATATCCTGCCCTTTTTCCAGCTTGTTCTACTATGAGTAAAGCAATGGGTAGGCAAAGAATACGGGTCTTGCTTCCCTTTCAAAATGTGGCTACAGCATGTGCCTCCTTCGATTGAACCCTGAGTGGCTGCACTGCACACTCACAGCAAGGATGTGCCTGCCGCACATTCCCTCCACTTGCCTCTACAAATATGCAAAGACAAGGCAGATTCAAGGACAAAACATATATATTTCCAGGTGCCAGGGGATATTGCAATGAATACGAGCAGGTATTCTTAGTATTTCTGTTTATCATAATGATTCATAGTTACTCATGCATCCACTCATCACCTCCTCCATTGGGGCTGATTCATGGCATTGTTTAAGAGCAAGTTCAAGTTAAAAAGGATGAATCAAAAATCACCCACAGCAAAATATATTTCAATCTAAGCCATCTGGCAGGAGATTTTTAGAATCAGCTCTAAAGAATGACCAACACATCTCTGAGAATCAGGGAATGGGAAGTTAAGCTACAACTGAAGTCTCAATTCCAGCTTTATTAGGAGAAATGGTTAAAAGACCTTCATGTGAATTGCAAGGGCTGGGTGCAATCATCTAAACCTCATACACATTCAGGCAAGAAGGGAAATTGTTATTATATTCCACAGATCATTTCCAGATTCCGCAATTTCGTTTTATTCATAACAAAATCAAGACCTCTTCTGGCTTTCCCTTAAATTCATTGGCCAATAGAGAAATTAGGATTGGCCAAGAAAACAGCACCTGGAAGACCCAGATTCAAGTTCCCTTGCTGCCTGAGTTGTGTAAGGGCTTAAACCCACATGTCTAGCCAGTGGGTTATATAGTAATTCTCTGTGACTAGCCAGGATTATTTCACTTTATATATATGAGTAAATACTAACTGCAACATCAGAGGGTGGCTTTTATTTCAGTATCATCTTGGGAATTAGGTATAAAAGGGATTTGCAGCCTGGTAGTTTTCACACCAAATTGGTACTTCAAGCAGCTAACTAGCATCTAGATGTGAATCATGACTATTTCAGGGAAAAAAAAAAGTGGAAAATAACTTCGCTAGCATCATTTTCTCAGCTGTCTCTAATACACACATGTGACATCTTGACAATCCCTGTTCAGAGCACTCCATGACATGCCTCACCTCAAAATGCTCTTATGCACCAACTTCCTTTCCCCAGACTGTGATCTACCTGGTGAATCCTTGAACTGCTTCACGCATCTCTGCATTGTCTTAAGAGAGTCATTGACATTCTTTTCTAGCTCCTCAGCCTCAATTTTAACAAGAGAATCATTCATCCAGCTCTCGTTCCAATTCATCCAGTCTGACACTGTAGTCCAGAGATCATAGTATGGCTGGAATTCCTTAGTCATCTTGGACACCACACCGTACTTTGGAAAGAGAGAAAGAAAAGGCATAAGCAACAAGTACATTCACCTCTAGATGACAGATTTTGTGTCAAAAGGCCAAAAAAAGCCCAACCCTTTTTTGAATCTGAAGCCAGCACTGTACTTCAAGAGGATATATCGGACTACCTTCTCCTGGGACAACAATATATATTCCAAGGGAGAGCAACCAGCAGAGCTGGGCTTGACAAATTCAGGACAAAATGCATCCAGTGGAGCTGTGCCTGCACAATGTATGTGGCATGGAAAGCACTCCCTCCACTTGCCTCTACAAATATTCTCCTGCAGAATGAAGAGATTTTGATGGGCAGGCCATACACAGTCAGTAAAAGCACACACTGCACAACCATATCAAAACTTGTCTCCTTACAGTGAAGGAGAAGTAACCACAGACTGAGGGGTAGGAAAAGATCACGTGAACTCCAGTTTTGGTCTGCAGCCAGACTAGGCTGGATGTGGATGACAATGACTCATTGGCAGCTGAGCAGCTACAAGCAAAATTGAGTGTTTGCAACTATATAAACTGTTGCCTTAAGAGAACACCACGCTCTGCTCCGAGCCCAGCCAGCTGCCAGCACCCACCATGCAACCACTCGCATTCACACCCAAAGACCTGAAGCAACAGCCTTACAGAAATGGATGCATCTTAACTGCTGCTTCAAGACCTTCCCCAACCAATTCCTCCTCATCACCATTCCTCAGATCTCAGTGTGGGCACTGAAGTCTCTCACAGAAGTGATAATATCAGGCCCTGAGGAGCCTTCCACATTCTCCTGGGATCAGCACTTCTGCAGCACAGCATGGTCATTCTACAGGACTGAGAAGCAGGTCACCAGATAAACCAAAACAGCATGAAGGATTCCTTCCTGAGGAACTATGTCTCATTATTTGCTCTATCTTCCACCTAAAAATGCCAACAAAGACTGGAGTCCTACAGGTACAGGACCTGACACTTACATCGGTAACTTTGATACCAAAGAGTCTTTCCCTGTTGTTGTACAGAACTGCCAAATCCTGAAGCTCCTTCAGCTGCTTCCGGACATCCCTTGCATATTCAGCAAACTCATGAGCTTGGTTAACATCTGACTGGATGGAAAATCCACCTACAGTCAGCTGGAAGAGAAAAGGCAGGCATAAGATGGGGCTCTGAAGCTGAGTGCTGCCTCTAGAGATCTCAGCTTCCTGGTGTCTCTTTGTTTCATTCAAAGGCAAGATTTTTATGCTCAAAATTTCACCTCCACCAAACCAATTCCAATTCTGTTTAGACCATGATGAAAGTGGTCTAAACACCACTGGTCAGGTGGATGAAACTGTAAATGTGCTGACCAGCTGCTTTTTGTCTTTGTGACAACAGATGATCCCCAAGGAATAGGAGCAATAAGTCTGTGCCAAATTTCTTGATATTGAATTTATGCTGTCATTAGCTATCTGTCATCAGAATCAGTAAAGTGCAAATGATAGCTCTACTGGTCGCTCAGTTTTTATCCAAGAATTGTTTAACAACACATGTCTAGAACTTCCCTCATAATTTCTGTTTTGTTTTGGTGGGTTGGATTTGTTTGTTTGGTTTAGATTTTGCTTCAGTATTTTGTGTGGGTTTGGTTTCTTATTTCTTTGGATTTTGTTTGTTTGTTGGTTTGGTTTTTTTTTAATCCAGTGGTGGGGTATTATCATTTAGGGAATCTATTTCCAAGATATTCCAGCTCAGTGATTACAATCTTTCTCAGATGACTTTTTTTTCTGTATTTAACACTTCCTGGTGAAAAAATAAAATTCAGATTGTTTAAGAGACACCAGAGGTATCTCAGCTCCAAAACTCTGCAATTATTTCAGGTTTTTTTCCCACAAGATGAGTTCCATGGCTGAATGCTGGATTTCCCCCCTTGGTGGCAGCGCATTGTAGGAGATGCTCTGCAGGGAACTGAGTACACAAGTAGGAAAAAGGAGGTGCATGTGTTGCCCGAGCACCAAGAACTGGAACATTGTATCTTGATGAGCACCCTCCCACTGAAAAATGAGTATTTCTGCATATTATTGTCTTTCACACAAAAATGAAACTCTTAATCAAAAGCGAACAAAAAAAAACCCAAACAAACAGGGAGGGTGCGATAATTTTTGGTCCAACAGTACATTGACCTAAAAACTCATCTGACAAAAATCTCATCTGAAAGTTTCCCACTTGCCTGACCACAAGAGCTTCAAGGCCCCCTTTTACAGACAGTTCATGTCCAGGGCTTAATACCTGCATTTCATCCAGTTTGCCTTGAAATGAATTCTGATCCTGGATCTGCGCTTTGCGAAATTTCTCTTCATCCTCCACATGCTGGAGCCGAATGGCCTCTGTTTCCATAGACATTTTCAGTGGCCAGTAACTTGCAGCCCACCTGCACTCACATGATATAAGAAAAGAAACAGAAAAAGGAAAAAAAAAAAGAAAAAAAAGAGGAGAAAGAGAGAGAGAAGCTTTTAAAGCATATGTTTGAAATGCTGAAAATAACAGAATGAGAAAGCCAAATCCCACCAAACAAGGAAGCTTTACAACAACAGAAACACATGTGTTTTCAACAAAACATTTTTTTTCCAGCTTGTCTTGTTGATATGCAGTCCTTGTGACTAGGCTATTCAGCTGGAGAGGGCTGGGGAGAAGTGGAGGGCCCTTTTAAAAGGAACAAATCCACTACATTGCTGAAAAGCTAGGAGACAGCAAAATAACAGTTGGCATCCAGAGGGAATGTCTGTCTTTGAATGTTTTCACAAGGAACTGAAGAAAATGGGGTCAGAGTCTTGGCTTATGGCTTTTCAGGGCTACTGAAAAAGCCAGTCTCCTGTTAAGCTGGGCAGTGAGGGGCCAGGGTAACCCAGATACAGGGAAGCCCTGGATAGCAAGGCTTTTGCAGAGTGCCCTGAGGAGAGTGTTGTAGATCCAGGAAAGGCTGCACAAAGTGGCTGCTTAGCCATGGCAGGTTTTGCTCAGCCTCAGCACACCCATTACTGACTCAATTTTGATTCCTCAGCCTGTGTGCAACGCCAGGTGCAAGTTTTGCAGCACTACACTCGGGGTCACACCCCTCCCAGCACCTGGGGATCAGCCATCTCCTCGGTCTTCTCTTTGTTTTATTACTCAGATTGGGTCTTGACTGTGCCCCAGTAGCAGAGTCAGCTCACAAACACAGCCACGAGGCTTCTAAAGTCTGCTCAGCCCTGGAAGTACTTCTCATACGACATATACTTGGTCCAGTGTGTCTACAACCTGAGTAGTCTCTGCAGAGTGCTCCTGAAACTAGAAACATGGGGTGCAAAGGCCAAAAACCCCACAGAAGCTGCAGGAAAAGCAGCTCAGCCCTAGGACAGCTTGGCACAGGTTCTAAAAACATCTTAGGGAGAAGAAGTGCAGTAATAATAAGGGTACAAGTTCCTTCCTACTCTTAAGAAAACTATGGGAGTGTTCCTATCTTGGAAGCGTTCATTTAGTTTCAGACACAGACTAAAATGTACACTTTGAGACCTTGCAAATGTCTCAAAAAAACCCTCCAAAAAAACCCCACCAAGAGAAAGGGGCTTTACTATGCTAAACAAGTTAATAGCTACCGGTTTTCCTTGCCCCAGGCCAGAAGGCAGCATGAACTCACACTTCTTGTCTACGAACTTCATTTCAAGAATTCAGTGCTCATATAGCCTGAGAGACACTTAAAAGTTCTGCAGGAGTCCTTGATAGACACATGGCCCCTGAAGCACTGAGAATGGTAATTGCTGCAGAGTCCCACTTCGACAGTGGGAGAAATGCCTTGTGCTCACTTGTCACTGAAATCTTCTTCAGTGAGATTGTAAAGGAATTCCTCCATGACCTTGTAATCTTCCATGACTTCATGAATCAGTTGCTGCACAGGATGAGAGAAAGAGACAAAAAGTATACACCTTAGACCATGCTGATTCCAACTCTCTGGTGTGCACCTCATTTTCATGAAGTGCCTTTGAAGAGCATTAGTCACACAAGCTTAATGTGATGTGGGCTGCTTCTGTGCTATGTGAACAGTGGGAATGGATTTAAACTCCTTGTTCTGCGAATGATCACACCATCATCACCCTCTGTTCTATGTGAATGAAAAGAAGTGTGACTTAGTGGATAAAGTGCTGGACAGAAATTGAGCGTTTTGGGTTATCCTCCAGGTTCTCTCCTTGGCACAGACAAGTCAGCTTACAGCTTGATGCCTTTGTTCCCCATTTGTTCAGCTGGGAAAAGACCTATGCTTCAAATAACTTTGAAATAACTCAGTACTAGAATGTCCTATTAGAAGAAATACATTAACAGCAATATAAACATTGGGTAACAGAAAGATTTTCTTGAAAATAGCATTCATTTTTAAACGACAGCTATTCAGTACACAAATGCAGAATGGATCATGAAGGGAGCAAAATGCATACATAGGTATTTTAGGCAAGATTTTTAACTGCTATTTTGTTTTGCAAAGATATTTAAATTCATGATGTGTGTATTTAAAAATATAAGTCTTAGGAATTATAAAAATACAAAGCCAGGAATCTCGTGGCATTACACGCAAAGACATTCAAGTAAAAAAACTGAAGTTCTGCTTCTGAGACACCACACATTGGAATGACAAACTTCCTCCTCACTTCCCTCGGTGTCCATGTCCAAATGAGAGCGTGTCCTACCTCCTGCACAGCCAGCTGCTCAGGGATTCCCTTCATCCAGTCACGCAGCTCCGTCAGCTCCTCGATAGTCTTTGGTTTCACATGAATTTTGCTGCTGACGGTTTCATATGCATTACAAATCTGCAGGAGGGCACAATGGAGAAAAGACCACCAAAAAGTCATTAATGGCTAATAAACAAACTGGAAAACCTGCCATGACCCACCCACTTCCCATATTGCAGGTGGTCTAAGTGATGAGTACATAGCCCTGCTCTGTCTTTTTCTTTTTTCACTGTCTTTCTCCATCCATCTCATTTGAGCTCAAATGGAATGAAACTACCAAAAAAAAGAGTAAGAGGAACTGCAGGTGTATAGTGGAAATGATGACAATAACAGATTTAGACAACTGGCTGGCAGATGCAATTGTCTATATTCCAGTCATCCTCAGAGCAAGCAGAAGGACCTTCCAGTTGTCTACTAGACAGACCTTTTCAATCCACCAGCACATTTTATAAGATGGTAAGGTCTTGAGAATTTCATCTCAAGAGCTACAGGTTTCAGGCATGTAATCTACTGAGTATATTTAATATATTTAATTTAGTATATTTAATATATTTAATATACTCAGTAGATTGGTTGATTTGGTTGAGTAGATACTTGATTTGGTTGAGTATGCATATCTCCCCTCTAGTTTTAATTTTAAATATTCACTCCAATGTGATCTTTAAAATATCCTCATTAATGTGGCCTTAAGTGCTGTCTTTTGTCCATTTCACAAAAACACAGCGAATTCAAAAGCAGAAGGACAAGACAAGACACAGACAGATAATCTACTGAACCAGGTAACTTACACTCTGCACCTTCAAATGGAGGTTTTTAGCCAGCATGTCCAACACGGAAGTGGCAAGCACTTTGTATTTTCCAGACAGGTTTTGCCTAATATATTCTATCCTGACATGGAAGGGACCAATGATAACAGAACTAGGGAGAACGTTGTCCATGTTCTCCTTTTCAGACAAGTACTTGCTTACTATTCTCATCACCTCCTGAGCAGGTGGAAATTGCTCTTCATAGTCTCTGTAAATAAAAACACCAATAAAAAAATGATAATGTACACCTTAACAATATTTGAGCATCCAGAGTGTTTGTAGGATGTCCAGATGTGTCCACACAAAGGATCAAGGCATTAAATTAATCTACTTGAATTTTTACAACTTTCTGCAAGCACAGACTGAGAAGGTGCCAATGTCTTCTGAGGAACGTTATTGAGGAGCACAATAGCTGTGGAATGGAATAAGAGCACAAAATATTTTAGCTGTAGAAAGGGAGTAAAAGAAAGAGATGAAAGAGGAAGTAGGGCAAGAAGAGAGGGAGAAACAAAATAAAAGCACTGGTGTAAACAGGGTAAGATCAGGAAGCACCTCAGGGGAGGGTAGGCACTTCAGCCTGTGTTCTGGGAAGAGACAGAAATTTGTCAGATAGGATTTGTAAATTGATTAAGCTGGAACAACAAAAGAAAAAGGGTTTCATTCCCACTATTTGGAGAAAACGTGACACCCAAATAGAGGTCCTTTAAAGTAACAGAGGCTAAAGGAGAGCATAGGTGCAAAGAGTTTTGGTAGTGAAAACAATGGGTTGAAACAAAAGAAAACATTACTGTCTACAGAAAGCTATCAGCCTGAACAGACACTATATGAAGGAGGTCAGGGTCAAGTATGCTAACTGGATTCTGAAGCAGGATGATTCATTTTTAGGGCCATTAATATCTCCAATTACACTGACAAACATGACAGGAATGTGACTGCTGTCAGAGGCAGGAAGAAATTCTCACTGCCACCACCAATGTCCTCTAAAAGCATGGACCATCACCCACGGCTGAAGGCTGCCTCTGATGGATGCCTGATCTCACATCTGAGGCACGTGGTCTCAGAACAGGTCCCATGTTCTCACACAACACACAACAACCCATCCACACAACAGCTTCTGCAAAGGCTTGCCATTTGGGTCAGAGGTGCTTTGTCAGAAGCCACTTACTTTAGGAAGTACTGGATATCATTGTTATTTATCTCTAAGAACTTCTCATATCTCTTGCCGTAGGCTTGGAGAGGGATCTGTGTCTTTTGGATGGCAGCCCGCAGAGCTTCACGTAGCTCTTCCACTTCTGGTTCATGCAAACCCACTGATTCCAGCAAGGGTGTGCCTGTGATATCCATGTTCTCCAACACATACTGGAAGAGAAAGGATAGCGGTCTTTTAGGACTAGCAGAGCTAACTGTGCCTCCTCAGCAGAGGGGCATGACAAACACTGGTGGCCCCCTTGGGAACTCATGCAATCCATCCTTCTACATTGTGTCAGGAATTGTTTTATCACTTTTATGTTGCCCCCACTCCCCAAAGAAGGAGGATCTAGGGAGACAGTAACAGGCAGAAGAATAAATATGCAGAAGAGACATGCATTGAACTGACAGCATTGAAAACAGTGGTATTTCCTTTACGAGTCTGCTTTTCTCAGCTGCCGTGCACTCAGGGGAACCAGGCTGCTTAGGACATGTGCCCACAGAACCTGCAGCACCAAAGCAGAGATAGCAACTAGACAGAATAGCTACAAGGTTGGGGAGATGGAAGAAATCCTGTCAGAATTGAACTGCATTAGCACAGTGCTGTGCCCAAACTGACTTAACTGCATTCCCAGCTACCTACTTCTACACCTCTCTCCCTCACTACAAACTCAGGGGTGTCTATGCTGAGCTGCAATGCACTGAGACATTCACAGCTGTATCACTGTTGATGCAGAAGAGTTCACCTGCTCCAGCTGTGGGACACTGTGAGTCGCCAGGATTCCCTTGTCAAACAGAGAACTGAGGGACATCTCAAAGGTCTCCACAGAGGGGCTGAAGACAATGCCACTGCTGTCTAGCACAAGGTCAGTTGTAAAGAGTGGATTCCTTTGAGGCCTACAGCGGGAAGAGATAAGAAAGAACAGGAATGCTTTTTGAGACAATGGCATACAACTGTATTGCTCTGGTGCTGATACTAAAATGCCTTCTGGACAGGAAGGGAAAGCAGAGGAGAGGAGGACTGCCTCATGCAGATGAAGGTATGAAACACTGCATTCTAAATTTAAGACATTGAGAACACTTTTCTAGCAAAAGTGAAGGAAGCATCAATCATGACATATCAGATTCCCCAGAAGTCAAAACCTTATCTTGCGAATTGGTGCTGCTTTACAGAAAAATTACTGATGCTTTTCAAACCAGACATTCAGTATCTCCAATACACTCCTAAAGTACACCTTCTGGAAGTTATATTAGTATCACCCAATCTTGTATGTGACCAGCATGACTCAGAATCAGCTGAAGTCAGTGTCAAGACTTCCACTGATTTAAGGGTAAAAGGCCTCATATGAGTGGCAGGGTTTTGTTGTTGTTGGGTTTTTTTTTTTTTTCTTCTGGTTTTCCATTTCTAAATGTTCCTTCTTTAATACCATGAAGGACAAAAATCCTCAAATCAATACCCAAAAGAATAAAATTCTATGCACTGTGATAACCTAAATTTGGTATTCTTTAGAGATCCCAAGCCAGATCCTACTTCTGAGGTTTTATCCAAGAATGAAATACCTCCTGGTATTCTTCTTCCTGGCATCCAGAAAAAACATAGCAGTAATAATTTGCTCCCCCAAGAATGCTGGAGGTGGCTGATTTTTAGAGCAGTACATCAAAGCAGCAGACCTTGGTTCTGATGGGCTGTCCCATTATCACTAACAGCAGCTTGAAAGCTGCACCAACAGAGCAGCTCTGTATCATTCTTCCATACTCAAGCAAATGTGTCAGGTGGAGGACTGGGAGAAAGAGCTCAGCCTAAAGCCCTCACACAGAGCAAAGTGCACTTGTGGAACAGTAGATAGAAAGACAGTAGCACTAGGCTGTTTTTTTTCTTTCCACCCCTTCTTTTTTCTTTCTTTCTTACATGTTGGCAAGGTCATCTTCCCATTCCATGTCCATTGAGCAATGCAGGACACCCTGGCAAGCATCCAGCAAAAGCTGGGTGAAGCTGCTCAGTGAATTCTGGACCAGAGACCGCAGAGAGTCCTGAAGCATGTATTTGATGCGTTCCATCAGCTTATACAGTTTGGATCTCTGGTAGGCATCCCAGTCACTCTGCTCCAGGTTGAACCAGTCTTTGTCTGCATCTCTAAGGTTGCTCTTTATTGCAGTTGTTACGTTATCAACCCAAGTATCCTTGAGAAATATCTCAACCTAGGGCAAAGAAAAAAAAAACAAGCTGAGTAACCCTCCAAGGGCTGATGGGAAAGCAGTATGGCAAGGTGAGCTAGTGGCTGGGGCTGCTGGACCTTTCTCTGGCATGAAAGAAAACTGTTCTCTCAGAGCTGTGGCAGCTAAATAGTAGCTCTCAAACCCATGCACACACACACGGCATCTGAACCTGGTCATACATCTCCTTCACTGACAAAAGACCCACAGAAAGAAAGCCTGGTATTAAAAAGTGGGAGTGCTCTATTCTTTCTTTTTATACATTGTTCCTTTTTTCTTCTCTTTTCTATTGAACAGTATCCCTGGAGCTGCCTGTGTCAGGGTCCCTTACAAAAAGTTGTGTAGACAGTATGATGAGCAAATAAAGGACAGAATGTTGTCTTCTCTTGACAAGTGAGGAGAAAGAGCAGAAGAAGCCAAGGGCAGTAGCAGCAGTCTGCAGTGTTTTAATTTATTAAAATACCACCAAGTGTCACTTCTGCTCCACAGGCAGCTGCTGTTTGTGTGTAATAAAAGAACCTTAGTCACCAAGTGGATGACAACAGCGCCTGGCTGAAACAGCATGGGACTGGGAAGGACCAGCACATGTTCTCTGCCACTGATTTAGTGTGCAACCCTGTGCAACCTGCTTGTGTTGCCACAGTCAGGGTGCAATGTGCTGCCCTCAATTAGAGGACACAAAGATCTTCTGGTGAGAGTTACCACGGAGTTGCAAATTTTTGTCCTACTCTGTCTGCTGGCATTGCAAACAGAGCAATTTAATTAAGTACATAAAGAACATAGAGTGTAGAAAAGCACTACCCCCATGAGTGCTTCAGGAGGAATCAAAGATCTTGTGCCTTGCAGCTGGATGGATGAGGAAATAAAGAAAAAGAAATAAAAAGAAAGGAAACTTTTGAGTGCCAACCAGGACTGTTATCTGCATGGAAACCAGGTGGAGGAGAGAGAGGCTGCAGCCCTATATGGCTACTTGCTCAACATGACTGAGAGCATGGTCAGCATTGGCTGATCCTAACTAGGGGGCTAGGGCCCTTTCAGCCCATTCTCCCCACATCCCAATCAATTTGACAGGCATATGCAAATTCCTCCCTGCCCCAGCCACAATGTCCCCTTTGACAGTTCATCAGATTTCAGGGAACAGATCTGCAGCTGCTGCATCTGTCTAATACACACTGACAGCACTGGTGGCTGCTCCATGTGTTCACCCCTCACACTTCCTCTGCTCACCTGAGTGAAGGTCTGGGTCTGGATCTCCTCAAACTCCTCCAAAGAGACAAGTTTGGTTAAGGATGAGTTAAAGAGAGACATGGCAACCACCTTGTTGCACTCATCCTGCACCTGTGCCAGGAGAAGGATGACTTCTGGCTTGCTCAGGAGTGAGATAGAGCTGAAACGTGTTTGTCGTTTACCAAAAGGGTAGTCTGGGATCCAGATGAGCCCTAGCACCAAAGAAAAGAATGTCATTACCTGCAACAGCCATTCCGGCTCCTGTTTTTAGAGTAAGTACCGCTCCCTTTGGGACAGCATTTGTGAAAAGGGCTCTGCACTGATGCACAGGCCTTATCACGTAGCAGCTTCAGCAGAGAGCTGGATGAAAAAGAGATTCTCTGCTTCGCAGTAGAGATTTTCTGCAGCCTCCCATTAGGGGTTGAGGGGCTGTCTTAGTGCTTGACCTTCCCAAGGCTTTGGCTCATGAAGTTTCCATGAGAAACAACATTGGAATTGAAGAATCTTCCCACTGAGGCTTCAAGGCACAGCTGAGTCACCTCATCTGTAAGCTGCCACTTGTGAACCACCTCAAGGCCTTCCAGCCTTTGAAGTGCACAAAATACGGCACCCCATCTTTTACTGTGGCCTTTTTCCTCCAGTTTGGGACTCTTTAAAAGAGCCTGAGCCCTCTTTCACAGCTGAGGTGTGCCCCAGCTGAGGACAGCAGATGCAAGGCAGTCAGCTCCAGCACTGTACAAAGCAGAAGGCAGTTGATCTAATCACACTGCCAAGCATTTGGTGCCACTAAAGGTACACTCGCAGAGTTACTGCAGCTTAGCTGATGGGTGGTAATGTGTTATACTGAGGTAACATGAACATGCAAATATACCCTAAAAAACAGGAGATACACTCAAAAGTCTCACCATCTCCTGCTGCTGCCCCTTATGAGCCCCAATCATTACCCTGAACCTGAGAGTTCCTACAGCAAACTATGACTGCTGTTAAAGGCAGGAGGTCCCATAACCACACTGAATTCAAACTGCTTCACTGTGTCCCCTACCTTTCTCTGGTATTTCCTTCTCCTCTTTGTCTGGCAGGGTGACATAAGAAAACATCTCAGGTTTGGAACTGACAACTTTGTCAAAGCTGATCCTGTTCATGGTGTGTTTATACTCTAATCTCACTTCTTCCTCCAGGTTGCACATGCAGTCTGACATGCTGTTACAAGACACAGAAACATTGATAATCCACGGTGTTTGAGCAAAGTATGTCTGTAGCTTTACTGCAAACTCCACCCATCATTATCTCCCTTCTGAATTTGCTAATCCAGAAGCTTCCCTACTACTGAGCAAATCAGGAGAGCTGTGCAGACAATCAAGCAGCCAGCAAAGCTATCAATTGGACTTTTAATGACAGAGGCAAGAGGGGATCAAGGACTAGGACTGCAGCCTTCTCAAGTGTCTTTTCACGTCAAAGCAAAATCTCCACTGGGGAGAGGCATTACAGAAGGGAGGAGAATTAACCAAAAACTGAGGAAGCTAGCTGGCAGTTCTGGAAAAGTTGGGCTATCCAAGCTGGCCTCTCATTGCCTCCTGCTGAACACCTCTTGACATCAGTTTGCTCAGGCAGAACATGTGCATAAGTGCTGAAACCCCACTCTGTTTGCCTTGGGAAATCATCATCCTTCACCTCAAGCAGGCAGAGTACTTTCTTTATCCCTATATTTCTGCTCACAAACAGAGAGTAATTACTCTCCTACTCTCTAGTTCAGGCTGGCAGACCATGCAGCCCTTCACACCTTCCTGTCTCTGAGCAGGGCAATCAGTCACGGCTGACTCCCAGCAACACCACCAATGGCTCATGATTCATCAGCCCAGGGACATTAAAATGCTTTCCTGTTATGAACTGCATCTCAAAGAGATACTTGATTATATCCAGGTGGAGATCTCCTGTTCTGTTTGCTTCCCCCCGTGCATATCTTATTTTGATTTGTTTTAGCAATAGGTTAATAGGTACAAGAGTCACCAGCAGGCATCAGTCAGGTCTCTGGAGACGACTGGCGGTCTGCAGATCAATACAGCAATGACTGATCTGTTCTTTGAAAGCACAGGGAGACATCAAGGTCAGCCATGCCATTTTTGCCAACCTTCCTGCTGCTGAAGGCCACTTAACTGCAGGTGTAAGCATGGTTTGGTGGATCTGCACATGAAATCTGCTTCATCTGGGGACACTGACAGACCACCCACCCTGTACATGTGTCCCTGGGGCTCTTGTCCTACCCACTCTGGGCAACAGAGTGGTGTGCATGCACAGGCTGGAAGGCAGATGAGATCCATGCTCTATGACTTGGATGCTCAAGATCTGCCTCCACTGACACTTGTTTTGTAGCCCTATGAAGTCCTACAGTGTTTATGGACTGAAGGTGGAGCCCCCAGACACGGACGCGACGCTTTACCTCTTCTCATCCTTCAGTTTGGGTGTTTGCATAGCCAAGAGCTTCATCCTCTGCAGGCTGTTCTCGCTGATGTTGTGCAGTCCCTCTGTGGGCATGCAGTCCACATACAAGTGATACATGAGCAGCCCCTGCGTCTTCTTGCGCAGCCTTTCGGCCGCGGCCACGCGCTCCGCGAACACCTGGGGATCCTCGGCCAGGAACATCAGGCAAACTCGTGGTACCCAGTACTGACACGGCAACAACGGAGCTCTTCCTGGGGAATGAAAGTAAAGCTTACAAGAGTCTGCAGGGAAAATGAAACTCAGAATGGCCTGCAGTGCTGACAGTAGCTTTTTGATAGACAGTATAATCGGGCTGGTTTACTGGAGATCAAAATGAGGGACCAGAGCTGAGGACAGCAAGAGATAAGTAGCATGGAGTTAGCAGCATCTCCAAAACTTTCAAAGAGAGGGGTGCTTCATCTTAATCTGTCCACATCCCCCTTCAAAATGGCATTGGGACCAGAAAGACCAACATTTTACTTTTCTAGAAGGGAGGAAAGATGGGAGATGGATTAAAAAGAAAGGTATCTCCAAAGGGAAAACCTCAAATAGGGTGTGAAAATAAAGTGTGGAGTTCTTTTCCCTGGAGATTTTTCAGACAGGTTAACAGACACATGTCAAGAGCGATAACAAGGAAAGGATTAAATGGCTTTCTGATGTCCTTCCCATCTCCACCTAGGACAAGCATGGGTAATGAACTGGCTCTCAAACTATATGTGAGGTACCAAAAGGCCTTATTCAAAACACACCTTCTGCAGTTATTCCTCCATTGAGGATGGGTCTCCCTTCTTCATCCCGCACCAGACCATTGTCATCTGTTTTATGGACCAAGTAGAGATCTGTCTCCTTGTCATAATCCAGAACACCAACATTAATCCACTCATAGATCAAATCCTGGCTTTTGGGATCCTCTGAGAAAATCAAGGATTAAAACAGGGTTAGTCCATTCTTTTGAATTCTGCAGCAAATGGACTTTACTGATCAGAACAGTGATGCTACAGTCAAAACCATCTGCTAGTTTGAATCTCAGTCAATCTCACATAATTTCTGCTGTGATCAATTAAATAATTAACTTAGGTATCACAGATTAGAATTTCCAACTTTTCTTTCTTTTACCTCTGTGTGTTCCCTGTGGATGATCCACAATTCCTCCCAATTCCTTCATCTCTTGATCCAGGACCCCTCAATGTCCACGTGGGCACTGTGGGGATCCCATTCTCCTTTCCCATGTGTGGCTCTAGCCCTGTGTCACCCTCCACACAGGTCCTCATTCTTGTAATTTAGAGTGGCCATAAAACCCTGCACCTTCTCCCCCAGTCTATTATTTCTCTGAGTCACTCCTAGAGCATCTAATTTTTAAATGTTCAGATCCTCTCAAATGCTGGGAGGTGCTAACTAGAGAGATATGTATTTATATGGATATCAATGTGGATACAGGTCAGGGGAGCATTATGCTGAAGTTGAGAATGGGTCTGAACCACAAGAATTTGCAAGAGTGCTGACTCTGTACAGCTGTCAGTGGTCTCACCTTCCCCAGGGCCCAGAGGGTCTGACTACCTGTGTGCAGAACAGTCCACTCAACCTGGGGAGTGATCAGGTGCAGCGTTTCCCAAGACAGCTGCAAGCAGAACTCACCATCACGTGCTGGCTGCCTGAGGATACACACAGCTTATGGTTTATGCTTTGGTTTTGCAGACAGCCAAGCCTCTGCAGGTTGCCTAAGAGCTGCAGGCAGCATGCCTGCCAGTTCCTATGCTTAAAACTACTGCAGATGTGTTGATATGAGCTGCAACCACGACAGGACATCAGTACAACTGTACCTAGTGATGTCTTCTCATTAAGAAGGTTCCAAGTAATAGGAAAACAATGTTCACACTTTATTTGGCCCACTTACTACTTGTATGTTCATTGTAGTCTGAATCTGTCTTCAGATCCTGCATTTGCAGTGAAATCCAGGCAGAACATACTATGTGCAAGCTAACTAACTCCATGAAGATAGCTATGTATCCATATAGAGAAATTTTGACTGTACTGACTTCCAGGCACAAAAACAGAAAGGTAAAAGGCAGAGGCTACTTCTAAAACAGTGGACAGGGCAGGACTGAGAGTTGGTGAACCCCTGGTCTCTTGCTCTGACTGCCTGAACTTGGTCAAAACAAGATAAGGCTTTTCTGCTATTCAGAGCTACATTCATCAGATTCTACATGCTCCCTTCTGCTGAATGGGCCAGTAACTGTTAGTGTTGCCTTGCTTGAGCAGTAACTCATTCAAGCTTTACCGTGTCCAAGTACATCATCTGTAGGTAAAAGTGCTTTTCCAGGCACTGGCTTTCTGTCGGAAGATCCTGGCTCCAGTCCTAGTGAGATCCACTCTTCTGGAGTTCGACAGTCGTACTCGTCATTGTCAAATACCTAAAAAGCCAGGACATGAGTGAAACGTAGCCTTACTTCAGAAAGAAGAAAACACCCAATGCAAAATTTCATGAGAGGAAAATTAACATTCAGCTCCTAAATGGGCTACAAAAATGGAAATCAGCCCAGGTTCAAAAGCTGTGCTCATCTTTGGTCAACAATTTTCTCCCAGAAAGCAGTTTTCTGTACCTCCAGTCCTTTCCTAGGGAGCACAGACCACCACCTGGAGAGGTCTCAATGCAGTAATACTGCTGAGTACTGCCTTTAGAAGGAAACATGAGATGCCTTTCCTTTGGACACAAAAACGACAACGAGGAGCATTCTCAAGGACTATCAGTTCTGACGGAAGTTGTGGGAACCCTGCAGAAGATGCTCAGCATCTTGTAGAGACCCTTCAGGGCCCAAACTGGCTCTAAAGCATTTCCTTGTTTTATTGCTTGTTGTGTCAACACTGGCGAAGTGTCCTGCCATCCTCAGAAACCTCGTGTGGTATAAGCAATCACAAGTGCCAAATGTGCTCTCTTACCTTTAATGGGAGGTAGATGGGAAAGACAGAATCTTTTGTCTCCTCAATAGGTGGGATATTGTCAGGGTCATAGTGCCTTGGCATCAGCTCATTGGAGTCTATCCCCTTCCTGGATAATAGCTCAGCAATATCAAAGGTGAGATACAGCCGCCTCCTCCTGTTTTAAATCAAAAGAGGAAATAATCACCTCATGTGCCTGTAAGCACTCCCATGCCTACAACTCCACTCTTGATCCTGCACACCTACCAGTAAAACCATTTTTGAGCACATGTTGCATACATGTCTATTTCTTCATTTTTAGCATAAAACAGTTCAGTTGGAAGGGACCTGGGATGATCGCTTACTCCAATTTATAAATTATATACATGTACTACTGTACCAACACATTATGCAAGTTATAGAGCATACACAAAAGCAGAAATTAAAAAAGAATGAGAAAAAGATGACATAAACACTATTTAAAACCAATATTTTCTTCCTGCATCCCAGTGAATTGTCTTTTGCACCCCCTGCAATGCGTGCACACCTCACTTTGGAGACCACTGCCTTACAGCATAGTATTTTCTTAAGGATATTTGACATGTTATGTCTTGAAAGCAAAAATTGACACCCTAATCTGCTGTGTCCATTCCATAATGACACCTCTACCCACTTTCTAGTTACTTACCTCTCTACTTCAACCTTCCGAGGAGATTGCCCTGGAAGCCTTTCAAAAGGAATCTGCACTTTGGGCTTAAATGATTGTACTGGGAAATCTGACTCACTGAAGGTCTCAGTGGATGGTCCAACCACTTGCTTATCCAAGACACTTTTGAAGTCCTCAGGCATCTTGAATTGTGTGACTAAGAGACAAAGAGAAACACATGTCTGAAACCACCAGCCATCACTCTGCTTTACATTCACACCCAAAAAAGGACTCTGCTGTCTACTGGGTTGTCTACAGAAGTCACTTCACTAGGATTTGTGAGAGAAATCAAATTAGAAACAGAAAGAAAGACCTTTTTTTCCTGCTACAGTATGTCATTATGGTTTTCCAGTATCAAAATGATGGCATGGAAGAAGCCTCCACTGAGAATTACTGTCACACAGCTTTTTAGGAGACAAGGCACTGACCTGGATCTAAGGAGCTCTGTTTTGTTCCCAGCTTTGCTACAGACCCTCTACATGACAGTGGACATGTTGCTGTCTCTAATGTACAGCTTCCCTCACCCTCAGGAAGGGGTGGGATTCCCCTGCCTCCCTGAGGGGGCCCTGAGACCAAGAGTCAGTTGTATCTGGGAGGAATTTGGTCAAGGTGGTGATAAAGGGCTTATAAATATTGCAGGGGAGAAGAAGCTGCTCAGGTCATCTTTGTCTTCTGAAGTTCCTATTCACACCTTGGGACAAATCTCTCTCTCTTCAGCTTTTGCTCAAGCAAACCTCCCACTCACATCAGCGGTGGTGTGAGAAAAAAACTGAGTCAAACCGCTAACAATCTCACCATTTGGCCAAATGTTTTCAATGGAAATTTGGACTAAGCAAAAAGTATACATTTCCAAGAATTGGCAGAAATTAAACCATGTCATTTACCCCATAAATAAACCAAACTGTTTATATTGCTAAACAAGTCGCAAATAATAGAACAGCAGCAAACTGGGAATTTGAAGCTTAACCTAAATTAAGTAATTGCATGCAAGCTTTAAAAAGCACTATTCCCTAGACAGAGCTAAGCATTGAACTAAAAATAGATTTTAGTGGAGTGAGAGCTTTTCCTTTGATGAACTTTCACACTCTATCAAGGAGAAACTTAAGGTTCTGGCTTGTAATTGGGTATTTTGAACATCAAGCTTTGAACCCAATCATTCACCCCGCTCCAAGTGCTTCTTGAGTCATGGATGTGACCCTTGATTTCAAAGCAATTGTGCAGAGCAGCCAATAATGCTGAAGCCAGGCATGTCTCAGGATGGTTAGGTACAGGAAGGACCCTCTAAGAAGTCATTCCCTTGTCCTTCTTAAACGGTCCCTGACTCAACCCTTGTAGCTGTATGTTGTCTGCTTAGAGACTAAAGGAAATGGCCACGGAACTGGTTCCTCTCTCTCTATTTCCCTCCCTTAGGAAGGGCAGCGAGCCTAGCATGAATGTGATCTTAAACACTTGCATGGTCCATGCCCACATGCAGGCTTATTATGATTTCGAGGAATCCCTAAAATGCAGCTCTTTAGCCCTGTGCACATCTCTTGCTTGGGGTCTTAACAGAATGGCCCTGATTTATATTTGTTGTCAGGGAGCACAGCTGTTCCATTTTTGTCACTTCATTGTTGCCAAATCCGTGGCACCATCCATTATGGCACTTTGTGCACTATCAACTATTTATGTCAATACTTAGTGTTTCATTTGCATTTACATTTCCAGCCTGATAGCTTCTTCCCCCTTGAAGAAGCAGCAGATCATAAATAGAGTTCTGTCTCCACTTGTTAAGGATGAGTCTAGCTTGTCAAGATTCACTCGAGGAAGCAATCATTTGTCCTCAGTCATGAAAATAAATGTCACTTCTAAGCACAGGAAGGTGGTATGTACAGTTCCCATCTTTCTTTAAGACTAAAATCCTCTCACACACACACTTTCTTCCCACCTGCTGCCAGCCTATGATCCATATCCCCAGGAGTGCTCTAGGGGCCAGGAGAGTGTTGGCAAATCTTTCACCATGCTCTGTTCCTATATTTGAGCATCCACAATACAATTTCTTTAAGCAGGTGGAACCAGCAGCTCTGTACACACAGAGACCTCTTGCATCCAGAGAGAACAAACTGCTCTGGGGTGCAGCTGGATGCAGAATGAATAAATGAGAGAGAACCATGATTTTGGGTATGGGTACCTAAATCCATACAACTCTCTCATCTTAGGCAGGTCCCATTTTTGGAATTGTCATGTGCAGGGCCAGGAGATGAACTTGCTGATCCTTGTGGGTCCTTTCTAAATCAGGATATTCTCTGATTCTATGGTTTTCACAGGAAAGGGCCATTGCTGCCTCCATGTGCAATAAAAACACATGCAAATTTAGTGTTCTCCTGGCAGCAGGACCAGAACTCCCATATGCAGCAGCACAGTCCACCTTGAACTCTGCAAGGAGTGGATATATCCAGGAGAAAAGAGAGCATGGTTTTACCACCTAGTCAGTTCACTTTGCTTCACTTCTAAATGAAATTCACTTTTCATGGGATATTCAAGCAGCTCAGCACCATTCCTGAGCACTGAGAGGAGAATGAAAGCAGAGCACTAATCCAGTGTCAGCAGCCTAATTCCCAGCATGTCCACTATAGGCAACCTTAACAGTTATGGCCCCATTTCCTGCCCCACCACGTTTCCTGACAGTGTATTTACCTTTAGGGGTGTGGTGCTCAAGGTCCGACTGCCTCAGCAAAGACCGGTACATGTGGGGACCAGCAGAAACACTCTGGAATGCAGCATTTGAGGGAAATGTCAGAGATAACAGAGCACAGCTGCAGCACAGTGCAGGTAGATGTCATAGAGTCCAGACAGAAAGTGAGACTGTAAGACTGACCTTACCAGATCTTCAGGGGCAACTGAGACCTTGAGTAATGGTCAGAAAAGGCTGAGAGACACAAATACCTGGTAACACCACCCCAGTGCACAGAGATAGGGGATCTGTCAGCAGAATGCAGTCTGATGTCAGCTTAAGATGTAGATTGGGGGCTGATTAGGGAGCCAGTAATTTGGGTTTTACTACCAAATATCACCTGCACTCACAACCAACATGCCTGCCCTGCCATGCTGGCATCCTAAACCCAGGGAATCATGACAGTGCTATCTGGCTACTGAGGAAGGCAGCACAACTATGACCAGGATGAGCCTTATGGCTTCACTTTTTAAGGGTCAAGATCTTGCACAAAGGCCTCTGACCAAAAGGAAGGGCTAGGATCTGGGTGAACCTATATATGTTCATACCAGGTGTACCGTGGGTCTTTTCATTTTAGGTCAATAGTGGAAAATGAATTGCTCTTTGCACTTACCCCTGAGCTACTGGAGGCTTCTCGAGTGAGGACGTCAGTAGAAAATGTTCTTTCTCTAGAGGCTGAATATTTTCTTGGCCCCTGGCTGGAGCTTTCAGAATGCAACGGGCTGGTTCCTGGACTGCAGTCCCTGCCTGAAGCCTCATTGCTTGTACTGGGACGGCTCCTACCCACAAAATTAATCAACTCCTTCCTTGCTTTCTCCATCTTCTTAGGAGAAAAGTGCTGCGAAGCAACTCCGGGCTTGCTACAAGTGGAAAGACACCGAGCCTGTCACACACTGTATATTTGGCACCCCTCCACACCCTCCTCCATGCTGGATATCCTTGACTTGCTATGATGAGTGGGTAACAAGGTGGGTTCGATCCCCTGATTTGATACCAAGCGCTGACTTCGTGGGCTGGGAGCCATTGGTCTCATGTGGCTGACTCAATAGCTCACTAACCCCGGGGAAAGAGACTGCTTTATTTTCCCAGATGGATTTTGGAGGGGGAAAACCAGCAATACACGCACGAAAAGCTGCTTTCCTTAAGCAGCAGGGGCTTCCCGGATCTGTGGCAGCGTTCTAAAGGCTGCCAGGAGAATTCGAATAAACTGGGACTACAAGAGAAGTACTACTTTTGCTGCACCCAAATCCCTTAAAAACCTTGTCACACTTTGCCCCAGCGGGAGTAGGCTACAGCCTAGGATACCAATACAGCTATTCCCAGGTGTAAGTCTGACTCTTTCATTTAAATAGTTTACGACAGATGTTTAAGCATAGCCTAATGCATATTAAAATATAGCCAGAAGCTCCCCTCTCTCTCCTCCTGCAGGGGCTATTTTTGCTGATGATCTCAGCTCACAAATAACTTCTACGCTTCCACCTTGGGAGACACAAGTCCAGACAAATAGCCCAGCTATTTTATAAAATAGCCCAGCTTTATTTTATAAAAACCTTTGTGCACTGAGAGATACCAATTAAGAGCAGCCCTCAGACTTCTGGCATGAGGATAATGCAACCCTTGATTTTAGTCTTGTCTAAACACAGAGATGACTACTGTAACTAATTAGAACAGCTACAGTGACACAAACCCCTCCAGCCTCCACACACATGCGCTGATATAATGATGTACACATACCCGTGTAGCTGATTCCTATAAATTATGAGTCAAAGCTCTCCACAGTGTCTCTCAAAGATATTCTGAGGGCAATACAGTTTATTGATCCATTCCTGCTCAGGGCTAGACCCAGACTCCCCATCCAGCCCTACCTGACTAATGGTTTGTGTCCTGCACCCTTCTTAGGATCTTGCTTACTTCTGGAAGCCAAGCCTCTGCAGTAGGAGTCTTCCAGCTTCCCAAAGCTAAGTGCTGGAAAGACCTTGCCTGGTCTTGCAGGCCACAGCTGGCACAGTACTTGCCTGGAGTCTCAACCTGACCTGGAGACAACACCACAGCATCCCTTCCTGCCATGCCCTCTCTGCTGTGCTCTTGAATGGAGTGAAAACTCTGCCTGTCCTATACACTTGATGAGAGAGGGCAATCTTTTCTAAATTTCACCTTGCTGCCTGTCTGTGAGAATGAATTGGGTACAGGCAGCAGAGAAAGCATTACATGCATGCCGGAGATAAGAGGGAATAACTGTGCTGGTTTATTACTGCAGGTTCAAGCCAGTGCACAATTTTGAGAGGTTGAATCAAAAAAGAAATCAGATAATAAATCAAGGTTACCATGATGCGAATCTTTTAAGCGAAATGGAGTAAACGAACAGATTGGAAAGACCTGGGAGACGAGATCAATAATACCCCCTCCTTTCCTTCAAGCTAGAAAATATCAAATCTTCCTCCTCTCAGCTTCGCTTTGGCATGGCAACTGGAACCTCACACCCTGAAGAATGAATTTTCCATGGAGGATTTTGTTTTTATTAGCTATTTTATGCTCTGGCCATATCTATTTTAGCAGCCCAGCAGGATTGATTGGTATCAGCCAAGATCCAAGGATTCCTGATGAATCACTGCTGGACTCTTTCGTGCCTGCTGCACCAGCACAGAGAACAGCAGCAAGGCGGAACGACCCTGTGGTGCCTCCCCTGATATGTCACCTGAGCATCCTCAGCCTGGAAGCAGGGCCAGTGTGGCAACATGACTTGCTGTGCTTTTACCTCTTAGAACCAGAATCCCAAACTCACCCAATTCAAAAAAGCCAGCTCCAGGATGCCAGATTCACCTAAACTTTTAGTAGGGTGAGTGACTGAGCCCACTCCCAGTTTAGCAGGACTGGCAATCTCTGCCTAAAACCAAAATAATGCGGCTGTTGCTGCTGACAGCTGAGTTCCCATGATGGGGGAAGTGTGTACCAGGCCAGCCCACAGCAGGCCTAATTCTTTGCCACTTTGCTCCTCATGTACTCACACTTCTGTAAAGTCCTTCCCGAGCACTTACGTCAAAATAAAACAAACCCCTACTCAGTGTCCAGCTCAAAAACATCCATCATGCTCTCTCAGCTGCACAGAGGGAAGGTATGGCATTTGCAACTGCAAAAAAACCCTGACACACACCGCCCAAAATAAAGAACAAAACCAGGCTCCAAAGTGTTCCCAGTAATTTCCCAAACAAATTAGTAAAACGACTTCTCTGAGTGCCCTAAAGCTGATATAGATATGGGAGAACTGCTAAGCACAAAGGGAATCCTACTCTCCTGCCACCTCAGCTGCTGGAATATGGCTAGCTTTTCCAGTAAGGAGGTTTCCCAGAGCATGGTGGGGAGCTTGCTCCAGTGCTAGCTAGCAGGTGGTTTGGTGCTCCCATCCAGCTCTCAGGAACAGTCTTTAGGCTGGTTTAAAAGAGGAGAAGAGAGACCCTCTCCCTTTTATTCAGCCTAGCTGCTGAGCCAAGGGCCTTATTGCAGAGCAGTTCACTCCTTCCTGGGCTCCAGCTCCACCAACAGCACTGCCTGCCTTCCCACACCCCCAAAAGAATGAGCAGTGTGTAGACCTAGGGCTGTCCTCCCCTCCCTCCATCTGAGAGTGACCCCAGATCCTCATCCCTGGGCAGCAGAGCTTGGCATGGATTGCCCAGGCTTAAGGAAGGGAGCACCTTCCGTCCTGCAAGGAGCACCTAAAAGCAGCTCCTCTGCCCACCTCAATAACCCTTTGCTCCCCCCTGCCCCTCCACATCTGGGAGCATCTCCCTGCCCTTCAACAGCAAACATCTGCCTGGCACCCAGC
This sequence comes from Corapipo altera, assembly GCF_003945725.1. Taxonomy (NCBI): domain Eukaryota; kingdom Metazoa; phylum Chordata; class Aves; order Passeriformes; family Pipridae; genus Corapipo; species Corapipo altera. Next base: position 3,030,073 of record NW_020884882.1, on the reverse strand, counting down.
TGTCCCAGCTTTAGCTATAATAATCTTGGAAAAACCTTTTCCTGACTGCTGAAGCACGTATCTTTGCAGCAGTTCAGTCATGCCCTCTCACATCTGAAAAGCAAGTTTCCTAGATATACCAAGTACAATGTATTATGCTAAACTGTTCAAAATGAGAGCATATTCTTATGGCACTGCTGACACAACACTAGCTACAGCGTCTGTGTGTCATTGTGGCAAAACTATAATTACAATTTCTCTGTAAATCCAGGCTTTACACATCCAAGAAGTCAAACTCCCACGTGTCTTGCTCAACGTCTGGTATGAGCTTTTTGATCTGTTGCCTCTACTTCAATTCTTTGATCCAAAGCTTTGACAAAATGGGACTCTTTTCTTTCAAATAAGGTTCAAAATGGCTAAAAATTGCAACAGAAAAAGAGAATAGTACTTTAAATATCATCTAACCCCTAAGCAAAACCGCAGATTGAAATCTAGTATTTATCTGAAATCTATTTATCTGTGGATAGCCAGAACCCCAGCTACTACACCATCTGGACACCAACAAGTAGAAATTCCTTCTTCCTATAATTTAAGCCATACAATATAAGCTCCGACAAGGTGATGCGCTCTCAACAAACCGCTTTAAACATCATCCCGTACTTCAAATCCCTTCTACTCTAAAAAGAGAGTCGAAAGTAATTTCGAGTTTTATAGCAGCCCATTCCCTCCAACAATTTGCAGGGGTTTAAAATTGATTTTCCTCTGGGTTTTTAAATGCATTCTTTTCTCCACGGGAAAGCACCACATAACCAACCAGCTGAGCGGGAGGGCGCGGGGAGGGGGAGCAGCAGGACGGGCGGTGCTGCCCGTTACACCGAGCGCCCGAGCGGCACCTTTTGGGGCGACGGGCGTGGTGGGTGCTGAGAGAGACACCCCGCCAACCACCGGGACCGAGACTCCAGCAACGCCGGCTTCGTTTACGAAGCACAACACAAATGAAACAAGTGCCGCTGCTTGTTTCATCCATGAAACGAACCCGGGTGCGGGAGGAGCAGCCCAGGGGCTGTTGAACGCGCGACGTGAGGAGACGGGGCAGCGCCAGGAGAGCAGCTCCCAGTGCCCACCCTGCGCACCAGCCGCGGGGGGACACCCCACTTCCAGTGCTTCGAGGAATCCTCACCCTGCCCGGCGTTTTCGCTGCCTTGAAAACACGCGGGGGCTCCCTCACCACCCTCACCACCCACACCTGCGTGCCCGCCCGCCGGCCCGGGGCACCCTCCCTTCCGCCAGGCCCGACCCGGAGGGCTCTATTCCGACCCCCGAGCCCTCCTCGGAGCCTTCAGCCCCGGGCCCGCTCCGGGGGCCCTGCCCGGCCCTGCCTGCGGGCGGTACGCACCGGCCGGACCGAGTCCGCCCCGACGCCGGACTCGTTGCCACGGGAGAAAGGGGCGGGCACAAGGCTCGGATTGGAGACAGCGGCTCTTCCCCCCCCCCGGGGGTCGTTGGGCTGGTCCGGAGGAGACGCCGGGCAGTGCGGGCCGGGCAGCACCACGCCCGGGGCGGGGGGGAGCGCCCTGCTGGGGTGGCGGGGGCTGGTGCCAGCGCGGGGCCGTGCAGGGCCCCCAGTGCCACCTCAGAGCCACCATCACCTCAGCTGCCACCGCAGCGACACCGTAAAGCCTCCGGTGCCACCTCAGAGCCATCAGCACCTCAGCTGCCACCTCAAAGCCTCCGGTGCCACCTCAGAGCTGCCACCACCGAGCTGCCACTGGCGTTCCTGAGCTGCCACCGCGGGGATACCACAGTGCTCCCCCTTGGTACCTCAGAGTCACCGCTGAGTCACCACCCCAGGGCCACCGCAGAGCTGCCACCAGAGGCCACTGCAGTGGAGCGCAGCCACCAAGTCACCCCCAGCCGTGCCTTCCAGGACTGCCAGCCCCAGGGTGGAGGTGGCACTCCCCAAGGAGCCACCGAGTGCCACTGGCCACAGCCCCCATTCCCTGTTCAAGGGCGGTGAGGGACTGGGTGCCCGCTGCCCCAGTGTCACCTTCCATGCCAGCTGGCTGCCAACCCCACCGCCTGCTGTCCAGGAAGGTCCAGCAGATCCCTCCTCCATCCCATACCTAAAACCATTGCAGGCAGGCAGACTGCTGATGCAGAGCTGCACCATGGCTTGTCTATGACCAACTTTATGAACCCACGAAAGTCTTGAGCTAAGAGGTCACGTTGGGTGGGGATGGGAGGCTACTGGCCCTTGAGAACATGTCATGCCCTACAGAAGGAAAAGTGGCACTGAGTCCTGTTGGGAAGGCCCCAACAAGCTGGTCTGCCAGGGAGGAGATGGTGGGGAAGGGACAAGCAGTGCCAGCCCTGTGGGGGAGTGAGGGAGAACAGGTTTGGATTATTTTGAGGGAGAGGAAGGAGGTGGAAAAGCGGAGAGAAAAAGATTTAAAGCAAAAAAACCCAAGCCATAAAAGTAAGAGATCTAGTGTGAGGGAGTACAAAGGGCAGAGGAGGAGGAGAAAAGGATGAAGCAGGAGGCGAGTAGAGGTTTCTACAGGATGAGAACTGTGGGCAGGCAGATGGGCAGGGGCTGCTTCACAGCTCCTTTGAGACCCCCTAGGCCTGTCCAGTCTGGCAAAGTGCTGACAGTAAGTCCTGCTTCTGTCCAGCTCTGCACTCGGGGAGGGGTGCAAGTCCTAGAAAGCAGGGCCAGAGAAGCAGGGCTCTGCAGGGCTTCCTGAGGATAACATAGCAGGCAGGCTGGCCCAAGGGATGCCCACACGTGTGGCCTTGCAGGGGGGCAGAGGGTCAGGCAAAGTGGCACCAGGATGGGGGTCATGCCATGGGGAGGCAGCAGAGCCCAGGACATGACTACCGGCTCCTCTCCCTGCCTGAGCACCTGCCAGGTGCAAAGGGCTTGGGAGTCAAGGGTGGAAAAGGCATTTGTACCATCCAAAAATTTGCAAGGGGATGTGAGGTTTGGGCAGAGAAAGGTGGAGGCTGTGGCAGGCAGAGCCTCAGAGAAGAAAAACAGGCTCCTCTAGATAAGCAAGCTCCCTCCCAGCAATGCTCAGCTGCTGCCAAGGTGTTCACTGGATCAACCCCATGCAGCAAGGAGGTCTCTGGGTGGATTTGCACTCCATGTTGAACTGCTCCTGGCCCCACTGAAAGCAGCAGATGCTGCAGAAACTCCCAGGTGTAGGTCCTTTGTCATACTGCTGGCCTCATCGCTTTACTTAAGTAAGGAGTGCTGCTGGCTTGCCTCAATTATGTTTGATATAATTACAGCTCTTGCTGGAGTTCCCTGGAGTTGCATTCCAGATGGCTCCTCTGACTGGAAGGAAACAATGGTGGGGCCCTTTGCATGGGAAAAATACCTGTCCGTCCCATCCTGGCTTCATCCACCCTGCAGCAGGTTGGGATTCACAGCAGGTCTTGCTGTCCCTGTGATTAGCTTGGCTTCTTTTTTGACCAGGCTTTCAAAGTTTGCCACAAAATGCTTCAGTGAGTCAGGAGATGAAAGCTGAGCTGATTCGAGTGGCTGGGCCTTCACAAACCCACCAGGCCAGAACAGAAAGCAGACAGGTGTGTGAGCCACCTGCTTTCCATCCATGTGCTGCCAGGACAGATTCATTCCCTGACCTGCCTTCAGAAGGGCCTTTTTGTTCCCTTGAGACTCATTCCAGGTGTTGCAGCAGGATGTGCTGGCACTGTATTTTGCTTCAATGGGTTCTCCTTTAGGCCAGGAAGATCAGGCAGGGGAACATGATGCCCACCCACTTGCAAAGGGCAGGTTTGAAGTGGCAGTGGTGGTGGTTGGCACAGCTGAGTGTTTCTGTCCTTTCACCTTCTCATATCAGTCCAAGCTGAGATGCTGTTCCCAGCAGGGTCAGTACAAAAGGTTTAGTGTTGTCTTTCTTCTGACAGTTCTTTCTGTCCCTTTCCTACCATGGGCTCTTTCGAGGCCACAGATCCATCCATAATTACAGATGATGCTGAGTTCCCAAGAAAACAGTTCTCCAAGGAGAGGTTCCCAAGTCCCTGCTGAAACAGGCTAATCAGTGACTTACCCAATGTTTTTCTTAGTGCAAGGCTGATTTGGGAGAAGGGGAACACTTCTCTCCCTGTCCAGTCAGCCACATCACTGGCATGAAAGCATGAGCAGGGTTTAGCAGAGTCTGAACTCATAGGAAGGGAGAGAGCTCTTATCCCTCTCAGCTACCAGACACAAGAATCAAACAAGTTTCAACAGTTGTTAGGATGTGAGCTGACACTGGGAAGGAGAAATATGTGAAATGTGCTAATGATTTATTTTACCTCTGAGGCTCTTTCCTGGCTGAAGATCCCAGCTTCTCTCTTACATGGACTGTGAGCTGTTGGAGCCACTTTTCCTGACCTCCACTTTCACTCCTTTGACTCTCATGCCAAGCCAATCTATCCCAAGCCAACAGCTCAGAACACACCATTGCCAGGACTGCATATCACACCAAACTCACTTCTACAGAGAACAGCCTTCCCTTAGCTATGGGATGAATAATAAAATATAAAAAATCTCCACTTCTGTGGACCTCAGAGATGATGTGCTGGTTGTTTTGTTTCATCACTTGCACCTACCCCCTACCGTGGGTGGCAGGCCCCTTCAGATTTAGCAGTGTTTCCATACCCACCCCACACACATTTTGCTGAAAGTGTAAATGATCCTCAAAGCACAAGGCCACTGGAGAATAAGGCCCTAGATTTCTGTCTCCACACCTACATGTGTTCCCACACACAAGATACAGCACCAATCTAGAGTAAAACAGCCCATGTTGACAATGCTAACAGTACATTTGACAGAAAGTCCTCAGATTGAATGCCAAAAACAAAAAGCCATGAAAAAGTCATAAAACAGGGAGAATCAGGACAAGGTCTGGCTTCTTGTTTCCTGAGCACATCTCCTGAAGGGGCAGGTTGATTCTGGGAAGGCAACATAAAGCCAGGTTCTCTTTATATTCCTGCTACTTTCAACAGCCCTCTCAATTCAAGGCTGTTAACCTTGAATTCAGGCAGACTGGGACCAGGGAGCAGTTTGTAGCAGTCAGCTGAAAGTTCTCTACTTTCCAGCCAGTTTTCACTGAAGCCTCAAAAAGCAAATGAGCCTTTGATTCAGTTAGTGACGCTCTTGTTAGCCAGCTTTATCTCTCATCTCCACCACTGTGCCACTGCACATCATCTCCCCGGGATGTGTTCTCTCACACTGGGGATCACACCATTAACCCAGCCAGAAGGCTTCCCCAGGGAATTTTCAGGCAGAGACTACTTCCTCAAGGAAGGCATGCAAAAACATGGGACTGTCTGGAAGCAGGACGATGACAGTGAGGATTACAAGGGCCAAACCTGAGCACACAGGGAGTGGTGGTGATTGAGAAGCTAAATAAGCCTCGATGGTGAGGTCTCAGCAGTGGCAGGCAGAGAAGCTTGCAGAAACCATTTTTACACAACTGGTTCAGCTGAATTGGCCAGAACTGCCTCAAACACAGTGCTGCCATCTTCTCCATGGGGCTGCAGGTAGAAAGAGCTTGTCAGTCAGCAGTATTCTGGGAGATTTTTCCAAGAGCCCATATATACTTTATAGGTCCATCCATTTCAGAGCATATTATTAGCAGAGGTGCTCTCAAGTATCCCTCTGGCTTCCAAATCTGCTGGGGTTAGACCCTCAAATTCCTCAGAAGCCCCAACCAGATCAATGGGCAGATTTCCTGCAGCCCCAGATGACAGATCATCTGTCAGAACATACACAGGAGGCTGGGACTTGCTCCTCCAGCAAATATGGTGCAGGCACTTCCTTGCAACTTGACTGCTTTTGGAAAGGCTAGAAATTTTCCCTGAAGCTTCCAGAGGAACATCAAGCTTTTCATGAGAGACAGAGGCATCTTTGCTCCTTACCATAAGGGCACTTGCTGGGAAGTGTGGAGAGTTCTGGTTCTTTGTCTGTGGTCTAGACCAGACCCATCAGGCTCAATGTTATATCTGCTCTCAGCAGGTAAGCATCAAAATCATCTAGCTTTGAGCAAAAATTCCAGCCTTTGCTGACAAACAGTAACAGACTCCTGTGAAAAGCAGGAGTCTCTCAACCAACTGGCATCTGATCAAGGAATCCCAAATCTGTTCAGATTTTTTCCACTGGAAACCATGTACCAAAAGCTGGGATAGATCCTCAGCTCAACACCGCTTCAACAGGTGAACAGAGCAGGGCCTGAGCCAATGGGCCGAACAGAGAAGCAAAACCAATGCACTTCTTAGCATCACGAGAGTACAAACTAACATTTTTGGATTTAGAATGGCTTCAAAACATACTTTCTTGAACTTGTTCATCAGCTGATTTATTGCACCAGGTGCCACCCTGACTTCCTGCCGTCATTGGCATAGTGCTGTCAGTAGTTGGACGTTCATATCATTTATCTGGCTGGTCCATCTACTCTTGAAGTACTTTCTCACTTGGCTGGGAATATTCTCCATAAATAGCCCTCTGAAACTAATAAAAACTTTTGGTGGAAAGCAACAACAACAACAATAACAAAAACAAACAAAAAACCCCACCAAAAACAAACAAACAACCCCCTACCTAAACAAAAACAAATGAACAACCCAAGAGAACACAAACAAAACCCACAAAAAACCCAAACAAGTTTTTTGTTTGGGGCTCTTTTTTTTGCTGTTTTACATCAGATTTTTGTATGCAACTGATAATTGTAGCAATGTAAATATTAATATAGATGTGAAACCCAGAGGAGAATGGAAGCAGAGTTTGGAGGTGACCTTTTGTTGCCTGCCAGCCTGCCTGCCCCACACGCAGTGTAAGGAGCTATAAGGGGAATTACTGGTGTGTCCATCCTGCAGAGCAGGACAATATATCTGGGGATCTCAGTGGGGAGGAGATTTCTGAAGCTTAAGGTTGAGCCTCTTCTGCCCAAACGAAGTTTCACCTACTTAGTGAGTGCCAATCATTTGCCTCAGTACTGGGAGCAGAGCTCAGAGCAGGCAAAATCCAAAGGAAGCCATGGCTGTGTCATTGCTGGGAGAAACTGGGCAGTCAAGTGAGAAAAATTATAGCTTCCAAATGTGTACCGACATCCTGCTAATTCCCAGATCTCCCCCTACTCCTCCTCTGCTGATGCTCCAGTCCCCACTTCAATACCTGCCAGGTCCTTTTAGAGAGCTGACATTTCCATTCCCTGACATTTTCTGCAGCTCCATCTGGGAATTAATGTCCGGATATTAGCAGCGATGGGGCCGTTTATCATAATTAGTCTCATGAAGCTACTAAGCATCCAACTATTTTTCATCAGCGCCGAGGAAATAAACTGCAGAATCCAGTAGACGAGACGGACAATTTATTTATTGATTGATTTATTTTGGTCTGTCAGGATGCAGCTTTAAAGTTTGTCGAGATGAGCAATGCTTCACGGAGGCGATGACGACAGTGGGGCTGGCTCGCCTTGGGTGCGCAAGCTGCAGAGAATAGGTCCCCAAACCCCCTGAGACACTGAGGAGGCATTTGTTATCCTGTTATTATTATCCTGTTATCCTAGGCTCTAGCTTCCTGCACATATAGAATGACAAGTTGTGACAGGTTGAGCCCTGGCTGGACAAGCTCAGGAGGAGAGAGCCACTAGTCCCGTGATGGCATCATGAATGAAAGCCATCTCCAGGCAAGCTGTTTCTTCCCCATCAGGAGCAAACCAAGGGTGCTGTTTACCCCACAGAAGGTGGCACAGGGATGAGCGGATCCAAGACTGTCATTTGGCTGGGTGTGCCTGGTTGTCCTTGGACTTTAATGCTAAATGAAAGATGCTGCAGGCAGCACACGTGTCTGTCACCTTCCAGAGGTGCCTGGGAGCTGATAAAGCTGTTTTCTCACTTGTCATCCCAACTGGAGCAGGGTGACAACATAGTTTGTTGGTTTCCTTCCCCAAAGGATCAGGAAGGAAGGACAGAGATGCAAAGTCTCGTACACAAGAGGTGTCAGACTGGATCCACTGTGAGCAGGAGAAGGCCCTTTGGAAGGGCTCACCATCAAACACCTTCTCTGGCAGAGATAAGATCCAGCCTCTAGTAACTAATGCCTGCTGTGGTCTCAGTCTTACCTTTTAGGGGCCAGTGCAATAGATTGTCAATGTTTCCATGACCTTGGGAACTCAAGGAACACACCAGAGCCCGCACTGCTCTCCAGGCATAGCTGCTCCCTGAGCTGCTGAGACCTAACAGGCATTGTTATCCATACTTGTGGCTACTATGCTGGGCAAGGAGCTGTGCTGATTTCAGGAGCTCTTCTACCATCTTGCAAGCTTTCAAGACCATGTACTGAAAGGGAGGAGATGGGAGATCCCTGCCAGGGTCAGCTGTCTTGCACCACACCACTCTGCATGGCTCGTAGCCCATGGATGGAGCTCCTCTGCCTAAGCAAGAAATGAGGAGCTGTGTGGAGCTTCTACCCAGAGCAAGGCATGAAGGGCTCCTGGACTCAGTGTTGCTCTTCTCTCTATCCCCATAAAGCCCCACAAAGTCTTGCTACAACCCACACATCTCAGCGCTCACCTGCAGCAAGCCCACCTCCTCCCTGCAGGCTGATTATCAAGAGCTTTCCATCCTGAGGTTTGCTATGCAAACATCAAACATTTGTGTTTAAATATTACACTCTTCTGCTGATGTGAAGCTAGTAATTACAGCCAGATGGGACCTGGCTCACAGGCAGACACAGGGCCCACATGCTGCTGGGTGGCAGCTTTTTTTTTTTTTTGCAAAACCATGTGGCCGACCACCGGCAGAAATATCAGAAAAGCTGAATGTAATTAAAAACAATGAAGAAATAAAGAACCTAGTTTCTAAATATATCATGCAATATATTCCAGGTGAGCACTGAGTGTTCTGGCTGCAGTGCCTGGCAGTCCTAGTACTATGCATGGGACATGATCCAAGCCAGCGTGCTCAATCCCTACATCCCTCCAGGCACAACCTGATGATGACATGCACTGATTTGGTGTCAGCACCTCCTGCAGCACCATCAGGTTTGATCCTGCAAAATCTTCCTGAGCTGAGGAAGAGCTCTTTTGGCACAAGGGCCTGATTCAGCCCACACTCTAGTCCATCAAAGTGGCCCCTATGAATGTGTCACAGTCCCAGGCCCACCACACTGCTGGCCTGAGCTTACAGCTGCTGCTGCCTCCTCACCTGCTGAGTGGAGGGATCATCTTTGCTTCACGTGCCTGCACACATTTCTGCCTTGCACAAGCTGCCCGGGGTAGGAAATACTTAATTTTCTACCACCTCCAGCATTTCAGGTCTGATTCTATTCAAGGCAAAACAAAAGCATTGCAGTGCATGGTGGATATTTTCCCCCCCGATCATAGCCCATAGTCCATATTCACGTTCAGCATCTGATTGTGTTTTTAATAGATAATCCTCTCTCCGTTGCCTCTTCCCTACACATCACCCAAAAGGTGAGTGGGAAGATAACAGTTTAAGCAAAATGCCTCACTGTTTGTCCTACCCCACACTTGTGTTCTATTCTATATACATAGCACCAAGTGCCCAGGAAGCAATCCCATTTCTTGTCCCACAGGCCTGATTGAGTTCTAGAAGTAACAGTGATGCAGGTAACAGCCACGACCGTTGCCTGGAAGAGGAGCTAAGCCAGTCCATCATGCACAATATAAATAGCCCTGGTAAAGAAACCACTGCAGGTGATGCCACTGCAGGGAAAACAAGCTATAAAGGCTACAGCCCTTCCTCTGCAAATTGATCCAGCTCTGTGGCTCTCCCTCTTTCTAGCAAATACTCTGGCATACTCTCAGGATGCTCCCAAGCCAAGTAGTGCAAAGCCAGATCCTGGTTTCCTGTCCAAACAGCCAGGGATGTTTAATTCCCTGGGACAGCTGCTGGTGTATGTTCTCCGTGTTGTTAACAGTCAGCGCTGCACAGGTACCTGCTCACCCATCCAGCTGTAAATGGTGTCCTGTAGCCAACCTGCCAGACAGGAGCCAGTGGCTATGGTTGCAAGGGGAACAAAGAGAGAAAGCAGAAAACAAGGGGAAGAGGGGGGGGGGGGGGGGGAAGAAAAGAAATCATTGTTTTGTAGAAACTGCAGAGCCATGGCAAACACGTGCTGTCATTTGAGACAAGTGCCAAACCCTGATAGGTTTACCTATCGAGGAAATCAGGATCAACCTTGGTGAGAGGCAGAGAACCTTGATCTCACTTGTCTGCCTTCTCTCTGGGGTCTGCTGTGTGGGCTTCTAACTTCTCAAATCTTCCTCAAAGGACCACGAGTAGAGCTTTCCAAGGAGGCTTATTTCTGCTGTCTTATACCCCAGGAGAGTGTTATCTGTTGTGAAGGGAAGGGAAAAGAAGGGAAAAGGAAGGACTCAATGCCTCTCTTCTTCCTGCACCCAAGAAGCAGAGCTTTGGCATACCATTACCACCCCTTCTTTCTGCAGTAACCTTATCCGGCGCTGCGTGGGTCTGTGGAAGCTCTGTTGTACTACTGTTGCCTTCATGAATAATGGATCCCCCTCCACCTTCCCTCTCCTCTTCCCTGTTAGATCTCATTTCATATTGTATGAAGTGGTGTGGTTGCTGCTTCCCTGGGGTTGATCTGAACATTCTGATTCCCAGCTCCAGTTCCCCCTCTTCCCAGGATGCAAGTGTTACACAAGAGGTCCATGACTGGTAAGGGCAGTGCCTTTACTGGGGTCATCTTTGGCTCCTGGCTTGCTTTCTGTTAGGAAACAGTTGATCCTTGATGTTCCTAGAAGCCTGTAAGTTCTCTTCTACAATTTCCTATTTTAAAGACTAAAAGTAAAGTTCCATGAAAAAAAGCGCCCACCATTCTAGTTCTAAAAAGTCAAATCTCTATGGCTAAAAGAACCATATTTACAGTTCTACATGGTTTTGGGCCACAGAACATTTGGGGTCACTTCTACAATGCAGTCTGGAGAATGTAATTTCCTTTGTTCCTGCAAATACCCAGCTTTAGTTAGCTTTATCTGGTAAAGACCGGTATTTTAGCTTTATTCCTCTTTAATAACCCTGGTTTTAGCAGGGAATATGCTGTGGCATTTAGCAACATCATGGGTGCACTAGCACCACAATCAGAGATGAGGACTTGGTTAAATTCAGACAAATCTGTTTTGAGTGGCTTTGTAGGTTTGTAGGCATGAAGGTCTGTCAAAGCTGTGTGCTGACTCCACTTTCCCAGTCTTTCTCTTTTAGTCTTATCACTCCAGATTACAAGAAGCACCAAGCTCACATGCCCTTCTCTGGGGCTGTACCTTACTACTGTGTCTTCTTCCAGTCCCACCAGCCCAGTCTTTAATCTCTGCTACCCTCACTTTGTATTTCTGCCCCCACAGATCCACCTGCTTTGGGGATTTCCATGAGGAGAGCCCGTGTTGGCTGATATTTCAAAAAAGAACTGCAAGGATCTGAAAATCAAAGGTAAGGCACAGCAAAAAAACTGCAACCAGGAGAGTGAAGTTTGTGCAATTTAGGTCAAAGTGTTGTGCTTACACAGGGAAGGGAAGAAAACAGGGTCCTCAGTGAGAAACCCCACTGCCAGAGGCCCTTGGAAAGACACAAAATCAGTTGCCTGGAAACTAATGCTGCCCCTCATTATTGTCAGCACCAGGAAAAACTCACAAGTGCCATAATTCAGGCCACCACCACTGTATTTTTCTCTTGGCTGAATAGAAGCAGAGAGGAGAGGCTTTTCATGCTCTATGGGTAACAGGGTGTCTCCTTGCCCTCAGTTAAAGGGATTGCAGGCTCGATGCTGTTGCATCTGAATGGTCATTTCCCCTGTCAAACCTCATGCCCTGAAAGTCAGAGGCTAAAGCATCCTCTCCCAACCTGGTGGCATCCTAAACTGCTGGTAGTCAGGAGCATGAGGGAAGGGTCACATCCCATTTCTCCTCCAAACACCCACCTGTGATTGCCAGTGGGAGGTGAGTCTTCAGTCTGACTCAATATTATTAATAAAACCCAGTTAAGATATTCTGAAAAAGGATTAGAAAACCTAGTTTCTCAATATCTCCAGTCAAAATTCAAGCTTCTGTTGCTGTGCCAATCTTGTTATAGCAGATAGCAGCTCCAAACACTTGAAGCAGCCTTAGAGCTTGCAGAAGATAATTAAAGCAGGAGAGACAACCCCACTGTCAGCAGGGTCAGGAGTATCAGTTAGGGCTGCTCAACATTTGCCGCTGTAAGACCAATTCTTCAGTAGTTTAGAATTTTGCCCAACTTAATTATTTTCACTGAGTTTTCTCTATAGGGTACCTACTTGTTTGGAGGAACTATATGCATATATTTACTCTAACATATTCTACAGCTAATTAAAAAATATAGAACAGTTGAAGCTGGCAGGAGCCTGTGGAGACCATGTAGTCCAACCACCTGGCTCAAAGAAGAGTCAGCTCGAGCAGGTTGATTGGCACCACATCTCATCAGATTTGGAGTATCTCCAAGGATGGAGACCCCACGGTTTCCCTGGGCAGCCAGTTGCAATGTTCAGTGACCCTCATGGTAAAGTTTTTTGGTTAAATTCAACCCAAAAACTCTTTGACGAAAAGGACTGTATTGCTGACTATTATAGAACAAAATGTGCATAATACACATGAAATTGCCCAAACCAATCTGGTTGCAGCAGATTTAATGTTAATTCCAGAGCTGAGCTGTTTTCCAGAGGACCCTTTTTCATCCCACATGCACGACTAGCATTGCACAGTTAGCAAAAAGTCTCCCAGGACTTTTCTACCGTGTTGTTCAGTGTATGAAGCCTGAGGCAGGATTTACTGCACATTATTCAATCTCTGCTAGGGAGCTAAGATTATTAGTCTCCTAAAAAGCTTTTCAATTGAGTTCATTAAAATAGCTGAATGCTTCGAAACTGTTAATGATTTTAGCTTTGCAACTCCCCTGCCAGAAGATGGGTCTGCGCTATGGCTGTTTTACAGAGGACAAAGCTTGAGCCCAGAAGGGCTAAAGGGATGGGGTGCTGCATGGACATACCACATTACAGAGCACTTTAAAAGGTGCAGCAGCTTCCCTTCAGTCAGGAGGCTTTAAAAAAACCAGCACCCCACGGCAGACCGAGCTGTTGAATGAAGAGCAGCTCCCTGCCCGGGTGGCAGTGGCAGGGTCTGTGCTCACCCCATACCCAGGCATTGCACTGCCTTAATGTGCTCACCACCACCAAGTCATTTCCTAGAGCCCAGAACCAAAGAGAGGTTGGGCTCTCTCAGTAGGAGAGAGGGGGTCAGTCATTTCAAATTAAAAGAGGCTAAGATTTCCAAACCTGGGTCTAGGCAAGTTTGGCTCATCATAGCCTAGGCACTTTGCATTTGGTGGGGCAAGTTGAAAGTAAAGATAACACCTTTGGAGTCAAGATCAGGCAAACAGGTAGCACAGAGCATCTGCCATGTGTTCTCTTGGCCCTGGGACTGGAGACACGCAGCCTTCGTCACACAGGTGGTGGCTAATCCTTGCTGTCCACAGCTGTTTCCATAATCCATGGTGGCACTAACCCGCTTGTCTATAGTCCAAGGAACCTTTTGTCTTCAACCTAGAGACCACTGCAGGGACCCCTTTTCCTGATTGCCCCCAGGAGGGGGATTTGGCTTTTGTTTGGGTGAATGCTTTCCTGATTCAGCATGGCAGCGGGGAATAGGACACACGTTTCAGGAATTAAATCCATTGCAGGAACTGAAAAAATCCTAGTCCCTCAAATGCTGATCCACAGTGTCAAGCTGGGGGGGAAAAAAGGAAGGAAGGTGGACGGAAAAAGATTTTGTAAGGAGCAGACCAAAGGCAGGTCTGAGTTTCACCAGCTGTGGAGGGGAGCAGAGCCTCCCCCCTACCTCCCTTCATCTCCCAGCCCTTCCCTCTTACAAGCTGCAAGTCCCTGGGAGGCCCCTAATCTTCTTTGCTGTACAAAAGACCCAGTCTACCGGCTTTCCTTTTCTTTTTCCCTATTTAAAGTTGAAGTGGGGATCAGTTTCCAGGCACGAAGGCAGGGAGGGGGAAGGAGCAGGATGCAAGCGGTCACTCTGCGAAAGAGGTCCTGTGGAGGGCAAGAGCTCAGGTGGTTTCAGGTGGGCTGGAAACACAGGGACACAGGGTCTCTGGGGTTGTCAAGATCCTTGCTTTCTAATTACTGAGCTTTTCTGGTGTGCTTGAGTATCACTAGCAAACCAATGGAGAAGATAACTCCTTCCAGCCTTTGTTTTGCTTGTGAAACAGGATCTCCAGTCTCTTGATGATATTCTGAGAATTTTTCTGCACTGCTTCTGGCGTGAATTCAGCCTACCTGTCCAGGACTCCTACCCGATGCTAGATGAGGTCTTGTCAGTGCTTTGCAAATGCTATTAATAATTTCCTGCTTCTACTGGCAATATCCCAAGCCCCTAAGGTCTTGTTCGCCTTTTTGTGCCTTTAGCTCATTGGTGGTTCATAATCACCCATGACTGCTACAACGAAGTTCACCTCCTCCTCAGTCATGTCCAACTGACACACTCCCTGTCTAGCACAAAAAGCCCCAACCCTGTGATTAGTCTTGCATTTCGTGCTCTTGAATTTCAACTCGTTCCTGTGTCTCTGTGCTCAAGGTTGTCTGCTGCTTTCTGTTTGATCTCCCGTCTCTTCTGCATTCACAATGCCTCCCCCTTCTGCGTCATCAGCTGGCTTAACCTAAGCGCTTCCACTTCTTATGACAACATCATTCATGGAGAGAATAAACAAGATCAATCCCAGGATCGATTCCAGAGAAACTCCAGTGGTGAGCTCTGTCTAGCCTGCTACTGCCTCTGTCCAGAGGCACAGCTTCTGTACCCCACTTCTATTTCTTCCACTAATCCCATCGTCTCCAGTTTAATTAGTAATTTCCCTGTCACTCCATTGAGCACAGCTTGCTGCATTTGTCTAGAAATTTGTCTAGATGAATTGAGATGAGCAGGCTGTCTCGGCCGAATGCTTTCCATGGCATGCCGAGCTGGTTCCGCTCCAGCCGTTTAACCATGCTGGCCTGCAAGTTTTCTTCCAGGTCTTGGCATGCTACTGACCCATCCTGCAAACTCCCCAAGCCCTGCAGTAAAAAACATCAGACAAATGAGGAGTGGGTATTACATTCACAACATTCAGTGTGGTTCTTTCTCTTCTGTGAGAGGTTCTGCCTCTGGAAACAGTGCCATCACACCTGCATTTTGGCATATGAGTTTGTTTGGAAACCACAAATACCTGCTTGTCCTGGCTGCAGGGCATCAAAAGAGACTTTTGTCTCTGATCTTGTTATACCATTCAGGCTTCATTCTGTCATTCTCTATGTTACATGTTGACCCTACACCCAGCATTATCATCTCCTTCAGACTGGCCAGGGGCCACATCACGAACATCTTTGCCACCCAGTAGAACCACTATGTTGAGTGGACGCCTGAATAATATTTTCTCCAGTGTCATAACACCCTTTGTAAGATTTATCTCAGCTCGGCTTGCCACGTTGTCCTTACTGCTTCCAGGTCCCTAGAGTACCCTCTCTCTTGTCACCAAAACTGGTAGGGAAGGACATTCATCTAGTTGGAACTGAATTTGCCATAGCTGAAATCCTCCTTATCGATGTGAGGCCAACACATCCCAGACCCTGTCCTCAGTGGCTCAGAGAGCTTTAGTGTTTTGCATTAGCATTGCTAAATGCCATGCTGGGGGGACCTGGCAGTGCCACTTCTTCTGACCCTTTAGGCACTGGGTTCCAAATGTTCCCACTGCAATCTAGGCCTGTCAGAGGCAACTTTGATGCTCTCTAGTGCAGATAGCACTAGACCTAGAAGTCAACAACCTTCATCTGGAAAGAAAATAACAAAGCGTATCTGGATTAGATTGCAAAATGCTCTCTGTCAAGCTACTGAAAAACAGTTTTCCCCAATTTAATCCAACCTGACAAGGCACTGAGATCCCCAAGCAGGGAGAAAGTGGTAAATCCACCCTCAGTGAAGGGAGATGAATGGATTCTGAACAGAGGGATGAGTGGACTCCTTGTGTTGCAGAGGAGGCTGGAACAGAGCCCACGTCCTGTAAGTAGCAAGTTGGACAGACCCACCAGAGGGTCACCACCCTGTGTAAACCTTTGCAGGAGAAGGTTTCACTTTGGCTCCCTGTGCCACCTGAGGTGCTGCTGACTGTCTGGGTACCCGGCTTCCCCAGAGACCGTGCCAGTTGTCCCACCTCACCTGCCCTGCTGTGAGCACCAAAAGCGAAGCCGGAGCCTCACCGTGCTGCCCTCGAAAGCCTCTGTCTTGCGGTGGAAATAAATTGCCTCAGATTCCCGTAACTCAGGCAGAAAACCCAGGCCCCTTGCTGATAAAACCAGGCGGCCTGGACAGCGTTGCCCTGGCAACCTGCACTTTCTTCCCCATCCTTTTGTTCGGCCTCGGACCCAGACTTTTGTACCCAGCCATAATGGGGCCAGACTCTTGGGATGTTTACGGGGTGAGGTGAGAGGAATTTCATTCAGCCGTGTCTTGCCTGGCCCGTCTCCTTCCGCAGGGTGAGGGAGGAATGTTATTGACCAAGGCCCCATGCAGGGACCGAGGCACTAAAGAAAGGCACTTTAGACTTTCCGACAAAGAAAAGAAATTCCTGCCCTCCCCCATGCAAACATACCCCTCCTGCCCAAACGTGCCTTTTGTTTCCTTATTTCTCTTTTGCTAACTTCCCCACTCACCCACTCCTGCCCACAGCTGCTCTCACCAGGCACAAACAAAACCCTTCAGCGTGCCCCGTGTGCCTGCCAGCTCCAAGATGCAAGGCATTCAATAATCCTCCTGGACTCCTGTCCTCCGAGGCGCCTTGACAATAAAACAAAGCTGGATGTGCACTGAGTTTGCAGAAGCAGGAGTGCTGTGCAGCTGAGACCAGGGCATGGAGCAGCCAAGCACAGCAGGGAGCTGGAGCCCACTCTGAGACCCTGCTTTGCTCAGTCCCTTACCTTCTGGTTCGGGCTGGAAAGAGTTAAGCACATCAGGTCCAACTGCCTGCTGAGAAGACAAAAGTCTGCCTTGACATCCAATATTGAAGCTCCCAGGGACACCACTGAGGAATTCCCATTAGCTGGTGTTTGTGGAAAGCCCTATATCAAATGCTGAGGACAGCCAGTTTGCTTTCCTCATGCCAGTCCACTGGGAGAGCAGCAACACCTTCTCAGCACAGCATTTCAGGGAAGAAGTGATGTGGGCAGAGACCAAGTGGTGCCTTTGCGGAGGAAAGGCAAGCAAGTCTTTCCCCTTGTTCCCCTGTGCTGCTGGCAGCTCCAGCAGCAGCCAGACCCACCTGGAGAAACTCTAGTCTGACTTGACTGGACTTGTGCCTGGGTTCAGGTAGCTCACTTCAGAGGTGGACCTCATAGCTTCACTCTGTTCCTGGCCTTCACACTGTCTTAGGAGAAGGCAGGTCTACAGTTTGGGCAGAAGACCTGAGGACCCTTCTTGGCAAGGCAGTGCTGTTTCCCATGCACCTTGCTCCACTGCTCTGCTTGTAGGGCAACTGTGCAAAGCAAAAGGCATCTAGAGATGGAATGTTGGGAAGGATGGGCACTGGGTTTTCTTCAGTTCTGCTGGGGGCATAAACAGAATATGAAGCCCAAGCTGGTGTTGTTTGACTGGGCAAGGACCCATTGAGAAGTGAGTGGCTCCTGCTGTGGGCAGCGTCCCATGGCTGTCCTTCCCCCAGTGCTCGGCCATCCTGGGAGACCCTGTCCAGTAGAGAAGAACCTGCAACACTTGGCAGAGACACTGAGTCTCTTATGGATGCTGAGAGATACTGGTGGAAGCTTTTCTTTAGTCCTGAATGGATTGGTATAGTACTGCTCTCTCCCAGATGGATTACCTGATTAAAGGTGTGCTCATACTCCATAGCCTTTCACTTTGGTTGGTGCTGCAGGAATATGGAAGAAAAAGACCTGAACATGTGTTTTCCTAACACTTGTCTTTGAGACTCCTACTCTTCCATCGTATCTGTTTAAAAAAAAATCAGCTAATAGATTTAAAACATGATTAGTGAGCTGGACAGGGGAGGGGAGAGGAGAGGCGACACAGGCAATGGAGGACTATAAGACACCTTCTCCTGGGACTACTGCCAATGAAAACTAAAGCCCAGGGTATGCCCAGTTGGCTCTTGGCAAATGACTATCGCTCTGGCACTGTTTCTGTGCTCTTTGCCTCAAAGGCATGTAAACCCAGTGAAAAAGTAGGCTGGGAACCAAGAGGAAGCAAAATGCACACCAGCCAATGAATAATGGGGCAAATGTGTCAATGCCAACAGAAACACATGGCAACCCTTCTTTCCCATTGTCAAACCTTGGCAAGGTTTTTCCAAAAGCTGCTGCTGAGTTGAACCCTCCTGGAACAAACAGCATGTTCCTGCAGGCATGATCCCCAAGCTAGGTTTGATTTATGTGTTTAGGGGTTAGTGATTCAATGAGGGATCACGTGCTAGAGGCTCCTATACCTAAAAACACAGCAGGGGGGTTGATTCTGGATCTTCCAGCCCCAGGTTGCAGCCCCAGGACACTCTGGGAAAGAGTGACCACTGCTCTTGGGACCTTCAGCATCAAGGCAAACCCATCCCAGCTCTGTGGAAAAGACCTACTCCAGACACCATCCCAGCCATTTCATACAACTTGTGGACTGCTTCTTCCCTTCACAATGAGGTGAGATGACCAGCTTTATTTCTGAGAGAAGGTCTGTGGAGCAGGGGTGCCCCAGGGAGGAGGGGGTGCTGCAGGGACCTCCGTGCATGTAAGAACTTGGGCAGCAAGAAGCCAAATGCCCAGAGCAGCAGAACAGGCAGCAAATCTCTGCTTGGATGTCCCTGCTCCCTCATTCTGCCTTGGTTGCTCACTGCATCAACCTTGAAGAAACCAGTTTTGTTTCCACATAGTTCACAGCAATCTTCAGAGGGATACGAGGTTCCTTTGAGGTCTCAGTGAGGAGATGTGGTGCAACAACTTCAAATGGTGCCTTCAACAGCAGCTAATCAGGGACATTGAAACTGTGGGAGTGGGAATTATGGCAGTCTGGCACAGGAGAAATTCTGCCACTAATGTCTCATCAAGCCAACGCGGGCTTAACCTGCCAGGCAAAACAAGAAGTGGTAGAGATAGAGTACCAGTTAATAGGCTTTAGGACATACAAAGCAGCAGGAAACCCATTTTTCTCCAACCACCCACATCCCATACGGATGTAGCTTTGAGGGGTTTTTTTCAGCTTTGTGTTGGTGGAAACAAAAGCAAGTCCCTTCTGCAACCCATTTGAGCAAGAAAAATGAGACAGAGGCTCCTGGGGAGGCTTGTTTTATCTGAGATGCTGGTGTTGAAGGGGTAGTACAGAGACCAATGAAGTATGAATGGTGCACTAAATTTGGGGCTATCAGGGATGTCTCAGATTGGACAGTGACAGCATCACATTCCCCTTTGCCTCTGTCCAGTTGGGTTTGTCCTGTCAATGCCATAGAGCGTTGACAAGGGCTTAGCTGTAATGCTGCCCCCCACTTTTCAGAGGGGAAATTAGGGCCAGTTTGTCCCAGCAGCCGCTTCTCTGCATCCAGCTGTGCCCAGGGATCCCCATGAGAGGTTTAGCAGAGGTATAAGACAGTTCTTCTCTATGGGGCTTGTGGCAGACACTCAGTGCAGCCAAAGCTAACTTGTTTGTAAATCTGATGACGTCAAATTGGGTTTTTCTCCTGTTTCAAATATTAGGTACTTTGATGTGCATAAAACCTCTTGGATGACCTGTAAGCCGGAAACTTTGGCATGGAAATATTTCCTTGGGATCACTTCTAGCAGAGAGACAGAAAGAGAAGGAGAGGGAGAGAGAGATTTTATCTGAAGTTCCCTTTTAAAAAACAATCCATAACTTCAATTTTCAGATCAATGTGTAAAAAAAAAAAAAGCTAAAAAAATCTATCAAATTATTCTCTTCCTGCATTCTTCTGACACTGCTTTCTCAGCCCTCTCCTCCTCCCAGGCTGTTAGCTGGAGGAGCATTACAGGGTGCTCAAGGAGACAGAAGACTATTCGATTACAACAGCACCAAGCTCCGAATGCCATCAATTCCTGCCTTAATCTGCTGTTTGGGGGGAGCACAGCAGCTGTGTGTTCTGCCAAAGGTGGGGTTCCATTGCTTTGGTG
The DNA here is from genome assembly GCF_003945725.1 of Corapipo altera. Classification (NCBI taxonomy): domain Eukaryota; kingdom Metazoa; phylum Chordata; class Aves; order Passeriformes; family Pipridae; genus Corapipo; species Corapipo altera. The sequence continues at coordinate 3,009,882 of NW_020884882.1, read as the reverse complement.
GGTGACAGGAGATGGAGGTACTTCTGCTTTAAAAGGCAAACCACTGGTGTCATTATTAATGAATTTGAGTTGTGTCAGTGCAGCAACAGAAAAAAATTGGGAAGGAAAGAGGGAGCAGCTGAAGAATTCCTAGATTTGCTTTTTCTGTCTGAAGAACAGAGATAAAAATGTAAAAGGGATCAAACAAATGGAAAACGCATCAAGACGAAGCAGAAATGGTGTCAACTTTCCAGCAAATTACACACTCGGTGTTTAGAGACCACAACTCTGATTTCCAGTCCTCTGGGATATTCCAGCGCATTGTCTTCAAGCTGGCTTTCTCACTCAGCTGTGCTTGGGTCTGACGGCTGGTGTGGGCTCTAAAATCATGAGAGATTAGTGTTAATAAAGGCAACAGCCCCCCCACCTCCTTGCTTTATTTTAAGAATGGCCTTGTGCTGGAGATGGCACATTGTTTCCCTTCCACAACCATCCATCAAGGACAGTTCATCTCAGCCTCCGATAAATCCTATTATTTCAGCTGCACATTTCCACTGCCTCCAAATCAGCAGCTGATGATACGCAGAGTTGTTGCAATAAATGTTTATGGCTCTGCTTCTCCTCAGCCTTTAATTTCAGTGGTTTGATGTTGATCAGCCCGTTGAGCGGCAGCCCGTTCACATCATTACTGGTGTGTGCAAACAGCCTGCGCTGGGGACCAGCGCCAGCTCAGCCGCCACACTGATCTTGGCTTGTTAGAGGTGTTTCCAGATATGATCTTATAACTCATGGAAACAAATGGTTTCCTCCAGCCCTGAACTACCATCCTCCACTGTACAATGAGCGTACGCCACGGATGTATTTATGTACGGATGAATGCCCTGGGTGTATACATAGCTGGGGATTTTATTAAAACCTATACCCACCTCGGTGCTTCTGGGCAAATTCATAGCCAAGGCACACCATCAGTTTAGGAGCTACACGCTGGCTGTGAAAGCCGGCAATTAAACGTTCCCCCGAACGAGTGAGCGGCCGTTTCCCTGCCAGCCTCCTGCCTTTGCCCACGGAGCAGACAGATGCAGGGGAGGAAGATGCTGCTCTCCCCTGCCTGAGGCACTACGAAGGCCACAGAATGCTGTTGTGGGGGTCAGGTCCTGCTGGTGTGAGCTGCTGTGCAAACATCTATATTTGGCCATGTTTGGGGCCCAGCAAGTCCAGCTCTGAAGTCTTGGTGCCGATTTTGGGCAAACAGCCTGTGCAGGGAGTCTGAGGCAGAGCTGAGCCTGCATCCCTCAAGTTCTTATCCAAGGCAACCATCCTTCTACAGATCCCAGTGTGGGCTGAGATCCCAGTACTGACCATGTCTTGTGCCTCACTATGGACAAGGTCAGGCTTTCTCAGTCACACATCCTACCAAGATACACAAGACAAACTCCTAGTTTGTACTAGGTAGTACTAAAAGTGTGGTAGCCAAGCTGAAGAACAGCATTTCACAGCTCTGTGGAGACAACAGCTCAGAAGCCCAGAGCAACAAAACCTGTGGGACCTGCACTGAAGTTTTGACGCTGCTCAGGGCCAGGGTAGTGCTTATGGGGAAGAGGAGACAAAAGGCACATAATCAAGTTTGCAGATGACACCAAAGAGGGATGTGTTTGAGGGAGGAATACTGGTTCCAGCTCCTAGCAGGATGGCCCCCATGTGACTAAGGTGTATAGTTTCTTGAAAGATGATTCAGTTCTGGCAAAACACGAGGTGTCATGGCTGGAGGTCTTGCTTGGAGATGGTGCACGCTGCAGGAGGTGAGTGGAGTTGAACCTGTCCTCTAGACCGGGTTCAAGGCTATGGGTGATGGACAAGCAAGATGGGAGAGGAAACAGTGGTTCCTCCATCCTGTAGCTCTTTGCAGGTGTTCCTGCAGGAGAAGACTCAGGTCCATGGAGCTCAGTTGTGCTGGGATTCATTTGACATGAGCCCAACAGAGACCCTGGTGCCTGCAGGGGCACGTGGTTTCGGGTGACTTCAGCTGGGGGACCACGAGTGTCCCACATCCCCACGGTGGGATACAGACTTGCACCTGCAGCTCTGGCAAAGCTGATGCTGGGAGGCTCAGGCACAGCAGGAGGACACAAGGGAGGATCAGGAGCCAGGGATGGGTGACACCTGCAGATGGTGCTACCCAGCTGTTGACACCACGGGTGTGGAGTGAAGCCCTTGAGGAGCAAGAGGAAGGCTCAGGACAGGTATACCTGCTGGCCCAAGCCTGTGCAAGGGGGGCAGGGAAGATGAGCTTGGGATCTGCTTGCCAGAAAAAATGAAGTTCACAGCTCGCTTGTCAACATGGAAAGGGAAAGGGGGGCTTCCTGGGAGAGGGATGGAGCCAGGGAACGTGGGTCGTTAGCCTTCTGCTCACATCGGCGGGGGAAAGCAGTTTCATTTGCTGGCCTGATTGGACTGATGAGATTTCCATATTCTTCATTAAGGGGCTGCCAGCAAGCGCGGCTGGGCTGCCATTTCCCATTACTCACAGCCTATCCATTATGCAAAAGGCAAAAGGGAGAGGGACGAGCCCCGTGAGCCCAGATAGCGGCTGTAATGATCCTGTCAGCCTCACGCCAGGTACCGGGGAGAGGGCAGCCAAGGGTGCTGCAGAGCCGCCCTGGAGATTGGTCTGCTTGCTCCCCTGCCTGCTCCCCTGCCTGCTTCCCTGCCTGCTTCCCTGTCTGCTTTCCTACCTGCTTCCCTGCCTGGGCATGTGCTCGCTCCCACAGGTGCCAAGTTGGTGGCATCACCCTCCAGGTCTCATCCTGGCCTCTCCACCCCCAACATGCAGTTCTCCTGCTCTGCCCCATTCCCATCACTGGAGCAGGGTGAGCAAAATCCCGCTGCAGTGAGCCCAGTGCAGAGGGAGGGAGGGATGAATTACCAGCCCCAGGACATGCCCACCAGCTTCCTGGCCACCCCCAGGACACCATCTCCTCAGTCCCTTCCCCATAGCAGATGAAATGGGGCTGCCTGATGTTCTGTGCATCCCTGGTGCATCAGGATGGGGTGGCAGGGAGCAGAGAGAGGAAGATCTGCGCCCCACTGACCCCCAGGTGGGCACTGCTCCTGCTTCGGTGCTCTCACCACACCCCGTGGGAGCTCCAGGGCTTCAGGCTTGGTACCCTACTACCCTCTATCCCTGCCTAGGGATCACAACCTGTGTGTGGGGCTGTTTGATGGGGCTTTGTGCACTTTGAAGGCAGGAACGATGGAAGGATCATCGCCTGAACCTGGATCCACCCAGAGAGAGCCTTCACTGGGGGAGATTGGGAAAATTACCTCTCAGTACCAGTATTGAACTGGGTTGCTGCAGGGAGGTCTTGGAGCCGGGAGCTCCTCCCAAGATATCTGTCATGCCTGACCTCAGCTGTCACCGGCAGGCAATTATCTTGGCACTGAAAGATCACAGTGGGGATGCAAGGACCCAGCTCTCTTCCTGCTTCCCCTTCAGCCCACTTCTCCCCATCCCACTTGCCACAGGGATGCAGGCAGCAGTAACTTTCCACTGGATAGGGCTAGGCAGCCCCCTGGAATTCTGGCTGTGCTCCCCAGCATCCATCCCAGGTTATGGATAGAGCTCTCTGCTCAGCTCCCACCTCAGTGGGGGCTGATTCATGGCATGGGGAGAGGGATGGGGGAAAGCTGCCGGTGCCTGTGCAGCCTCTCCATCCCCTCACTGGCTGTCAGCTGTATGTCACGGAATTGTTTATGAGTCTTGCCTCTCCGGAGGGAACGTGGGTCAGCTCCGACTGAGGCTCCTACCAGCAGGGATGCGCCTGGAGGAGGATGCCAAATACCCAGACGCTGGAAGGAGCAGGAACACGTGTCAAGGGACAGTTTCCATTTATTAGTGACAGTAACCTCAGCAAAAAATAGCCTGGTCTTTGTCACATCTTCATCCCTCCAGTGTCTCCGCGGGGCACAGGCAGAATAGCTCTAATTGCTCCCGGGTGCGGAAAGCAGAGATCAGAGCCTGGCATCTGTCTCCTCACCTTCTCATGCTTTCTTCTCACCTTTCTCTCTTCCTCCCCACCGTTTTCTCCACCATTCCTCTTTCATTTGCCAGCACAAACATGACCAGCATACTCAGCTGTCTTTGCTGCTTCATCCCTGCCCGTATTTGCCTTCACACACCCTCAGAGGTCTCAGTCTTGGTGCTGAGTCCTGGGGAGGTGAAGCCTGTGGGTGTCCCCTGCCTTTGGGGACAAGGCTCTTGAGTGCAGGCAGGAGGGGCACACCAAGAGGGATGGGCAAGGGCAGCAAATGCTGCCCTACAGCCAGACCCTGGCTGGAAGAGCTGCCCGGGGAGGGGCCACGGGGAGAGAAGGGTTAACTGCTCCTGGTGCGGTGCCATCGCTGGGTGCCCATCAGCCGCCCCGTGTTGCACCAACAGCGGGCACTGAATCCCTTCCTTGTTGGCCGTGCTCCAGCCTGGCGAAGGAAGCTGCTGAGAAAATGCAATTACAGCAAACAACAGCCACACGCGCAAGCGCTGCAATCCACACCTGGCACTAATTAACTTAATTAGCCCTTAATGAGCTACACTGGTCGGAAGGCCTATTTTTACTTAATTATCCCCTAATGTGCTTGGCAGAAAGTGGGGGCCCTGATGGATGGAGAGGTTTACCTGGCTTCCTCTGCTCTGGCAGGATACTCTATCATCCCGGCATCCCTAACGAGCTGAGCTGCCCGTGAGCGGAGCAGGAATGAGCCTGGGATGGGTGGGAGCCTGGCACCCAATGGCACCTGCCTGGCAGATGGCAGGGCTTGGCTATACTTGTGGAGGACTTGTGGCTTGTCACTGCATCCCACCTCCTTCAGGTCTGGATGACATTTGGGAGTGCCTGTAGTGGTGCACAGGGTGGATGAAGTTCTGGTGCTGGTGCAAAAGGCTTTCCTGGGACATGGTGGCCTGGAGCTGCCAGGCTGTGCCATGCAGTGCCCAGTGGGATGGCTGGGTCCAGCCCTTCAGGTGGCTGGAGCAGAAGTGGTGGCCCAGGTCCAAAGGATTGTCTCCTGTTCCAGGGATCCCTGTGCAAGGAAACACCCCATGTGTGACATAGGGAGAGTGGGATGGGGTAACCCCATCAGTCCCCGGGTAAGATGGGACTGGAGCAGGCTGGGGATGGGAACAGCCCAATGCCACCAGAACAATTCTCCTGCAGCCTATGCTCTCCAGCTGCAAACTAGGTGAGATGAGCTAGTTCTGGGTGCAGGGAGGATGTTGTGGTCCCTGAATCCGGCCCTGCTGTTTCCACAGCAACCAACATCATCCAGCCTGGCCCTGATAGCTGCAGCATCTCCGGGGGCTTCCTCAGAAAGCATGTCCTGAACATCTGACTTAAAGATGCAGGAGCCAGCACCTCCAAACCACGTCCTGGAAAAGTTAAAACAGGGTGCAAGGACCTGCTGTGACAAGCCAGGGAGGTGACAGTGACAGGGTAGGGAGGGGATGGCACCTGTCACTAGCCCTTATTCATACCATCCCTTGATGTAAAGATTTTTTTTAAATTAAATGAAGAGCACAAGCCAGGAGGGCAGCACTGTTCTCCCAGGCTTGCAAAGCTGCTCCCCAGATGGATCTTCCTGTAAATTATGGATTGAATCTGCTGTGCTTTCCAGTGGCAGTGGAGCAGTGAGCTGATGATGTGCTTGTGGAGGGAGTGACTGTTCTCCTGCGGCACAGCTGGACACAGTGGGGTTGGTGCTCTTCTCTCACCTGCCCTGCAACGCCACCAACGTCACCACTTGCCAGCCAGTGGTACCAGGCTGTGCCAAGGCAGTTGGGCACTCCTTCCTCCTCTCTCTCCTCCTCCTCCTCCTCCCCCTAGCAGATTCAATGGATGGTGCCATGTCTGCTATTACCTTTGAGTTTGATCCCTCCACCTTCCATCGCTCCTCATCCCATTGCTTCAGTGGGATGATTTCCTAAGTCTATTTTAGTAAAGTCTGTCTTCCTAATTTCTTCCTCATTAAGTTTCACAGCCCAAATCTCAGCAAAACACTGGCCTGTTGCTTTCCTAGGGCAGGTTGCAGTGCAGAGTTGTGGTGTCTATGGGACCACTGTCCCTACACCCCATCCCCTGGGATACACCTCCTGCCTTCTTCAAGCCTCTCTGGGCTGACAGATCTTTTTGCATCTCTGACTCATTTGCTTGATGGATCTCGGACTAATAAATGGGTCTTTATTGCCTTTCTTGGGTCTTAGAGAACTTTGCCGGGTGCAGGAAAGGTGTGCAGGCTTTTGATAGATTTCTTCTGCTCTGAAAGTTGGTTAATTGACTCCACTCTCCCCAATGACTCGAATCAGAAGTGCAAAACCCTTTATTCACACATTGAAGTGCATTGAGTGTTTAAAGAAGTGTTTAGAAGCAGGTAATGGGAGTGGGGGGGGGGTTCTTGAGGTCCTTGCTGGTGCCCTGGCAGCAAAGGGGCTGGCCTGTCCCCAGGTGGCATCCTGTCCCTGAGGGGATTCCTGTCCCCCAGGGGCATCACATCCTCGAAGGGAATCTTGTCCCAAAGGGGCATTCCTTTCCTGGAAAGGTGGATCCTGTCCCTGAGGGATGTCCTGGACAGGGGTCCTATCCCCAAGGAACATCCTGTTCTGAATTGGGTCCTGTGCTAAAGAAACATCCTGTCCCCAGGGGTTATCCTCATATGGATGCATTTCCTCTCTCCAAAAGGTTTTCTGTTCCCACGGAACATCTCATCCCCACGGGGTATTCTTTCCCCATGAGGTGTCCTGTCCCAGTGGATGTCCTGTCCCTACAGATGTCCCATCTCAGGTGGAGCTGCTGGATCTCCAGCCCCACTCCATGGGATGTTTTCCAGCCTGCTCACACCATGGCACAGCTGGGTACCCACGAACCACCTGTCACCCCAGCCTTCCCTGAGGGACTGCTGCTCACTGAGCCTTGCCCTCACTACACCCGCCCCCCACCATGGGCAGGTCTCCAGGTGCAGTTCACAGCACAATTATAGCAATGTTTTGATATAGGAAAAGGGGTCTTGGGTCACTCAGGGGAGCCCTGCTGGGGCGGCTGGCAGCCATTCCCAAAACTGGGACTGTTAATTTGTTGTTGTGGAGAGAAAATAGGGCACCAAAGTGCATTTGAAGGTGAGCTGATACAGATTTATTGGTGGTTGGGTCTCTTTGGGAGAGGCATTTAAGTAGCGCTAAGAGGATGCTGTAAAAGCGTTTCCAGCAGTGAAATCTGTCATTTGTCCCTAAAGGAGAGCGGGGGGCTCCAGCCATGCAGCCCACCTGAAATGCACCTGCCACTGCAGCAACGTGGCTGTTTTAACCACGGGCTGAAGTCCCCAGCTGTGTTCCCATCCCCTCCTGCTCACCATCAGGTCCAGCATCCCTGCCTTTGACTCCCACCTTCCCCTCCAAGCAGCATTTTGACGTCTAAATTCAACAGAAAAAAGCTTTTTTTTTTTTCCCCCAAAGGCACCTTGCTCCTGGCGACCCGAGAGTGCGCCCTGGGAACAGCATCCACCTCACCTGGACACCACCACCTCCCTGGGGAGGGAAAACCCCACGGCAGGGCTCAGGCATCGCCCCTGCTTGGGCTTTATCTTTGTTATTTTATTAATCTCTCATTTGAAATGGATACAAGGCGGGTGAGAGATAAATTAGTCCCATTCTTCTGGGAAGAATGAAGTGACCCTGCGAGGCGAGGGATGGTGGTGGTGCCAGCCCCACCGGCCCAGGCAGAAATGCTAATTTCTCCTTTCCTCCACCAAACGCCTGAGCAAAAAATGCTAATGGGGCTGACGGCGGGCTGCAGATAAAAGTCTGTGTCTGCTCCCGCGCACACAGATGGGTTTGAGCGCCGCGATAAGCTGGCAAACAAGGTAATTAAAATAATTAAAATGCTAAACAAAGGGGAGGATGGAGAAAAGCGGTACAAAGGGCTGGGAGGGACGAGCTGCTCCTGGGAAATGGCAGCTGGGTGCAGGCGAGGAAGAGGAGGGCAGAGGGATGGAGGTGGGTGGGCTGGGTCTCCCGTGAAGGTTGAGGGTCTGTGGGGTGCCTCAGGTAACCATCCCATCGTGGGTTGCAGCTGGACCTGGCCATGAGGACATCTGCCTCTTTTCCATCCCCTGCCTGCCCCAGTGTCCCCTGCAAAGGTGATTTGGGGGCAACCTGGGAGCCCAGGAAAATTCCTATTGCCTAGGTAAATTTCTCCAGTTTAAAACAAACTGCCCCCAAAACAGGCATGTTCTGCTGCTGGAAATTACTATCTCAAAGTCCCCCTTTTATTAACAACATCCATTAAAATATAAAAAAAGTGAGCTTGAAATTAAAATTATTTTTGTTTCAGGCCAAGAGAAACATTTGATTTGAGCGAAGCAAAGTTTTATTTAAAGCTAAGTCCTCAGGTGCCAGGCAGCCTTCCCCTGCAAGGAGAGCTGGGGGCTGGAGCCAATCTAGAGACCTCTGTGCCATGCTGAGGCCAAATCCCAGTGTCACCAGCTGCAAATCCACACTGGCTCAGCGTTTGGCAGGGATGTCCCTGATGGACTGCCACCACCCTGTGCAACATGCAATTGGGATGTCCCTGCCAGGCCGTGCTGCCCCATGCCAGTTTCAGGAATGCCCTGAAGGACCATGCTGCTCTTTCCCCATGGCCGTGCATCCATCCCTGGTGTTTGCCTGGTGGCCGTGCCCCATGGAGCTGGAGCAAGGAGCCCACCAGACAGTTTTAACAGGAGCCACTGAGGGTGAGGAACAAGCAGATGCCCCGTGAGATGCAGTGTGGGGGTCAGGGCTCAGATCCCCCCTCCAAGCTTCCTGCTGCGGAGGAGCTGTAGCCAAAAAGCAGGCCAGCAGCTGGCAGCCTGCCCGCAGTGAGCTGAATCTCCGGCTGCAGTTTGAAGCTCGCAGACAGCTATTTAACACAAACAGCCAAGCTGTTATCTTTTCCCTTAGGGCCACCATCCCTTTCGCTTCTCAAATGCCAAATTACAGCCTACATTTAATTTCAATGCCACGGGGAGATGCATGTCAAGGGAGGGCAGCTTCATTTAAAATTAGCCACATTAGATTAGCGGTGATGCAGCCGGGGAAGAGGGTTCGGAGAGAGGAGATGCGTCCCCATGAACTTTGGGGGAATTCCTCTAGGAATGTTGAGGATTCAAGACCCGGTGGAGCCAGGTCTGCCCCATCTGCTGAATCCCTGGCTCTGCAGGGGTGCTGGTTCTGGCTGGGGATGTCCCACACCTCACAGGGCCAGGGAAGGGACTTATGGCGTGGGAGGCACAACGCGGAGGTGCCGCGGACAGATGCAGGGCACGAAGTGTGTTTTTATCCATTGGTTGTTAATTATTTGACCAAGGGAAATTTATAAGTATCTTCAGTGAAAACAGCATATTTTTCCCTAGCAGCACTTACGGGAGCAGGTTGTGAGGTGGTTTTGGCTTCCCAACCACAGCGCTGGCATCGGTGGGATTCCTGTGAGCTTTTTGCCTGGATACGGCTCGAGCAAGCAAGAAGGCAAAGACCAATGAGCCTCTTCTAGTGCACAGCTGCATCCTGCTCTGGTCTGAGCCCCCAGAATGATGGGGGGTTTTTTTGGGGGGTGGAAACAATCAGAGGATTTTGAAACCAGCCGGGTGCACATGGAAAGTGTCAGCCCAAATCTCAAAAAATTTTTTTCTTTACATTGAAATGCAGAAATGCTAAAACTGCGGGCAATGCTTTCATGGGGAATAGTAGTGACAGCCAGAAAAAAAAAAGAGAGAGCCCGTAATTGCAGGCTTTCACTGACAGCAAAACAACCCTTTAATAATAACTAAATACAAGGAGCACGCAGAGAGCAATCTTCCCTGAAAGAAACAAACACTGATTTCTCTATTTTTTTTCCCTCCTCACCAGAAGCATCTCTGCTACAAAAGGGCTGGCTGGCATCACTCACATCTCCTCCTGCCCCGGGGTCCCAGTTTGTCCCACTAAGGATTTCCAGGCTCGCTGGTGTGTGGCAGGGGAGGATGAACCCCAGTGATGCTCGCAGGGTGTGCAATGGGTTCATGGCAGGGTCCAGCATCCCTGTGCTCTGAGAGCCAACCTGGATAGTAAAACTACTGCAGCCTCAAAACCCCATGGAACAGGGCTACAGGGTGTGGACACGGAGAGGCACAGGACACAGGGAAGCAAAAGGAATATGGAGAAGGGACCCCCAGGGAGGTCCCTGATGGGGTGGGAGCAGTGGTGCCATGCAGCAGTGCCACCCCTGCTCCAGCTCCATGCTTGGGGCAGAGTCCTTCAGGAAGGCCACAGGAGGAATTGGGCAGCCCCACAGGGCTGCTGTACATCCCTGTCATGGGGTGCTCCTGCATGTCCCCATTACAGAGTTCCTTCTGCATGTCCTTATCTCATGTCTGCTTGTCCCCATCATGGGGATGCTCCTGCACAGCACTGGTGCTGACTGGCTGCGTTCACCCCAGCTCACCCCAGGTGACACAGGGACCAGTGTGGTTCCAGCAGGGGCAGAGGAGATGCTGATGGGTCCCATGGGGAATTCAGCATCTGTCTCTCACAGCATGCCAGGACCTTCCTGCAGCATTCCCAGTTTCAATGGACCACGTTGTCCTGCTCTGCCTCACAGGACCCTCTGCCCCACACAGCAAATCCAACACCCTTATTGTGGGCATCTCTTCCTCACCCCAAGACCAGCCAAAATAGCCTGCCTTCCCACACAGCCAGCTGGCTATTTTTACATGGGGTGAGGAAGCAGCAGTGGAGGAAGGGGGAGCACAGCCAGGCAGAGCAGTGCTGAGCAGCAGGGATGCTCCATCAACATGCAGAGCCACGTGCCAGCTCGACGGTGGCCGGACAGCATCTAGCTCATCCAGACAAACTGCTGCGGGGAAAGGTGGCAAATTCATCCCCAGAAATAATGGTGGAGAAGGAATCCTCTCACCACAAGCTGGGGACAACGGGCTGAATCCCACCCATGGGATGCACCAACAGGAGCTCCTCGGGGCCCTCTCTGTAATTAGGCTGTAATTCAGGTGGTAGCTCCAGTTAGAGGAGTGAGGCCACATCTTCAGCTTGTACAAATCAGTGGCATAAACCCAGTGCCATCCCCTGCCTGTCCCCTCCTGCTCCCTGGTGGGTGGCATTTGGAGTGGGAAGCTGGTGTGCCAGGTCTGGACTGGCCAAGCTGCTGGTGCCAGCCCTGGTACTCGGGAATCTGCCGCCTCGTGGGGCTCCAACTAATGTGACTTGCATCTGTAATTTACTTTTAAAAGGGGATTCTTGCTTTCTCTCTCTCCACACTGCCTGCTGGCTGCTCCTGGATTTTCCAAGCAAAGGGAAGGGGAAGAGGGGTATGAATAAAATATCATCGTGACAGCTTTTATATATATATACATGAACCCGCTCCGTCAGGCTGCGAGCTTCATTTTTAAATAAGAAGCTCGGCTCCATTCCCAAGAGGCCGGGAGAACGCAGCGGGCTTTCAAGAGAAGGGACCAAAACAGAAGAGCATTTTCCTCTTCCATCACATCAGACTGGAGCTGGGTTAATTACGCTTCTCTGTCCTGATTTAAGCATGGGAGCTTACTCAGTACAACTGTTCCTTTATTAATGAATTGCAACCCAATTTTAACCAGAGGAAGCTGGCAAGGAGGAAAAAAAAATTGGAAACCCTTTTGCCAGCATGCTGTTTGCTGCTGCCTTTAATTTACATAACTTCAAAGTGATGCATTTTTTAAACCAACCTATTTTCAGGTCTGGCTGGACTGCATGGGTGCATGGACATCCATGCGGATCTGGCATCTCTCCATGTACACCCGTTGCTGTTGCAGGGAGCAGCAGCTCCTGGGCATGGCTGGGATCTACCACGCTGCTGGGCTGGGATGTGGCTTTCCAGCAGCCCTCTGCTTCTGCCTGAGATGCTGCTCACTCGCTCAGGTGCACGTCACTATGAGCTATGTCCTGGTGCCAGCCGGTCCCTACAAGAGCATCCCGGGGCCCTTATCCTGCCCCGGCCCATCCTCCCGGGGATGGACCAAGGGGCTCATGGAGGATGTCCCAGGGAGAAGGAGGACATGCTGCCCTGGTCCCGTGCTGGTCCTGCAGGGCATCACTGGCACCTTGGGGTCCCTCTCTGCCTCCCCACAGCATCGGGGGGAGTCACAGGTTTTGCCGCCCGCTGCCACACGCCAGGGAACCGGGGACATATGCTGCTTTTTCACGCCGCAGAAACACCACCTGCTCGGCTTCTGCTCAGCCCCAGGCAGGCAGGAGGGGAGCCCATCGCCCCAGTGCCCCACAGCATGTCCCCACAGCCCCCTGCACCCAGCAGGGCTCGGCCTCCGCCTTCCAGCCGTGGGCAGCCATGAGTGGTCTGAGCTCTGGAGTGCCATGGGATGGCACAGCTGATCCCCAACGCTGTGGAAGCAGGGAGACCTGAGAGCAGCTTCCCAGCCCTGCGGTGCGCCAGGACACAGCCCTGTGCTGGCACCCACCATTGACACCCTCCGTCCTCTCACTGATCACACAGGAGAGGTGCTGGGATAGAGGAGAGCCTCATGGATATTCATGAGCAGAGAGTTCACTGATCAAAAGGCGCAATCCTGTTTTCCTTTATAATATATCTGGTTAATACAGACTTAATGAACAAATGAATAATAAATTAGACCAATTTTGTTTTCTTTCTTCTTGGAAAGGCGGGCTCGAAGGGGGACTCTGTGCGGGTTTGATTGATAGCAGGGGCTTGCTGGGAGATCTGCTCCTCAAGCCCTTATTAAATATGAAACAAATAACGGTGCAATTGGTTTAATCTTGTTGTAGCAGCGGATGCCGACTGGGCAGGGGGAGAGGAGAAGGAGGATGTGGAGGAAGAGGGATCCTCGGTTGCCTTCGCCCACACCGAGGCAAGGCTCAGGCCCCCAGGCAGGGTGCTGGGCAGCTCAGTGTGGCTGCACTGTTAACCAGAGCAGGGTGTGGGCATGCGCTGCAGGGAGCAGCCAGCACTGTCATGCACGTGGCCTGGGGTGGTGCAAAGGCATCATCAGAGGACGGATGGAGCCTGTGCTACCACACCATTGCACCAGCTGGATCAATGCAGGGTCTCCCAGGCTCAGCAGGGTGATGTCTGAGGAGCTGCCACCAGAAGAAGGACCAGATGACAGGCTCCATCAGGGAGAGGAGTTGTGGCCATCTTGTCACAGCCACAACCACAGCGTGGCGAGGGGCCACGGGTCCCTGCATGGCAGCACAGCTCACTGAGCTGGCACTGCCTGTGCCAGCACGGCTCATTGCAGCCTCTGGGGTCGTGTCACACCCCACCTGCTGATGCAAAGCACTGGGAGAAGGTGTTCAGCCATGAGCCACTGGTGCATCCTCCACCCAGCCAGACCGCGGGAAGGCAGCTGCCCAGGGCAAAGCCCACCTGGCCCAGGGTGTGTCCCTAGGGAGGACTGGGGCTGGCATACAGGTCTCCAGGAACACAGATCCCTTTGAAAATACCCTCCTGGCCTCCAATAGGCTCCAGGATCTGAGCTTCATCCTTGGTCCATCCCCAAAATGTCCCACCGAGATGCCTGGGCCACACGGGCTCCCTGCAGAGCCAGCGATGGGAGCATCCTCCTGCCGCAGGGCCACAGCACCCAACTCTCCCTACACAGGGGTGCTGGGCTCCTTGGGGAGTGATGGATACAAGTCTCATGGGTGGCTTTCCCACTCCCAGCACCCCTCTGCCCTGCCAGGAGGGGCCAGGCAGCAGGTGACTCCAGGGGGGTGCCAGCACCCTGAACCACCCGACGATGCCTTACAGCACCCAGACTCCAGCAGTGCAGCAGGTGCTTGCTGTGGAAGCCACTCATCTCCAGGTAGCTTCCCACTGCCATCACTTCAGTCAAAAAAAAGAAGGAATTTCCAGCTGCTGTGAGCTTAGCGCTGCTCCAGCTGCCTTGGCCCAGCCTCTCTCCTTCGCTTTGAGGCTCAAAGCCCCTCACTGGAGTCCTGGCCGTGGTGGGAAGCCAGGCTGGGGATGAAAGTGCCGCTTACCTGCTTACTTATGCTCCAGCGCCCAACGAGCAGCAACACGCGGATTAACAAAAATAATTCCCCCTAGAAAAAAGAGGGGAAAAAAAGAGAAAAAAAAAAAAAGGAAGAAGGAAAAAAGAAAAGAAAGCCTTTGCTGTGGGAACAGCCGGCTAACCTCGAAAGCCTCTTACCTGGCTAGATTTAACTGCCTTTGTTGCTGCATCAGCCTGAAAAATCCCCTCTTGCATCGTGTCAGTGCTGCTGGCAGCTCCGAGCCGCTTCCCGGCCCTTTGTAATGAAAGACGGCTCTGTGCAGCGCGGCGGCCGGGGCTCCGCTGCTCCCCGCTCCGGCTTTTCTCCTGGGAAACCCAGCTCATCTATCGCGCTGTTTTTCTTTGTGGGCCTGTCCTCGGTCTGCATGGGGCTCCAGAAGCGACCTGGGGTGGAATTGCCTGTATTCAACACTGGCCCTGGCATTAACTTATCTTCTGCCTCCTTTTGAGCCTGCTTATCACTGTGATCTGAATTGCGGCACTTCCAGCTCGCTGGTAAAGTGGCATTTCTGAGCCATCTCTCCAATTTATTAATTAATGGCTTTATTAATGCTAGAGAAGTGGCATGGGTAGTGCCTGGGGCTGTGGGCACTAGAGGCAGGGAAGCCCGGGTGAACCCAGGGTGTGAAGGTGTGAAGTCGGGCTGAGGGATTGACACTGGTAACACACAGCTGCCACACACTCCAGTCCCTATCCTCTTCCAGGGCAAGCTCCAGGGCTACTTCTGCCATCAAGGCTCAAAGCCTGGCACCTGTGCCATGCTCTAGCCAGCAGCACCATGGGGCTGGTAGTGAGCAGCACACCATAAACAGGACCAAGCCTGGGTGCCATCTGTGACCCTGATTTTTCCGTCACCTTGGGCTCAGTCATCAGAGATGAAGGGGGAGGCAAATCGGTTGTGAGGCATCAAAAGGGGAGGTGTGTATGTGGATGGGGTACAACACCAGCACCCTTTCTGAGTTGGTATCACCTGGAAGGGTGGCAAACAGCCACCTTGCCTGGGAGCATCCAACAGAGGTACCAGTTGTACCCAGCTGGAGGACAGGGAAGGGAGTTCAGATGAGTGTGGTTTGGGGGATATAAGTGCACCCCAGCGCCCAGGGCTGCCTCACCAGTGCGGGATGCATCTGCAGCACTCCTCTGCCATGTGTGTGGGGACAGTCGCAGCCCCCTCCCTGGCCCTGCCACTGCTCAGCTGGCAGTGAGCAGGAAAGAGGCTGGTGACGATGCCCATCCTGGCTGAGATGCTTTGGTCCGTCTCCCAGGGCGGGCATCCCTGTCCCAGGCTGTGCTCCCCCTGAGTCCCTCCACACCGGTCTGTGCTCCCATCCCGGGCTGGGCTCCCCTGTGCCTAGAGCAGCCTCGGGAGTGAGGGGTTCCGGGGGGGATGTCGGACTGTGCGGAGGGGGCGAGGGGGCCGGAGGGAGGCTGCGGAGGGGGCGGGGAGCCCCGGCCGGGCTGGGGGCCGGTGCCGGGCAGGGCCGGGGGCGGGGAGGGGGCGCTCGCCCCCCCCTTCCCGCTGCCCGCCCCCGCGGCAGCGCGAGTCGGCGGCGGCTGCAGACGGGGACGGCGGCGCCGCGCAGGTAGGACCGACACCGGCAGCGCGGCCGGTCGATGGGAGCTCGGTGTGGGGCAGGAGCGGGCGCCAGGGCGGGCGCGCCCGGCTCGGCTCGGCTCGGCTCGGCTGGACCGGCGGGGAGCGGGGCCGGGTCCTGCCCGGTACCGGCCCCGGGGATGGGAGCGGCGGAGCCCGGCGCGGAGGTGGCCCCGCTCCCCGCCGCTGGCCGGTGGCGCTGGGCCGGAGCCGGGGTTGGATCCTGCCAGGAGTAGCGGGGAGAGAGGAAGCTGCCTGGGCGGCCCGGGTGGAATGGCTCCGAGATGGACGATCGGTGGTCCTGGGGACGGCTCGGGGTGATGGGGTTTCTCGGGTGCCCCCGGAGAGCGAGGTCGGGGGATGCCGGGGGCTGGCGTGGGCGTGGGTCGGGCGCCGGGTGCCTGGCGGCAGGTGGATCCTGGGGAGCGAAACCTTGGGGGTCCCCTCGGCCGCTCGCTCTGGCCCCCCACGTCCCCAGCGATCACTGCTCTGGCCACCGTGATGGGGACGAGGGGACCTGGGGGAGATCCCACTCGAGTGGGAGACACCCTGGAGGCAGGAGTCATGTCCTGGGGGACCGAGTCCTTGTCTTCCCTACACGCCCCTGTCCCCGCACAGCCCCGGCCCACAAGAGATTGACTCTCTGTGGGGTCACTGCATCGTCCCGGGTGGCCTCGGAGGGCTGTCGGGGTGGCCGGTGGCTCCCCGGGGGTGCGATACATGTGACACGGCTGAGCTCCCCACTCCGCTCCCGGCTGCCGCCTCTTCCCTCTGCAGTTTTTCACCCTCCCATCTCCACGTCTACCTCTGCAGCCTCCGGTTTCTTTTTTATCCTTCCCTCTTGTTTCAAGATCCGTGGGTTTGTGTGGGCTTTTTTTTCAGCCCACTCTCCCCCCGCCCCCCCTCGCCTGTTTTCTCATCCGTGCTCTTGCTCGCTCGAGCCCTCGTCTTTGTTTCAGCTGGGAAAAAAAAAAAAAAAAAAAGAAATAATTGCTTCCCTTGTAAAGTTGGCCCTGGCAGAGCGAGCCCCTGGAGAGCGATGCTGCCCGGGTGGCGCGGGAGCCAATGGCAGCCCCAGCCGCCCTCCAGCCGCTGTCCCCAGCGCGGGGGGACAGCCGCGAGCCCCAATAAATACCTGTCACCTCCCAGGCAGGGCGGTGTTGGGATGGCCACGGTTGGGGTGCACTGGCGGTCTGGCACAGGTACCTCCCCGGCGCTGCTTTCCCCAGGGTGGGTTTTTCTGCTGGCACGGTTTTCATCATGGGCCCCGTGTCTCGGTTTGGGCATCTCTGTCACTCAAGTCTGTGCATGGCGCTGGTCCCCGGGGGTCCCATGGGTCTGGAGGGCCCTCAGCTGGCCTGGGGTCTCAGGGGGCTTGTGTTTCACGTGTGCGCTGTTATGCCCAGGTTTGCCTTTGTTTGCAGCAGGGACGGGGACGAGGGACGGGGGGGGGGGGGGGGGGGGGGGTCGTTTTTTTTTTTTTTCTTTTGCATGTTCCTTTGATACTGGCCCCAGGAGGGGATCCCATTTCCCCGAGCCGCCTTTGCTCCGCGTCGCTCCTCCTGCGCTGCCGGGGTTCACACCGGCCCCAGGTAAAAGGAGAAGCCGGGGCTGATCTGTGCTCCCCGCTCCCCGTACCGCGGGCAGGCTGCCGGATCCCGGTGGCGATCGGAGCTGCTTTGTGGCTGCGTTTGGCCTCGCTGGCTCGGGTATCGCCTGCCGGATGCTGGCGGCAGAATCTGGCCCCTTGTTTATGAGCGAGGGAGTAGTTTTGTCCTTATCTCCATCTGCTACGGAGGCCGGAGCTAGAATTTCAGTGGGATGCTGTGGATCACCCCAGGTGGCAGCCGGCGTGGGTGCTGCCCCTAGGGGATGGGGTGCCCAGGGGAAGGTGTGGGCACCCCGGGGGTGGCAGAGCAGTGATGGGGTCTGCCGAGCCCAGAGCTGGGCTGTTGAGGACCATGGGTTTGGCCATGGATTTATTGTCTGGTGTCTCCATCTCCACTTTGCTCTGCCTGGTTCCTTCTCCATCTCTAGGCTGGCTCTAAAAGGCAGGACAGAGGTGATGCTCGGGGTGAGCGGCACGCAGAGGGCACACAGAGTTTTTTGGGAGGTGTGCACACACCGGGGTTTACAAAACACCCACGCAGATGCCTTGTCCCCAGGAAGTTTTTTTAGAGGATGCTGTTGTGGCTTCGAGCACCTGATGGTTTTGATCAACTAAACAAACCCGGGCGGAGCAGGAGCAGAATGTGAGGGCACCGAGCCCCCTGGGGTGCGCTGGCCAGGCCCCCCGGCTCACCGGCATTGGCACCGGCGCGCCAGATCCATGGGCTGTGTTTGGAGGAATGACGTGTGCGGTGACGGGAGGGAGGGAGGGCGAGCAGGGGACCATCAGGAGCCAGAGCCTGGCCGCATCCTGGGGCTGGCGTGGGCATCCACAGCAGCGACAGAGCCGGGGAGGGGGATGCACAAGGGATGGCATCCTCCTCCGCTCTGCCCTCCGCCTGCCTCTGCGCTGCTGAGCGTCAGCACAAGTGCTGAGAGCCCCTGCCTGCCCCTGCCTGCCCCCTCGAAGCCGTTTGAACTCGGCCATGGGGAAAGAAGGCCGAGCATAGGGTTTCCTCCCACCTCCCCTTTTCGTGTGTGTGTGCGTGTGTGTGTGTGTGTGTGTGTGTGTGTGTGTGTGTGCGTGTGTGTGTGCGTGTGTGTGTGTGCGTGTGTGTGCGTGTGTGTGTCTGTGCTTTTAGACATACGACATTCCCAAGCGGATATTCGTTGCCAGGCCTGGGACACCTCCTGCTAGAAAAAACTCATGGGAAATGGGGGAATTGGTTTGGGATTTTTCCTCCCATGTCCTGACCCTGTGAGTTATTGAAAAGCCAGCTGCAGCTCAGCCCTGCACAGTGATTCCCACGTGTTTTCAGCCAGTCATTTCAGGTTTGTAGGTGGCTTGCAAAGAATTCATCGTGAGTACGGGAGCAGCAGCTCACACTGTTGTGGTTACTGTGGTGGGTTACATGGTTTTGTCTCTATTTCCTCCCCTCCCTGCATCAGATGTGTAATTACCAGAATACTCAAAGTGTAAATTATCAAGCAAAAAGCTGCCATGATAGTCATAACTCTGCCCTCAGTGAGGTCAGCCTTTGGAGCTGGGAGGCCGAGAGAGAGCACTCTGCTACCATCCCATCTCCTGGCCACCATCCCATCACTGGCCTGTCCAGTGGCAGGGGAAGGAGAGGTGTAGTTAGGCAGGCAGGGACAGGGTGACCTTGTGAGGTCCCCTTTGTCCTGCTCTGCTCCACCACCTCTCGTTTTTGTCCAGGCACTCACTGTAGACATCTCTGAAAGCTGTAATCTGCAAAGCCCTGGGGGGCTCCACACTGCGCTGGCTGCTATTATCCCCGAGACAAAGAGGGACAGGCAGGCAGATTACCTTGGCCTTTATTTTTTCAGCTGGGAGCAAAGAAAAGCCTTAAATGAGCTTGCTGTGGGGAGGGATTGACTGGGCAGAGCCCCAAACGCCCTGCGCTCCTTCCCTTCCCCAGGAGCCACCGGACCCCACTCCTCACCCCTTGTGCTGCCCCGTCATTCCCTGCCCTGCTGCAAAGCCCCAGAGAGAGACAATGTTTTGCTTCGGGGCTGGGTCTTCACCGGAGCTCCCCTGCAGCACCCTCACCTTCTCAGGACGTATAGCACCTGGGGCTGGAGTGGCCCGGAACAACGTGACACTCGTACCCACCCTGTACCCATCACCTCTGCCTGGTAGTTGCGTTTCCAGGCTGGAGTGGTGATGGGTTCGCGTGGCCCCATCCCGCATGGCTCAGGGGCTCCTCTACATGCCAAGGGCTGCTTCTTCGTCCAGACTGGCCCCATGCCGAGACGGTACCGCTACAGCGAGGGGCAAGTCCCCTCCATATGGTGCTCCTGGCCGGCTCCCAGCGCCAGGGCAGGTGCTCTTGTCTGGTCTACACAAAACCCTATTGTCGGCACCCGCAGGGTTTCCCTCCCTCGGCACGGACCCGCTCCAGCCCCCACCGCCCTCCTTGCTCCGGCACCACCGGGAAAATGGCTTAGCCTGGCTGGACATGGCCGCATCCTCCTCAGAGTGCAGGATGCTTTCCATGCAGCCGGTGTCCCCCCCCCCGGTCCCCTCCACCTCGAGCCCTCCCGCTGCTGACAGCCACACTGGGTGGGGTTTGTCACCTGGCCGCTAAAGCGCTGATGGTTTTATGCCCGGCACTTAATTATTTCCCCGATTGCCACCGCCGTGTGCTGGCGAGTGGCGCTGGCTGTGACCCCGCCGAGCCTGACGCCGCCGCTGCAGCCCGGGGAGCTGATGGCAGAAGCACGCCCCACGTGGAGTTTAATTATTGGCTTTCTTCCTTAACAGAGTACATTGGCTGACCTTAATGCAATTAATTAGGGCTTAATCAACTTCTGGTGGCTCAGCACAGCACACAGTGACTCCTGCCTTTCCAGGAGGGTTTATAAGAGGTTAAAGCGTCTAAGGGGAGGGTGTGGTGTGTAGTTTGTACGTTTGGTGGGTAAAGCTCAGTTAGTCAAGCATTGGGGTAAGACTTGTGTTCTCCTAGGCTGGACATGTTGCTGGAGATGCTGGTAAAGGCAGGTGGGAAGTGAGCTGCACTCAAGAGCTGTGCCCGAGGT
The DNA here is from genome assembly GCF_003945725.1 of Corapipo altera. Classification (NCBI taxonomy): domain Eukaryota; kingdom Metazoa; phylum Chordata; class Aves; order Passeriformes; family Pipridae; genus Corapipo; species Corapipo altera. The sequence goes on along the minus strand of NW_020884882.1, from coordinate 2,989,544 downwards.
GATGCCTCTGCACAGAATTGCTGGTGTTCCTTGCTTTTGGTATCACCCTGAGCTCTGGCTTTCCACAGGGCTTTTCCTGAAGCTGTGCTGGGCCAGGGTGTTCCCGCTCTTTGGGTGCTCTCTGCTAGTGATGGGCTGTGTCTGGGTTGTGCATCCAGCAGCTGCTGGGCTCTGAGGGTGCTGGAGGTGATGTCTGGGGAGCTCCTTCACCCCCTTGAGCAGGCATTAGCCTTGGAGACAAGAAGTTGTTGGTCACTGGCTGTTCCTGGGCAAGAGGGAAGCTCCTTCCCCTCTCTGCCTAGCAGCGTTTAATAACTAATAGTGCTCACTAATACTGCAGAAAGTCCTCGGCACCCCTGACATGGGGCCCTGGCTCTGCACCTCTGTGGCTACTCTGGGCTTGACCGCTGGGTATAAGGACTTATTTACACACCTTGTGTCTCCAGCTGCTGGATTTTAGGTATTTAAGCCAGCAGACACCTGTTGGCGTAGCTGGTGATGCAGTGCCCCATCCCTGGGCTGCAGAGCATGAAGTGACTCAGCCTTGACCTTGCAGAAAGCCCTGGAGAGGTGAGTGGCCCTGTGCCAGTGGTGGCATCTCCTGGTGTCAGCTGTGGTGATGGTGACCAGAACTGTGGCATGTCCTGCTGTGTGCCCTCACATCCTCAATGCTTTGCATCCTCCCAGTGCCATTGTCCCTAGGCAGTTTCTGTCACCACCCCTCCTACCCTATTTCCTTGGGTCCCTGTGTCCCTGGCTGTTCCCCACCCCAGGGGCTGTACCACCAAGCCCCCTTGTGTGGATAGCCCGGTGCCAGGACTGGGAGGTGGCAGCAGGAGCTGTGCCAGCCACTGTTGCTGGCTTGTTTGCTTCAGTGCCAATTCATTAATATCAAAAAGCTAATTAGGATTCCACAGCCCTTCCCACCTGGCCCTCTCCTTTGGAGGCTGGAGGATACTTGTCTGCAAGACTTCCATGCAGCCCTGTCTTAAAAGGACTCAGCTCTGGTCTGTCCCAGCCCGGTGGTTTGTGTCCCTCTCTCTGCTCCCAGCTAATTCATGTGGCTAAAGCGCCCCTCGAAGCCTGGCAAATGGGAAGTGATATTTGCCAATAATCCCTCTGTTCTCCCGGGCAGGCTTCTCATATTACAGGTTATTAAAAAAACCAAAACCCAGGCAGCAATAACTGTGGCCCCTGGGAAAGCCTGAGCACAGATTGTTCCTGGTAAAACCCCACCCAACAGGAGAGCCCCCAGCAGAGGCAGCACAGCAATGCCCAGCTGGACCTCATGGAGCATCTCTAGGCAGAGCCCAGCCCCTCTTGTAAGCAGAAAAGGGATGAGCCACAACACTCTTTTCCCCCTGGGGAACAAGTGAGATTCCCACAAGTCACAGACTAAATCCAATTTCTCCCCACAGAGGCTGTGGAATAAACCCTCCTATTGCTCACCAGGGCTCCCCACCCTGATGCCAGCACCTCTTGGCCTCAGCATCTTCCTCACCACTGGGCTGGGCAGAAGCAGCTCCTGTGTTGGCATCTTGCAGGGACAGGACAGAGCCAGCACCACCTGGTAGGACAAACCCAGCCTCTACAGCCAATTTTTTGCTTTGCGGGGCTTTTGAGAAAACTTGCCCAGAACTGGGGATGATGTTTCCTCTGGAACAGGGCAGTGATGCTGGTCCATCCTTTTCTTTGAGGGTGGATTTGTCCCATGGGATATTCAATCCACTAAATATGTGTAGTTGTATTTTTCTTTCTGCAAAAAATACCAATTTCCCTGCAAGGAGTTTCGCTGCAGCTCGAAACATTTCATTGCATGGGTTGGGGGTTTCCTTCTGGTTTTAAGTCAACATTTCCCCTTAAAATGTCACTCAGGGAATGATGCTTTTTTTTACAGCAAAAGTCTGTGATGACATTTTAAGTGGAGAAGAAAATTGCTGCTTCGTTTCAAAATGTCAACTTTGAGTGGGGTGGGTTTAGAGTATTTTTTTTTTATTTCGGTGTTTCCCAGGAGAAAAGCAAAATGGTTTCATTAGACTCAAGTAACTCTTGCCCCCATGACCCCCAAAATAAATCTTTATTTATTTTTTTTTAACCTCTTTGCACTTTTTGTGGCAGGGAAACTTTTGCCAAGAGAAGTCATGCTCTAGTGGGATGCTGCTTTAGGAAGGGACAACCCTGTCTCAGCCAAACCTGAGCCTTCTGGGGCAAATCCTCTGGCACCAAACTCCAGCAGGGACCTGTGGGAGAGACTCCATTGCTGCCAGCTGGTTTTAGTTGCCACGGGAGGGATTAACAGGAGGTTGAAACCAGGTTTTGAAGCTCTCCTCTTCCTGCTTTCCCTCTGCCTCATGCTCCTGGTTTTCCTTCACACAGCTCTCCTCGAAAATCACTTGTTCTAGATTAGGCTACAGACTGGAGTTATCTTCCTTTTATTTATTAGGGTAATTATACCTAATGATTCACATGCTCGGGGAGAGTAATTGCTCCCAAATACAGCACCAGCAGTGTTCTTACCCAGCCGGGGTGCAGTGATTCACAAACGCATCTTTTCGTACCATTTATCAAGTGATGATCCTGTAATTGCTGACTTGATTTGGAGGCAGTTAAGGAGCGATTGAGGACCCGGCAGCACTGGCATTGTGTCCATTTCCCTCTGGTGTGGTGGTCACTTGTGTGTGTCTCCTCCCTGCCACGCTGACAGTTGTAACCACTCGCCTCCTGTGTGGGTTTTGCTGGGGATTTTGGTTGGGTTGAGCCCCTTGAGCTGCAGGGTTTGTGCTTTCTGAAGAGCCGTGGTGCCTGGTCTGGCAAATTCTGTGGCACGGCCTGGCTGAGGGAGAGCCAGGGCTGTCCCCCTCCAGAGTGGGGAGAACCCCTCCATCCTCCCAAAATATGGCTTGGCCCTCGCCTCTTCAGAGCTCTTGGAGCAGATGGGTGAGAGCTTGTGCTACCCCAGCGAGGGGACCTTTCCCTGAGGACTCCTGCCCATCTACCATGCAGGGTGGGCAGGAACATCCCATGAGGGATGGATGATGTACAGAGTCCACCCTGCTGAGCTGCTCCAGCCCTGGGAGAAACCTGGATGCTGGGGATGGAAGGATGTTTCTGGGGGTGTTTTGAAGAGTGTTGATGTTCCCAGTGCTGCCATGAGGCTTGGAAAGGCAGCCTGAGGCTTGAAATTCTTAAGGGGAGCCCAGGGTGATGGCTTTGGAGTGACTTGTCCCCTCTGGTGCTGCCCAAGACAACACTGTGGTGCTTGGCTGGAGGCTGCTGGTTGGCTGTGCTCTCCTGGGCCAGCAAAAACAGTTTTTTTGGTACTGGGTGGAGAGCAGAGAGTGTATTGCTACTTTGCTTTTTTTTTTTTTTTTTTAAGCTTCCCTTCTCAGTGTGTGTCTGGGCTGTATTGCATGAGCCTGCACCCATCACCCATCTCCTCCTGCCCCAAGTGCTGCTCCAGGTCTCCCATCCCGTGGATGCCAGAATTGCCACTGGGATGTGAGCAGAAAGGCAGGAGAGGAGGTGGCACAAACGGCCCTTTCTGCTGGCCAGCACTTGGCTTTATCCCCAGCACTGCTTGGGTGGGCTCGTGAGGGAGCCTGCCCTGGTTGTCCCCCACCCCCAAAATGTGGGGCTGTGCCAGTGCCTTTCAGTAGGTGTTCAATGGAGTAATAGCTCCCTGGTTTCATTCCACCCACATCCACCTCCTTAGTGGAGGATCTGTGCTCGTTCTCGCTGGTGCCTGGCCCCCTGTCAAGAGCTCCTGCAGGCAGCCAGGAGCTGCTCCTAATGGGCTGCCAGGGGATTTGGACTCTGACAGCTGGGTGCTGACAGCTCCCTGCAACTGCTCGCTTCACCCGCTGGGCTCTCCTCTCCACAGTCAGATGGAGAAGGATGCTCCAACCTCTGTGGCGAGGAGGCTGGCTCCTCTTTCTCCCCTCCCCGGGTGTTTGTGATGGTACTGGAGGTTTGTGGTGCCCATTGCCTTGGTGGGGATGATGGTGGTGCAAGCAGAGGTCCCTAGGCTGGAGGAGCCCCTGCAGGGTGATGTTTCAGGTTGGGGACTGGAAGAGGGGAGGAGGTCTGGATATACCACAGGGCAAGTCTTGTCACAGCTCCCAGCAGGGAGCTGGGGTGGCAGGCCTTTGCTAGCTGGGAGCAAGTGCTGACACCTCCTGGGGCTGCCTCTCCAGCAGCTCTGGGGCCTCCCGTGCTTTCCCCTGGCTGACACATCGCCTCTCTTCTCTGTTTGATGCAGGGCTCCTCTGTGTCCCCACAGACCCTGTGCAGGGGCTGGTGGCTGCTTCTGGGGGCTCCCCAGGGCCCAGTTCCATTCCAGCGGGGGCCGTGGCAGCTACTGCAGAGGGACTGTCCCATCACCCTGCCAGCACGGAACAACTCACAGCCTGCTGTCTTGTATGGCTTTTTATTCCTATGTGATTATACATCCCACTTCATATAGGGATTGAAGCCGTGCAATACGCCGGGGTCCTACGGCGGAGAGCAGCTCCTGTGCCGTGGGAGCCAGACTCGAAGGAGCCTCCAGAGCTGTCCCCTGGGGTGCTGGAGGAAGACTGCTGGCCTCAGCCTGGACTCTGTCCTGCTTCCCAGGCTACCCAGCCCTCTTGGGCTGCAGGTGAGGGGTGCCAAGATGCTTGGGGTGAGGCCAGCACAAGCCCACTCCTCCTTGCACTGCACCCTCTTGCAAAGGTGGGCCTGGTTCTGCACCATGTGTGCTGTGGAGAGACCTGGTAACTGTCCTGATGGGCTCATCTCTGGGAAACCTGCTTCTTTGGTTTTGGCCCCCAGTATCGCAGGAGATGGGTGACAACCTCTGGGTGCAGGCACTGCTGGCAGGACAGGGGAGGAGGAAGAGGAAGAAGAGGAAAAATGAGCTGAGGAATGGCCACCAGAGAAGGGCTGCCCCAAGCACAACTCTCTTCAAAGTTTCTCAAGAGGCTTCAGCTACTCTTTCAAGGTTTGCGTTAAATCTGTCACATTAGCGAAAATAGTGAAAATTGTGGCTTGTGGAGGAGATGAAAGGCAGCCCCTTCCAATGCCTCCATAAAGGAAGGGCCCCATTAACACCTAGTGAAATATTAGCCATTAATCAGGCTCTGTGCAAAATAAAACCATCCACATTTATCATTATTGGATCCTTAATGAAGTGATAATGGAAATGCTGGGGAGCTGTGATATTAATGTCTTCTAAGAGGCAAGAGCAGAGCCAAGGGCGGCAGCCAAGATTTTTAATTTACTGGCAAAAGCTCGTGCTGTTAATAACGCAGTTACTTCTCCTGGCCATTAGCACTGTTTGGCTATGAGCTGCCAGCTTAGGGGAGCAAATCGACCCTGAACGTACCTGGGCTTTGCTCACTCACTCCCCAGCCAGCATCTGGGCATGTTTTCCCAGTGACTGTCCTAGTGTCCCCTGCCCATGTACAGGGACATGGCCCGGGAGGTGTTGGCCATCTCCACCCAGATCTCTCCTGGAGGCTGGCTGGTATAGAAAGTTTTGCTTTTCTGATAGAAAAGGAAGGGACTGGGAGCATCAAACCCAAGTGGCTCTTGTTGTCCTCATTCTCTGTGTGACTTGTTGCCTTAGGCAGAAGCACCCTGGAGCCAGGATGGCATGGAGCTGCTCCCAGCACAGCCTGCACACTGGGATCATGGGTTGTGACCATGGCTGCACTCTGGGTTTCTTCACTTGCCCGGGTTCACTCCCATGATGCCAATATCCCATCCAGGACAGCGTCGGCAAGCTGCAAAGCCCTGCTCAGCTGTGGTGACTCACTCAAGCTCCCAATGGGAAAGTCATCGTTCCTGGCAGGCCCTGACAGCCCAGAGGCAAATCATTACTAGGCAGGTAAGAGATGCTCGTGTCTCAAGATGCAATTGTTAGCACACAAATCCTGCTAAACCCGACCAGTGTGGCCCAAATGTATGCTGGCTCATGCGTGGGGCCTTTTGCTGTCTGTGAAGGGACTGCAGGTCAGAGAGAGCTGGCTTTGGGCTGGAGCAGGAACAGACAATTCCCTGCTGAGCACTGTCCAAAGGAATAAAACAATATTTTTTCTGTGAGGGGTGCCCAAACTCCAATGCTCCTTTTGTCCCTAGGTAGAAGGTCCACCCAAGCAACCCTTTGGAAATGCAGCTTCGAGCTGTCCAGGTAGAAGCATCAGAAAACTATTTCTGTAGCCTGGGTATCCTTAGTGAACCTCTCCCTCTCCTGTTATCTCTTCACTAGGAAAGAAAGGACAAGAACAAAACCCATATATGGTGGCCAAGCAAAGGTAGATGTGAAGTGTACTTCAAACAGCTCCATCCTTTCAACAAATCTTTTATTAGCCTTTTCTCCTCTCCAACACACATTCTTTAATTGCTAGTGAAAAACCACCATTCAGAAAGCAAGGACACTGCTCAGGGTATCTGGGGTAGGCATTTCCCAGGAGAAGCCAGCCAGCACTAGCCCAAGGTCTTCTGAACTTGGCTGCAGCTCTAAGGGCCAGCGTGGTGCTCAGCAGTGTGGCAGACCTGTGGGCAGGGGGTTATTGTGGGCCTATGGCTCACTGGACCTGCTGCTGAAGGTGCCAGTGACCCTTCTGCCAGGCACCCCAGCCTGAAACTGGAGTCACTCTGCATTCCACTGGAGCAGAACTGGCCAGGAAGCATTCCCAGCACTGTGGAGCCAGCTTTAGCCAGTTATCCTGGCTGCAGCCCATACTTGTGGCTGTATCTCCGTGCGTTGGTGCCCCTGTGGAGCTGGCCTGCTGGGCATGGAGCAGGCGACCTGCCAGCGACCTCCGGAGAAAAGCACACGGCACAAAGCAGCTTCTCCTGCACAACCACCCCCTGACATTACACAGGGGCACAGGGAGCTTTATAACGCTTGGCACACTTCCCCCAGCAGATCTTGGAGCTGTTTGCCAGTGTGAGCAAGTTCAGGCATGTTACGGAAGACTTTCAGACTCTGAGGACAAGTGAGATGCATGGATGGGTTTAAACCATCCCAGGCAAGACCAGGGTTTTGAAATCCCCAGGCTTGTGCCTTACACTGTGCCTGGGCTGTAGCCCAGACAGTCCAGCTGCCAGCCTGGCATCAATACTGGGCCCCGTGATGGTCCTGCTGATATCCCTACTTGTTAGTTGTTGGCTTCAAAACCAAAATAGGAGGTGTTGTATCCTCCTCAAAAATCCACTCTCCGATCCAGGTGGGTGCAGGACTGCTCAGTGAGATACACCACGACTCACGGTGTTGGCACAACAGTGCGTTTATGTCACGAGATGAGATCAGCCACACGGAGTAGGTCGGTCTGTCTGGAAAGAGTCTGAGTCAAGCGTGTCCTATTACATTATAGCTGGATTTTCAAAGGAGCTCAGCTCCCACTTAGGCTCTGTAACAAACAGCCGGATATTCAAAAGGAGTCGGACGTGCTGGGTCATACCGGCTGCTGAGCTGAAGTCCTTTGAATATCCAGCCAAAACCATCAACGTGCCTGTTGCTACAGGCAAAGCCCTTCTGAAATCCAGCCTCACTGTGGGCTGCACATCCTGGGAAACCCGGCTCATCTCTGCTCTCCCGCATATCGCACTGCAGTAGGTGACAAAACCACGATAAACCACCGTGTCCTTGTACATGTGGGGGAGCAGCTCCCTGTCAGAGCACAGCTCTGGCAGCTTTGCCCTTTGATCAGCTCAGCAGCATGGGTCAGGAGAGCTGAGCGTGAAGGTTTCCTTGCCTTTTGTTCTGTGGAATTAGCAGAGTTAATCAGAGTGACAGCGACTTCTGCCTCAGCGCAGAAGAAAGGTCAGTGGCTCAGGCTGGATGCGTGACTGTTTTCTAGGCAGTTGGAAAACAACACCACGAAAGCTCATAGCGTACATGCTGCTGGCATGGAGGCTCTCCCATCAGGGATCAGCAGGGAAGATATTCCTGTGGAGGGAAGGAGGCTGGAGGAGCCACTGCACTTTGTTCATCCCCTTCCTTAAGTGAAGGTATGGAACCCTCTATGTCACTGTGCACTGCCTGTGTCACCCATCCAGTGTCTCTGCCAATATGCTCCTTAGCCACACTCCCGGGTTTGCATCATGCTGGACTTGTGGTCTCTGTGTCGCCTCATACACTGCTGTGGGAGGAACTGCAGGGCACTGTGCTGGTGCGTGGAGTGGGTGCTGGGTATTCCCACCATATCCCTCCAGCACGTTCACGCTTCAGGTGAGCAGGCCTTGCTGTCACTGCTTTTACATCCTTCAGTCACTGTAATGCACTTCTGTGAACCTGCAAAAGCTCCCTCCTGAGCTGCTCTTGAGCAACAGTGCAGTGAGGTTTCTCCCTGGCAGCCCTGCCATGGCCTCAACTTCCCCATATTTTTTAACTGTAGTTGCAGCATGTTAAGTCTTCAACTTCACTTGAAGTCACAAGCATGTTAAATCCAGCTTCCTTGTCTGCAATGTGACCTCTTACCTTTCTCTGATCACCCCAGTTACAAGTGCTTGCTTTTGCTGTGGACATCCACTCATGTCTCTAATTAGTGGATTCTTTCTGTAAAGATACCACCACCCTCAACAGTGAGTCCTAATTTAAGTAGCTCGCATTTGTCTGCAGTAATGATGCTTTCATTTACTCCTGGTTCTAATTAAGTGCATCTGGATATCTGCAGAGGGACATCTCATGATCTCTCCAAGGCTCTAATTAAAATGGCCTGAATGTCCATGACATTGGTGCCCGTCAAGCCTGTCACCAGGAGGTGATGCCCACCTTGGAACTGGCTGAAGAAGGTGTAGGAGTCGTTGTTCCTGAGAAAAGCTTCCACGTCCAGGCCCTCCTGAAGCGCCTCAGCCACTAGCCCTGGGCTGCAGAAGGCTCCTGCTGCCTCCGTCGGCCCATCCTGCCCATCTGTTCCCCCGCTGAAGAAGATGATCTCACACCTCCCTTGGGGGCTGCTGCCTTCCATGGCCTGTGCCCTGTGCAGCCCCAGCCCCACGCACAGGGCCAGCTCCTGGTTCCTCCCTCCCTTGCCGCTCCCTTGAAGCTGGACTGTGGTTTCTCCACCAGCCAGGATGCAGACTGGTCTTTCAGGCCCTAATCCTCGCAGGGCCTGTAGAAACTTGGCAAGGTCCAAACCTGGGATCTCCAGCTCTGCCGCCAGCTGCAGGAGATTGCCCCTCACCTCATCACCGAGGGGCTCTTCTGTGCGGCCGGCGAGGCCCAGGCAGACCAGCCGGATCAGCTGGCAGTACAGCGTGGAGACACGGCCGACCTCCCCACGGATTGCTGCACTCAGAACCAGAGCTGCGTAGCCCAGGCTCTCAGCGTGGTGTTTGGCCTCGTCTAAAGCCAGAGTATTTGACCCAATGATGATGTTGGAAACATGGGAGTAGTTTTCTGGAGCGGTGGGCTTGGTGGGAGAGCTGGAGAGGACCGTTTCCACTGACTTGGGCAGGTTGTGCAGCAGGTTGTATTTGGCAAGTACCTGAAGGCAGTCTTGGACACTGTGGGAGCTGGCAGCAGTGGGCCCACTCGCTATGATATCCAGGGGGTCACCAATCACATCAGACAGGATGAGACTCACCACCTACGGAAAGAAATGCCGTAGAAGAAAGAAATAGATTATTGCAGGAGGCAGAGACAGGTGACTACACAAGAGCCCTGGCATAAGTATTGCTCTGAGTTACACTTGCAGTACCCCCACATCAAAGCAGATGGAAACAGGGCAGGGAAATTTTGTTTTATGGTCCTGTAAGCGTCACCTTGCCCTTCTTGAACCCACAGATCTACAGTCCTCTTTGATGCTGGACCATCACTTTGGAAGATGTAACCTGTGACACTGCACTTGTCAGGCCCAGCATAGTGAGGGTTCAGTGATGGCACATGCTGAGAACAGCCCCCAGGGGAGCCAAGGGTCAGAGCAAGACTTGAAAGTGCTGTGGTGAAGCACCAGCACTTAGAGGTGCCTGCCAGGTGTGGGTTGGGGTGTGCTGAGAGTGGTGTGATGATGGCTGATGATTGCCAAGCCCGAATTCCCCCTGTTCCACCTCTGTCTCCCTGAGAGTTTGGGTCCTCAGTGAAATCTCAGCTACAGAGTCCCAAAACAGCGTGCAAAGGTTGTTCACTTAGTAAGGAAAAAGCCCTGCAAGCATGCTTAGGTAAGTTGACTGAACCTCTGCTTTGGGGGTAGGTGGGTGATCTGTGGGCAAGCAGGGCCTTCCCCGTGGTTACCTGTGCGGGATATGCGAGCTGGGCCAGCCCTCCTCCCTTCAGCACGGACAGAGTCTTCCGGACAATGTTCAGCTCCTGTATGGCAGCTCCTCGGGAAGCCAGCATCTTTGTGAGCTTCTCCTTCTCTTCAAGGAGGATGGGAGGGATGGGAGCAGGCAGCAGGGCTGATCCACCCCCTAGGATGCAGAAGAGACGGCAAGGACATCAGGATAGCAGGAAAAGGAGGACAGAAAAGAGCAAGGCTTGAGCTTTTCCTCTTCCCCCACTAGTGTATGGAGGGAAGGCAATTGAGGACCTAAGCTAACATCTCTGGAGAATTCAGTCTTCACCAATGGGTTTTAATAACTGCTGTCCTGTACTCTTTGCAGTCTGCTATGCTTCACCTGGCAGTGTAAACCATGCCAGACCAGGATACCACATGCCTCCAGTGTTGTGGGGATGACAGAAAAGGGACAGCAACTACTATCACCAGTACTCTGGGCTACTAGTGTGTCCTTACATTGATATTCACCTGGAGGGGTGAGCAGGGAGCACAGCATCCATAGCTCACACAGTAGTCTGTGCTATGCACATGGAGACACTGCCTGCTTTGGTGGCTCCATATTCAGGACACTGAGTAAAAAAACCAAACAAAAACCAACAAAAAACCCCCTATCAACTATGGATGCAGCAAGACTGGAAATCCCTGAACTGTGTTCATCTTGGTCTGGGAGGAAAGGAAGGGGAAGATAGTAATGCAAAGGACAAAGCACACCCTGAGTCCAGGGGTCCAGCCTCAACAACGGAAATCCTGTCTGATACAAGCAGGCATTGGAAACGTGGAAAAGAAGGCAAGGTTCTAATGGAAAAGTGGATGGAAAATACAGAGGAGAAAAGAGCAAGAACTGAGCAGAGAGAACACGCACAGAAGTACAGCTGAAAGATACTGTCAAAAGGCAAAGCCTGCTCAGAGGTTTGAGACAAATCAGCATCAATAAAACATGATGAGCAAGAAAAACAAATGCAAATGCCTGTGTTTCAGTCAATAGCCAGGGATCTAGCTGAGAGGTAGGAGCAGTTGGGGACCGGCTGCTGTGTGGGAGTGCACATGCAAAGGGAGTCACAGCCACGGGGAGATCCTGCACAGGCTCCCTGAAGGGCTGAGGAGTCTCTTGGAGATCCCCATAGCCAAAAGACAGGAGGAAGCCCAGGGGAATCCCCAGCAAGCACAACTAGATTCCAGTCACTTGGGTGTCTGCCTAATGGCATTACTGTCTCTGGACCAGATCAGGCTTCAGCATCCACAGAGGAATAAACACTGAGCAGAGAAGACCGAGGGGTTTCTGCAGAGCCCCTGTGTGCTTTTGTCCTGTGACACCCACAGCCAGCTGAGCTCAGGCTGGGGCAATGGCAGTGCATCCCTCTGATACCCCATATCCACTCTCCTCAAACAGCCCTGGGTCTGGGGACACCCTGGGGTCCCAGCAGCCAGGGCCTGGAGTTGTGCAGGACTGACCCCTGCAAGGCACTGTGCTGGTACCTGGAGGCTGCATTTCCACTGGCTGGGAGGCAGCCAAGCCCTAGGAAGGGTCAGTCACGAATCTCAGCTTACAGACTCACACCCCTGCAAAAATTTAGAGTGTGCCAGTCCACTAAGTGCTTGGATCTCCAAGTCTGCATCCCCAAATGTAAGAAGGGGGCAGGAAGAAAGCGTCTCCTTGCCAAGAGGTGAGAACAGAGCCCAGGCTGTGCCCAGAGGTGCCATCTCACAGTGGTGGCACAACTATAGGACCCAGCCTGTGCAGCTCAGGTACTCCACAGTGCTGGGAGGCAGTGTGTCCACCGCAGCAGTGGGAAGCCCTGTGCTCTCCCTTGCTGCAACCCTGGAGAAAGGATGGTGGAAGGGAGAGGAAAAATCACAGAGGTACAAGGGTCCATGCTGAAAGGCCTGGCACAGCACAGCGTTCCCTTGCTTCATGGCCATGGATGGCCTCAGGATACCCCATTCTCTGGGGGCCCCACACTACCTGAAATAAGCACGAGGAGCAGGTCATCTGCAGTCAGACCCTCAGCCAGCTGCTGTATGGCAACAGCTCCCTTCAGAGCCTCTGCATCTGGGAGGTTGTTCTTGGCACCCTCGATGACCTGGATTTTGCTGTGTGGCTTCAGCAGCATCTCCCTGGTGAGATGAGAGAGGCAGTCACACCACTGACTTGTGCACCTACACAGGCAGCCAGGCTGTCACTCTGCCAGTGCCTGCTGCACCAGAGGTGTACAGCAAGTGACTAGGACAGGGAGATGGCCTTTGCTGGAGAGGCAGCACATCCAGCACAAGAGGTGGGGTCTGTTACTGGTGCCACTGGGACATGATGGTGGTTTAGGATGAGAGCAGTGGGTTGGATGGGATGGGCAACAGAGCGAGGGCAGCTGGAAGGGACTGAAGGGGTTCACAGCAACATCCCACAGAGGACAAATCTGGTAGCCTACCTCCCCCCCCCTTAAACTGTCCAGAAACAGTCCTCCTTACTGCATTCCTGCTCGCTGCAGGCTCTCCTGGATGCCGAGTGGCACACTGATGACACCACGGATGAGGTGGTCTCCCAGGATCTCTTCTGCTGCTGCAGCCATCCCCAGCACAGCTTTTCCAAAACCCACCAGGTACAGGTCCCTCTTCACTGGAAAGGCCTGGCCCTTCACCAGCAGCTGAGGGCACCTATCCCCCTGGAGTTTCAGAGCCCTCTTCATCATCGGGGCCGGGCGGACGGTGCCCACCGCGCTGCGAAGAGGGACAGCGCATGCTCTCGTAGGGACATTCTGCACAGGGTGGCCAGGCTGAGCCAGTCTGTGTTGTGGGGTGGGCTTGTACACGCTCTGCCAGCACTGGCAAGGCCTCTAGAGCTGGGACAGCTGAAGCCTCCAACCTGCAAGGGAAAGTGAACATTTTTGCTAGCAGAAGAGACAGGGCTGTCACAGAGGGAGCAGGGAGGTCAAAACATGAACCATGAAGCTCTAGCTCCTGTTTCCTCCAGATTAAGGTGCCATATGAACAGCATTTTCAAACTTCTCACCAGGCAGGAAGGAGGGAAGGACAGTGTCACATTCAAACTACCTGTCAGCTTGTGATTCCTCTGCAATCCCATCACCTCCCGCAGGGAAGGTGAGCTCTGCCAGCCAGCTTCTCCATCACTGTCGCTTTGCCACTGGCAAGCCATCATTTCTATTTGCTCAGCGTTTGACACCTTTCCAAACTGTGGAAACTGCTCTCTGTCCTAGAGAGAGCAGGGCATCTGGGTGGAACAGCTTTTCACTACATTAACTCCCTTCCTCGTGCTGGCCAAATGCTGATCTCATTCTCTGGCTGTGCATTGTCCCATGTGTCCCTGCAGCATAAGACATGGACTCAGGAGAAACAACAGGCTTGCTGGCTGCCTGATCCCTTGCTGCTGGTGGCCACAGAGAGACCAGTAATGAGGTTTCCTCACCAAACAGCAAATTAACACAAAGCTTCATTTGCCTTTATGTTTTAGTCCTCTCATTATCCATTAAAATCACATTTAGAGCCCAAATAATACTTCAGATCCAGGCGAAGTTGCCAGCCGTGTCTGTGAAAGCCCATTTGAGCTGGTCTCCACTGAGCATTAGCATTATATGCAACAGATTTGTGCATGGACCGAAAGATCTCAGCTGCTCAAGGGCAGATACTTGTCTTGACAGAGGAAAGGCAGCCCCTGCCAGCACACAGGCATCTATTCCCTCCCAGCGCTTCTCCTTCCTTCTGTTAACTGGCAGCAAGTTCACTGCCGGTTTCTCAGGATCAAAGATCCCTGTGATCTGCATCCCTCCCGCTCACGGCAATCAAGGCAAGGTGCCAGGAGGCTCAAGCAGCCCGGGCAACACACTCAATCACAGACTCAATCAAATTACCTGAGAGAGTTAATCCTCTCTCTGGTAAGTGGAGTGTTTCAGTGCAAGTGGCTGGATTCTTCTGTAAAAGCTCAGGAGTCCAGAGGTCTCTTTGTCCTGACACTCCCATAGCATTGCAAGGTGTTAATGATTAAGCCACAGAAGCTTTTCAACAGCTCCTCTAGGCCTAAATCTGCCTTAATTTTGCTGTAGGGACCCAAAGGCTCTACACAAAAAACCCTCTACACAAGCACCTTCTCAGGCACACTCTGAAATCTATTGGACAAGGGACTTGCAGGTAAAGGTATATGGAGAATCAAAGGTTTGTCAGGGAAAGAAACCTAAGAATCACTGATTTTGGAAAAGACCCTTAAGATCGAGCCTAACCATAAATTATTTAATACTTAGGAGAACAGATTTTAAAGGCAAAAGCCAAGGCAGATTAACTTCCTATCTGTACTCTCTTCAGATATTGTTCAGGACTGGCTTTTCAACCATGAGAGAAGAGAATAAAAGACAGGGCGTCCTGACCACTTTGTTACTAGACTCTTAAACTTCATGGCAGCTGATGCTGCGAGCAGCACAAACCACTGACCCCTCTTCAGTGAGAGCCACAGTGACTGTGCTGCTCGCAGTGAAGTTAGCTGTGCACCTCTCTGGAACTGAGATTAGCATCTCTGTTCCCAGCAGGTCTCTGATTCACCTGGCAGCACAGTGCAATCAGAAGAAGGTGTTACAAAGCAGAGGTGCATCATGCCCCAGATCACCTCCCCTAAGCTGCGATACAGGGTTTGCAGAAGTGGCTGGAGAAAAAGGCTTAAATGGAGCCAGGGGAATTGCAGAAAATAAAGCCCCAGAGTTTTTAAGAGGCTCTGTCTCTACCTTGATGTTTCTGTGCACGGCTGACCCTGAAGACCGGGGGAATTGAGCACAAGCAGACCTGCAACAGTGGCTCCTGTCACACGTGCCCTCCTGGCGGCTCTGTTCAGCTCCAGCTCCAGACACAACACAGCAGGCATGAGTTGTTTAAGAGAAATCCTCTCCTACTGGAGCTGGAAAATAAATGCCAGTTTAATTCATCTGGCACTTGTGTACATACTGCTAATGCTTGCTCTGGAAAGCATTTCACTACAATAGCAGGCATGTAATCTGTTTTCTGCACTCTGAACTCAGATTATATTTTAACCATCGAGGCCTGATCCGGAGTCTGGTGAAGTCAGCAAGTGTCTTTGCTTCTCAGGATTTTAGGGCACACTGCCTGACACTGATCTCAGAGCCCAGGTGTAAATGCAGAGTAAACATGGTGTAAAAACCCACTTGCAATCAGAGGTTATCCAACTTCATACCAATGCAACAGAGAGCTGAATTTGGCACAGATCCATTAGCTTTGGATGTCTCAGTGTGTAACTCTGCTCCTTGTCAGCTCTGATTAGACACACAGGCTCACTGGAGGCTCCCCTTGGAATGGGGGTGCTGCTAATGATGCCACAAATCCATTTTTATGTAATTTATTTATACAGTCTCAGGCACTGGGTACTAAATGTCATCAGGAAACAGCTATAAATTAAAAGTGCTATGAAATCCAATATAGATATTAACGAAAAAAAATAAAACTCCTACTCATTTTTCTGGGGATTTAAAAACAAGATCAAGAGGACTGAACATCACCCAAAACACAGGCAGTCATGGAAAGAAAAATAACCCAAATGGCAGCTTTTAGACTCCCTCCAGAGATGGTGGGTTTAGAAATGATGTAACTGCCCGTCAGCTGCTGCATATTGCACGTGGGGAAATTACACCCTCACATCCCTGCATTTCCCTCTTCCCACTGCTGGCTAGGAGGAATCTGGGCTGGGAGAAGGGGCTGATGATGTGACTCATATTGCTTCATGCACTGATCTTTGTTTCCTACTTTCTCAGGGAAAACACATAGGGATGTATGAGCCCTCTTCTGTATGGATATAAGGTGATCTGTTATAGGATGAGCGGGGATCAGGTTTCACACCTTCCCTTTGTCCCCGTTTGGGATAATTTGGAGTTGGGATAGTCTTTTGAAAAGTTTTCTAGAAGTTTGCACTAAGCTTAGGAAGAAAATGATGCTAAGAATTACCTGTTCCAAAGACAGCTGGAGGATTGTAAGGGGTTTAGATTAATCCCCTTTAAATGAAAACTTCCTCAGCTTTCATTGATGAATAATCTACACACTTATAATAAATCTACACACACCATTAAAAGCTCTTTCTTCACAGGGCTCCTCCTAAGCCTGCAGAAATTTCCACTGTTAGCTCTCACACTGAAAAGCAGCAAAACCCCAGCTTATTTTCACCTTCTCTGGGAAAGAGGGAGGGAGAGGAGCTGGACTGTGATAAAATACAGGCAAAACACTCGTTTGCATTACCTTTTATTAACTTTTTAATTAAGGCAATTCTGCAGGCAAGGAGCCAAAGTCAGAGGGAGACAGAAACAATCCAGCAGTAGGGGCAGAAATGCAGTAAAGCTGCCAAGTAAATTGGATGGTGGCAGGAGACCAAAAGCATGGACATAGCGGGGCAGAGCCTCAGCCATAAACTTGGAGTCACACTGGGGAGGAAAACAGTGAACAAATGAGCTGGCCATGCCCATGCAGTGAGAAAAATGAGCCAGCACCTCACTCCATGGCAGCTGCTTGAAAGCCAGAAAAATATTCCTTTCTAGGGGCCAGTCTGCCATCGCTGGGCAGAGCTGAGCTATTCCAGGTGCCGTGGTTGGGGGTTTGTTCAAGGATTTGCATCATGGGCTTGTGGTTTTCTTGAAGTTGGGGTAATTGAGCTTGTTGCAGGCCAACCCAACCACAGACACATCCTGAGCATTTCAGGTGCTGCAAGATCAGAGGATGCTGTATATTCATGCACCAGAATGTCTAATTCAGCTGAGAGATTCGGGGGCCTAAGTTAGGTTAGTTTTAATGTCATTGGGATGTCTCTGGATTTCCCCTGGTGTGGCAGGGATTGGTGGCTGGCCCACTGTGTACGGGGCCAACTCCAAAATCCCTGAGGGGCTTGGAAAACATTTGAGGTGGCACTGGATCAAACCCTGAGGATAATTTTGAGCTCAAGCTCTAAAAGACAGATTATAGCAGTAAACTCCCAGACACAGCAAGTTTTAGCAGCGTCTCTTGCTCCTCGTTTTTCTTGCTGCATGACTTTCTTCTGGCCCCTCGGTACGTAAATTAACATTACACTCACTGAGCCTCAGTGCTCCCATTTCTCCTGCATCACCAGGGGAGTTCACCTACGAAGTACAACAGAGCTGGGATTTTACTGCCTCAAACTCCCCTGCTCCCACTTACTGACACATCTCTTCTATCGTTTGATATATCAACTTTAATTTGCCTGGTGAGCCCCGCTTGAAACTCAAACTCGCTGCTCCACACGGTCCCAAAAGCATTACGAGAAAATTTTTCCAGGAGATGCACTGAACCCAGGAGGGAAACAAAGCGGGGAAGGCTTGTTCCAAGTGTCTATTCTGGGAGGATTAGATGGGGGATTTTTCAAGACTAATCTCTTTAAATGAAAATTTCAGAATTTGATTAATTTTTTAATCTGCACATGGATTTGCATAAAATTACTGCACTGCCTCATTCACATTTGGTAAGAGAGGAAACGTCTGCAGGAAGGATGGGCAGCTGTGAAGGGTCCAGTGCACAAGTGGGTGTGCAGGGACAGGGTGAAAGGCCCTGTGCCCCCACTCACTGCAGTGCTCCTGGGAAAAGCACTGGGAAAGAGGATGAAGGTGGACAGAAGCAGCATGATGAGACCAGAGGGCTTGCCAGGCAGGCAAGGGAGAAAGCAGGATGGAGCCTGAATACCTTTGTTTCAAGAATATGCTGAGCTCTGGAAAACCCAGGAGTCCCAGTTTCAGATACATGGCTTTCTATATGTTTGTTGGAGAAGAAATATGTTGCTCTCATGACTGATTTACTCACCAGGAAAGTGTCAGCAGGGTCTCTTTGCCTTTGATGGAGAACGTGGCTTAAGGCCAAGCACAGGGAAGATAAGTGTTCAGCATTTTATATATATAGATCAGTAAGATTAGTAAAAAAAATTAACTGGATTTGACACATGCATCTTACTAGTTTTTCTAGGTCACACTCCCTTCACTCCCTATATACCTTTTGGAAATGATTTTCCCATGCACTGGGGATTGCAAGGAAGAAAAAATTTTTCACTAAAAATCCTTCTGTAGCTCAACACAGAACACTACTACCCTGGAGCCAAATCCATGCCAAGTCTACTTCCTTTCATGCTGTAATTTCTCAAACTCCCTATTCTGAGTCAACTTGCCATCAAAGTTGAGAGTCATTTAAAATACAGGGAAGGATCATAGTATTCTAGAGAAGATGAAAAGCTGCCAGCCTTGAGGACTGGAATAGTAGAAAGGGGTTGAAATTCAGTGCTGCGAAGTACAAGGTCACGCTCTTTGGGATTAATAGCAGAAAATTATGAGCTCCTCAGTTGGAAATAACATAAGAGGAGAAAGAGCCAGGAATCTTAATCAGTCACAGGATGACAATTACAGCTGCCCTCTGGGCTGAGACAAGAGGCTGTGGGGAACATGGAAAGCAGCAGATGTGAACTGCCTGTGAGGTTTTTGACATCACTCCTGTGAGCACACTGGAGTGAGGGCTGGGCAAACACAGTCAGACCCGCTGGAAACCAGCCTGACCACTGAGCTCAGAGGGTAGAAACAAGTGGCCTGGGGTCCAGCTGACAGCTGGTAATCAACAGGGAATCTGTTGGGGTTCATGTCACCCCATGGCTTCATTAGTGACCTGGAGGGTAGCACAAAGTGCTCAGTTTGGGGAAGTGCTGATGGAGGCACCTTCCAGAGGAACCGTGATAAACTCAAGGTCAGGACCCACAGAAACCTCGGGACACTCAGCAAGGAGAAGTGTGAATTTTTGCTGCTGAGCAAGCACAAGTCCCTGTACTGTGCAGGTTCCAGTGGTATGGAACACAGAAATACACAGGTAGAATAACTGCATGTGATCGATATCACTCAAGCAGCAATTAAACATTTTTTCCATTAACTAATTTTGCAGGGTCATTATCCATGATTCCTACTTAATATGACATTGTGCTAGGAGATCCAATTATCCTGCCAGCTAAATTCCAGCTCGGTATAAACTGACAAACTAAGTTCCAACGATTAGGAAGGAACGGCAGGAGAATAAAAAGGAAGTGACAAAATATCAAATCAACAACCCACGGTGTTATACAACTCTAAAACTTAGCTAAGTACTGTAGGTGTTTTGAAGTAAATTGTCTTATGATGGTATTGGTGAGTCACCTCCGGGGCCCACAGGAGATAATCCAGGCTTTGATCCTGCAATTTACAGTGTGCAGGGCACGGCACCCTGAGCCTCTCTGAAACCTCTCATCACACGGAAATAAGTGGCAGGTTTTGAACTGAGCTGAACAAAGGGGCAGCCGAACCTGAGAGGCTCTGGAGTGATGAAGGCATTTTGTTGAGTCTCCCTGGACTCCAGTGTGAAAACCTTGTCTCTGGTTCAAAGGAAAAACAGGTGAATCATTCGGAGGAGCCAATCCCACCGCGGCGTGAGAGGAATGAGCAAGGTGAGATCTCTCAACCTGTGTTAAGGGTGAGCTCCAGCAAACAAACAGCGAGGGGAAAGAATCTGGGGAAGGACTTTTGTTTCACTAAATCCACACGAAATAATTCAGCCTGTTTGAAGGGCGTGCAGACAGAGCTTTAAGAACAGCTCCCGGACTTGGTGAGGTTTGACCACAGGAGGGCAACAGGATACAAACGCAAAATCAAACCCTGTTCTGGGGACTGTGAAAGGAAAATGCAATTAATGTGTAGCAAAGTGTCTATGGTTTGGTGGTTTTGTTTTTTTTTTTTTTTCTTTTGATTCTGAGTTTCTGGGGGACTGAAATGCCAAGAAGATCTGGTGGTGTTCTGAATTTAAAATAGCAGGAATCTTTGAGGTGTGCGGGGGAGAATCTCGTAGCTACTGTTATACTCCAGAAATAACTTTTTAAGGTAAGAAATATACAAAAACACGAACACAGAGCCTGACATCAGGATTCACGACAGAAAAAGGTAGTTCCAAGGTGTGTGCATTGGAGCAGCAGCCTCAAAAGCTTTCTCCAAGGCTTGAATGTGTCCTGCACACCTTTACCCGATGTCTAATGTGGTTCAGGATCACGCTGCTATAGATGTGGTGTTCCTGTAGTACTGCTTGGAAGTTTTTAGAGGAATAAAAGAATACTGGGAAATGAAAATGTGCATTAACTGGACTGAAAGTAGCACAGGGGAAGGGTAAGAAACTAATCAAGGTGTATTTCAAAGGAGGGTATGGACACAGGAGGTGCTCCCTGGCCAGTGAGGAAGGAGTCCAGCTCCAGGCTGTGCAAAGGTGGTTCCTGTCGGGCCCCATCAATGATTTCACAGAACCACAGAATCAATTAGGTTGGAAAAGACCCTCGAGATCATCCAGTGCACCTATAACCTCATGTCAACTAGACCATGGCACTGAGTGTCACATCCAGCCTTTTCTTAAACACCTCCAGGGACAGTGACTCCACTACCTCCCTGGGCAGCCCATGTCAAATCACCCCTTCTGTGAAGAAATTCTTCCTAATGTCCAACCTAAACCTCCCCCTGCACAGCCTTAAGACTGTGTCCTCTTGTCCTGTCGCTGGTTGCCTGGAGAAGAGTCCGACCCCCATCTGCCTCCCGCCTCCTCTCGGGGAGTTGTAGAGAGCAAGAAGGCCCCCCCTGAGCCTCCCTTTTCCCAGGCTCAGCCCCCCCAGCTCCCTCAGCCGCTCCCGGTCAGACACGTGCTCCAGACCCTTCCCCATCTCTGCTGCCCTTCTCTGCACCCGCTCCAGCTCCTCAATGTGTGTCTTGTCCTGAGGGGCCCTGAACTGGACACAGCCCTCGAGGTGCGGCCTCGCCAGCGCCCAGCGCAGGGGAACAGTCACTGCCCTGGTCCCGCTAGCCACACTATCGCTGATACAGGCCAGGATGCCACTGGCCTTCTTGGCCACACTGCTGGCTCACGCTCAGCCGCTGCAGAGCAGCACATTTCTTCCTAATTCCCACGGGAAACGCGGGAAAACACGATAACCCCAAGCGCGGACGTCCCGGCGGGGCGGAACTACCGCGGGCCCCTCACGGCCCAGCCCAGCGCCGGAAGTGACGCACCTCGCCGGCGCGAATCCATTGCCCGCTGTACGGGATGACGTCATGCCCTCACCCCGGCCCCCCAACCCCGCTGCCGGGCACGGCCGGGCGGGTGGGTCCTGAGAACCGTGGTGGTGAACTCCGGCTCCGCCACAGCCGCGCGGCCCCGCCCTGCGCCGCCCGTTCCCACCTGGTGCCCCGGGCGGGGCGGGGGCGCTGACAGACGCTGACAGTCCCTGCGGGCCGGGGAAACGCGCAGGGCCTTCCCGCCGTTTCCCGCCACACTCAACATGGGGGCCGGGCCGGGACTCCCCCCCTCCCCCCGCCATCCCCCGTCCCGGCGGGCCCCGCGCGCGCTCCCCCGGCCCTCCCCGTTCCCGGCGTGCCCCGCGCGGCCCCGCCGGAGCCGCAAGATGGCGGACACAATGAGGGGGAGCCGCCTCTCCGCGGCCTGAGCGCACCGCGCCCGCCGCCCCTCACGGCCTCTCGCCGCCCCTCACGGCCCCCCACCGCTCCCCGCCGTCCCTCACGGCCTCTCGCTGCTTCCCGCCGCCCCTCGGTGCCCCCCCCGCCGCCTCTCACCGCCCCGCCGGGCCCAGCCTGGCCCGCGCGCCCCCGCCGCCGCCCCGGCGCCCCGCCCGGCTCTCCCCTGAGCGCCGCCGCCCTCGGCGCGGCGCGGCCCGGCGGCCGGGATGAAGCTGACGGACAACGTGCTGCGGAGCTTCCGCGTGGCCAAGGTCTTCCGCGAGAACTCGGACAAGATCAACTGCTTCGACTTCAGCCCCAACGGCGAGACCGTCATCTCCAGCAGCGACGATGACTCCATCGTACTCTACGACTGCCAGGAGGGCAAGTGAGTGCGGGGCCCGGCCGGGGGCGGGGGGTGCAGCCTTCGGGCTGGAGCTGGAGCAGTGCCCGGGGCCTTTGGGGCTGCCCGTGTGGCCGTCGGGGACAAGCTGTACCCGACCCCGCAGGTCTACCAGGTGAACTTTAGTTTTAGCTTCAGCTTGGGCTTCTCTCGGTTTTTTAGCATAGGTTCGTGACGGAATCCCAACGGCAGAAATAGGAGCAGCGTGGTTTTGTCTGCACCGCGGGTGTCCGCGCTTGTTATCTCGCTAGATAGGAGGCAGCGGTGGTGATTTGCCAAGTATGAGAGAGGGTTCACTTCTGCGAGGGCTAAACTCAAGCTTAAGGGGCTGAGTCTGGCCATGCTTCCAGGCGTCGGGATTGTTGCAGGATACAAAACTGACTTTTCGAGCGTCTCTGCGCTTCAGCGTCTCTAATTAGAAGAGAAACGATGGCTGTGAGCAGTGTATATCTGTGCCGCTTTAAACTACCTCATTCGAGTGCAACTTCTTGGATATGTGTATTGCTGTAACTTCTAAAAAAACCTGATGGTGTTTTTCCTTAAAACCCAGTTCCCACTTGGTGCTTGGCAATGTCGAAGGTAGAGTGGTCCTTCGTGCTTTAAATCCTTTTCTCTGGTCGGGTTCTGACCTGTAAAGCACAGTTAAAATGCATGTGTGATCTACACGTGCCTTCAAACCTTGTCTTAATTTACATTTAATCAGTCAAGGATTTATTGCCTTCTGTTGCTTAAAAACAATGAGTTAAGGGGGGGGTGTTTCTCACTTCGTTGATCACGTGATGCTTGTGTCGTTTTTTGGGTAAACTCCCAGAAATTTGCAGGGCATTTGGGATCTTGTGCTCCTGTTCAGAGGATGGAAACCTGCAAATGGTGACGCTGCAGTTGATGGCTTGGAAGGTACTCGGAGGGCATTTGTATTCTGTGAGAGTTGGAACAAATTGAGCCAAATGGTGTCATTACTCCATTGAATTCTTCCTCAGTTGTCACAAGTGTGGGTCTGGCTGCTTTAAATTCTTTTAAATTTGAAGTTTTAACTTATGTTTGCTTGCTGGTGTAGAGATGTAGTTCTGAGGTGATTTTTTGTTGTTGTTTTTGGTTTTTTGTTGGGGTTTTTTTGTAAAGTCCAGGTGAGGGAGCATCACATCCACACAGAAAAGGAAAGGAAAACAAGTATGTGTATTGTAGAAGAGGGTATGAAAAGGACAGGGTAAGGCAGGAATGAAGAAGAAATGGCTTGGGAGTATCAGGATGTAGGTGTGTCAGTATTGTGTATATTTTCTAGTGAACCAAGTGTTCCTAATCCTCCTACTTCTCCAAGCAGGCCAAGACATCATACTTGCAGGGATTAAAGATTAAATTCTGCAGATTCTCTTAATTTTATGGGCCACTTATGTTATTTTAGACTTATATTTGCTTGCTTTACACATTAAAGTTGTTGGTGTTGCCCATCTGATAGAGTGAAGTCTTCTGTGAAATTATTTAATTTTTATTTATGTAAGAACAGGTAACTCTATACATGTGGAGCCTGCCATGGATTGTATCCTGGATCCTGATGATGTACAATAGTGGCAGGGCTGAGTGATGTTAATGCAGATGGTATTGATTGCTCTTCCCCTTCCAAACTTGTAAAGAATAGTTTGATGGGTTAGGAGGCATTTGGGCCTTTCATTCTGATCTACATCTAGTCCTGATGTGTGTTTTATAGTCAGAGGGGTTGGCTTTAATTAAGTTAAATGTAGATCGATGGTCATCTGCTGCAGGGCAATGAGAGTAGTGTCATCAAGGTAACCCCTGGACCAGGATGCAGTTCTCCAGTGTTCTAAAACTATAAAAATTAATTTGAAAGTTTCTCATGTGCTATCAGTTGAGTTAAAAGTGTAGCTGGGATTTTTAGAGGTACCCAGGGATGCAGGACATGCTGCTTCTCTCACCTGGAAAGGTTTAGCTGTGAATTACTTTGTCACCGAAGATTCATATGAAGATGAAACTTCAAATCTGTGAATGATTGTTGGTGTGGCAGCTTCAGGCCTAGATGTTTATATTTTCTCTTACAAAGCACCATTTCCAGGGCCCAGAACTCTCACCTCTTGTGTATGTCATTGCTGATGGATATAACAGCCAGGAGGACATGAAATGTCCTGCTTGCTGGGTTTCAGTGCAGGATACCTTGCTTCATCGAATGGCCTGAAAGTTAACACCTTTTTCCCATGTAAAAGTGAGAAATTTGTGGTCCCCCATTAATGAGCAATTCTGCTGAGAGAATTAAAATGCAGCTGCTTGGTTATACTTTAGGTACGGCCTCACCTGGTTTGCTTTGTTTTGCAATGCTAAAATGAGCTGTACAGCTCTATGAGAGTATAACCAACCCCATCTCTGGGAACTTCACTTTCTGACAGGGCAGTTGAAATGGGGCTGTGTAGCCAAGGGCTGACAGGACAAGATTATCTCCTTATCATGTATGTCCTGGGCTAAAGCAACTGCTTATTCGTGAGCATCCAATAATTTTGGTCCTGAGACACCACTTCTATTTCAAAATGTGAAAACAACTAAATTGTTGTTACTGTTTTTTTAGCCCATCCCTCCAAGGGGCTCACCTGTGAGTGTTTGGGCTTAAGGAGGGACTCTGAAAACTTGTAGGGCAGTTGTATGTTGTGATGTACAGCAGTCCCTGGGGCTGGGAACAGCCTGGCTGCACATACATCACCCTGATTTGATAGATGGTGCTCTAGCAAAGGTTTAGCTTGTATTTTAATTTAAGCTTGTATATCAGTTGTGTGTCATTTATGCAGATAAAGCGATGGATCTGGCTCCTGCTTGGCTGTGGTGTTTGCTTGGCATATCCATGATCCTGGTTGTGGAGGATGTTTTACCCTTGGCAGCAGTGATTCAGACCAAGGCACAGATGATATTACAAACCTCACCTGTGTCCTGTTTCATCTTTGTAGCAGATTTGACTGAGATTATTGTAAAGTGTTTTTCTTTGGCAATACTGCTTAGTTTGCAGGTGGGCTGGATATATTAACCTTGACCCTGGAATTATGTTTAGTGATTGTGATTTGATTAAAAAAAATACTCAGTTTCCTTGTTTGTGTTTAAAATAGTGGATTGGCAACAGGTGGTTGGTGTGTGCAGTGACACACTTCTGCTTGTCTCAGCTTACATGAAAACTTCACCTTTCCTAAAGCACAGAAGTCCTTTTTCCCCTCCTTTTTGGTAAATATGCTTTTGCCCATCTGTTGATCCTTGCTGTCTCTGTGTGTATTCACTGATTCTGAATGGAGCAGCTTCTAAGCTTTAAATTTGTGATAGAAAAGGATGAGCCAAATTACGAGAGTCTTAACGTTTTGAGATTGGCTTTTTTTGCCATTGTTAGTTTGTTGTTGGGGGTTTTTTTTCCCCAGTTTGGTCATAGGTGAGGTAACCAATGGTTACCTAGGTGGCAGCCTGAGTGAGGTAACTGCAGAAAGCAGCATGGGGAAGTATGTCAGGTGTAATGTTACAGAGTGTCAAAATTTAAATTTGGCGTGTTGATTTCAGTGCGTAGCATGTTTGCATCTAAAAATTGGTTTGAAAATCTACTGCAGTAACTGGGGAAGAATCATTTGAGATTTGGTCTGTGGTACAGGTGGTGTGTGGGTTTTCATTACACTTTCTGTGTTGCCTTCCACTTAGTGGAAGCTTGTCCCCACAAGTTCATTTGAAGGTAAAGCCCCGTGGCTTCTGCTATTTAGAATTAATCCGTAAGAATGAATGTCTGTTTTCCTTCTGATATGAAAAGTGTCCCATTTGTGCTCTTGTTTGGGTGTGTCAGTCTGAGGTGAATGAAAAGAAGGAAAAAGTCCAGCATATTAGAAATGCCTTGTCTGAGGGTGTAGTCTGATAAACCTTTCCCTTGGCAGCAGTATTGGTTTCGACCACTCCTGCTGTTTGTTTCCATTCTCGTGTTGTCCCCTTCGGTTGTGTTGGTAAAATACTTTGTGGACCCATGTAATAATTTCTGGATTAAAAATAACTCCCAGAAGAGGTGATATTTCTGGTGTTGATCAGTACCCTCATTGGTTGGCTGCCCAGAAACCTCTGTGCTACCTCAGTTGAGGGTGAAAGGGGAAGGAGGGTGGTAGAGACCTTGTGCTGCTCAGACAGGCACTGCTGCTCTGAGATCCTCCAGCTGCTTCTAGATTTACTCTGCACTTTAAATTTCTAGTGCAGTGCATCACCTGCTTACCAGCCCCCTAGAAATGCAGTTCTGTAGGTTGTGTCCACTCTCACTGGAATGTCTTTCATTCTGTTGTAAAATGTTTGAGTTTCATGCTTTAAGATTGGATTCAAATATAATTCTGCAGTCCTTTGGAAAAGTCCCTGTGTTACCATGTCTTTTATAGATTATTGGTATATATACATGTTTAGGTTAATACCACAGGAATGAGACACCTTGTTCTAGGTTCTGAAGTAACAGAGAAAAAAAGACACATTATTCTCAATCTAAAATAAGCAGCAGATGAATTGGAGATATGGATGGGCAAGCGCACAGTGAGGCAGTGCTAGTTGCTGTGCTTGTTATGTTAACTCCTCCTTTTCTTTTTGCAGTAGACATCATGGGAAAAGGAATTTTTGGAGGAGACAAGTGCATTTTGCAGGTGTTACAGGGAACTCCTCAAGCCTGGGGTTGGTTGTGGAGAAACATCGAGGTCCTTTTTTGCAAATCAAACACAAAAGCTTTTCTTTCTTTGTGTAAAAACATCGGGCTGCTTGAAACCATGATGTAATACCTGAATGGAGAGAGGCCTTGTTAGTGTGAGTTTCGTTTTGAGCTTTTTGTTGCAGTGAGTGCAATTATTTCTGCTTCCCCCCGACAGACCAAAGAGAACGTTGTACAGTAAGAAGTATGGAGTGGACCTCATCAGGTACACACACGCTGCCAACACTGTCGTGTACAGCTCCAACAAAATAGATGGTAAGTGAGCCACTGGAGTGGAGCATATTGAATCTCCTTGCACTACATGTCTGGATAATTAGCTCTGAAGGTCTGGGAAAAAGTTACAGCAACTCTGCAGTGGCAATCACTCTGCCAGAGACAGAGGAATTACTGTCCAACACTAATGCACAACTTGGTGATAGCCCCTCGAGCATGCTGATGTGAGATTTGTGCTTTGCTGCCATAAGGGATTGAACATTGTTAGTGAAATAAAAGTTGGGTTCTTAGTTCTGCTGTTCACTTGGTTTTTGGTACCAGTGCTGTCAGTCAGCCTCTGCACCTTAACTTCCTACATGTGAATGAGGTGGTAGGAGCAGGTGGGCTGAATACCATAGCTCTGTCTGGTACACGCACAGCTCAGCTGCACAGGAGGGCAGGGGGGGAGGTTCAGGTAACTCAGCAGATCACCAGCTGAGCCTGGAGGAGGTCACAGAGCTCTTCAGAGATGAACTTTGCTTCTCATAGCCTGTTTCTGTCCATGTACTAGACAGAAGACCCAATTTTATGCTGTTTCTCCACACAATCTGTGATAGCTACACTCTAAATCACTGACACTGAAGGGCTTCTAGGCCTTTGTGACAGGCTCTCTATTAGTTGAGTTTGATTTAAAATTCAAATGTAACAACTGGCACAGATAGGTACCTTAATGCTTCCTGAGGTTGGAAACAGCTCATGTTTATTTCAAAATATGTTTCAGTTTTGTTTGCTGTAGTCAGTGTCTGAGAGTTTTGCAGTGAACAAGTCTCTTAGCACAGCACTTTATAAATGGGTTTTAACATTATATTTGTAAACTCATAATCATTTCTGGAATAGAGGTTTTTGTTGGGTTTTTCCTTTGCAGAGATGGAGCTTGACAGTAGAGCTACTGGTGCCTTGTGATGTGTGCTAGATTACTAAAGGAATTTCAAAGACTGAATTTAGAGCAGGTGGAAGTTAAGAGTTAGAAAGTCAGGTTAAGGCCTGAAACCAGAGGAACAAGGAAGTCTTCAATGGAATTGGATTTAACAGTGTAAAAGGATTAAAAGTGTGACAGGAAGCACTTGCCTTTTTAGTCTATTTCAGAGCCTACTTAATTTTTTGATTATATTGTTACTTTGTCACATTTTTTTATTTGCCTGTTATTTAATTTACAATAATTAATAACTAACAATTTAATGAAGCATTTTAATTGCCATTTTGAATTGTGAGATTTTGTTTATAAGCACTGGTAAGCCTTAAGACTAAAGAGTCTTCATCCTGCAGGCTAGCATTATGATAAATACTTAATTAGAAGAAAAAAGACCCATAGAATTTGAGAATGTTTATTGCTGTTACGATCTGTAAGCCTAATAAAACTGACAGTGTGTTCTGTAGGAGTCCAGATACTCTGTAATCCCTGCTAAATGTGGTCTTGGGCAAACTGCATTGTATTTAACCCGTTATGCAGGTATCAGGAGGTAAAATTAACTCAGAAACATGCTATAGGAATGCTGGTGGTTGTTTCCAAGCATTTTCTCTGTTGGAGTTGCTACCAATGTACTTGTGAAGATTTCCTGAAGATCCCTGGACCTGGTCCCTCTTGCCTGATGCCAGGCTGAGGTAGTAGTTTGTACAGTTTGAGGGTCTATGATACCACCCGGTACAGGAGATAACTGTACAGGCCACTGCCTTGCCTGGGACAGAGCACTGCCAGCAACCAGGATCACAAGGGAGCACAGTCCCACAGTGCTTAGCAAAGAAGATGGGATTCTGCATGGATACTTTGGGAATCAGGTAACGACAGTTCTTGCAGGAAATGATGTGTCTTAACAGAACGTCTGAAGCGTGTTCCCAGGATGGGATGTGACCCTGGCAGTGGGGATTTATGTTTTGGATAATCACCTCAGGTCACTTAGAGCCTCTCAGAGTGGTGTGTCACCCACAACATGTTTCCAGCTTGGTCAGTCAGCAATGTGCTGTTCAGTTTTCTGGTCAAATACTGGAGGGTGGTGTCTCAGCTTGGTGAGAAATCTTAGGCAAAAATGAGAACTTGATAATTTTATCACAGATACAAAATTTTTCTGAATGAGCCTTTCAAAACACCCTGAACACAGTAGACCTTCTGAGTGTTAAAACACCCAGTGCTTGTTGCCTCCTCTTGGCTCTCGTTCTTCTGAGTCAAAAGTAAAAATGTCCTTTTCCCTCAGTTTCTCTTTGGAGCCTCACCAGGACTTGTTCCAGCACTACAGAGTCTGCACATAAAGATTAAAAACTGGGTTATGTGCTTTAGTAATGGTTTCCTCTTACAAGGATTTCTTGTAATTTTGGAAGAAAGTCTCAACAGCATCTTCCAAAAGTGTTGGCTACTCTCGGTATATTAATCTGTACTCAGGATAAAATTGGCACTTGAGAAATGTTGTGGTGCTGCTCTTATTTATTCCATTTATTTTTAATGTTACATTACGTGGACTAAGCTTTAGATTACTCCTCTGTCCTCTTCTTAAAGCTTAACTGCTCTAAGTGCAGGGAAAGTGTGAGGCTGTTCATTGTCAGATTAAACAAAAATCAGAGAGATTTGATAGTTTTTAATGGTCTTGTCCTGGCTTTCAAATTCATGGTTTTATCTTTAGCTGAATGGCAGAATTTGCACATTTCCTGTATGTACTGCTTAGTTGGAGATTTGGTTACTGAATTTCTATGCAGGAAAGACAGCAGGATTTGTGCTGCAAAGCAATAAAAAGCAGTAGCATCACCTTTGTAAATTTGATATTCTTCATTTTGTGAGAGTGATGGAATAAAACCTGCTGCTACTTAAATTTTAGTGCCTTTGAAATTACCTTGCATAAATCACATGGCACTTTGTCTTTAAGATGTAATGTGACTTCAGACTGCGGGAAGTACCTTTTCCTGTTGCCTGATTTTCACTTCTGCCTTGAGAAGAACCAAGTTGCTTTATGTCTGTTTCTAGTTTGATTCTTTTTGAAAGGGTGACTTGAAATCAAATGACCAGACTTACCCACTTTGGTGTGAGATTGCTGCTGCTTTGGGGAGCACGTTACTGTGTGATCAGTAACTTTTAGATACCGTTGGGTTCATGGTATAATAAAAGCTTATGGTTTGTTTATGTTTTCAGATACAATCCGATACCTCTCCCTGCATGACAACAAATACATTCGGTATTTCCCAGGGCACACAAAAAGGTAAGATGTGGCCTGGAGACAGGACAGCAGAAATTGAAACAACAATTGTAATGAGCCTGAGTTCTGTTACACTTGGTTCACACTGTTTTTCTCTCTGTTCTTGGCAATGATGAGGTTGTACACAGCTGTTGGGGTGGGTGTTGCTCTATTCACTTCTTTTATGTATCTCTGATGCATGTGGGCTTCTGTGTTGCAGGGTGGTTGCTCTTTCAATGTCTCCAGTGGATGATACTTTTATTTCTGGATCCCTCGATAAAACTATTCGACTTTGGGATCTCCGCTCTCCCAATTGCCAGGTAGATGATAAAATTCATGCTCACAGAGTGTTGCATTTTCACTTAGAAGCATGAAAAATGGATGCATGCGTGTTACAAAGCAAAAGTACTGCCAGAAGCACGTGCTGCTGATTTGTTGTTGGCCCCTTCCTGCAATGCTGAAGCAGCCTGGATGAGGAATCTCTGTGCAGTTTGTGTGTCACACCGTGTGACACCACTCGCTCTCACCTGTGTCTCTGCTGGAGAGGCACTGCGGAGGGCAGGAAAGAACACCCACAGCTGATGAAACAAGAGAAGGGCTGGGTGTCATCAGCTTGTTCATCAGGCTGCTACTCTCTTAGCTGGCATCCCTCCTGGGCTGGAAATGCATCTTATCTGAGTGTTTGTAGTGTGTGTCTAAAATTGGTGCCTCGATGCAATTAAATTTGATGAAGAAACTGATGATCTAAAGTAACACGGCAGCCATATGGTCCTGCCATCGCCTTGCATCACCTCTGTGGTTCATCAGAACCATTTGTGAGCAGATTTAACTTTCTAGCAAGGCAGAACCCTGTTTGTTTTTATTTATTCTGCTGGAATACTTCACTTTTTTTAGTGGAAGCAGGCTTGTGTGGGCTGGGAAAAGTACCAGAGCTGGCAGCAGTGGCAGGAATGAAAGACTGGGAGTAGAATCTCCACCTTCAGTGGTGGTAAGCTGTTTTGTCCCTATATCTGGACACATAGTATTGTGCTCATTTGGACTATTTTGCTTATGAGAAAGGGCTGTTTGCTTATTCCAGATGATGTATCTGTAAATACAAAAGGAAGACAAAGTTACATTTCTTACTAAATGGTTCTATCTATCTTAAAACTGAGCTTTTTCTGACAAGAAGTCTTTATTTTACCTTTCTTTGGAAGTGTGCCTTTAATGCCAGCCTGTAAGTTTCCCTTGGGATGAATCTCAGGCTCTGAGTTGCTACAGATGAGATGGGGCTGTAAATTCAGCAGTGGTTCTGCGATTTATCCTGATGCTTGAAGTTGTAAGAATGGTAAAACTAGGACTTGTAATGGGACTCTGCATCCTGCCAAGTTTGGGAAACAGGTTGAGGAAGTGTTAACTTGTAGTTTTCAGTTGGCCCATGAGATGGCAGCCACATTGCCTGGAACATTCCCAGGAAACCAGAGCTGGCCCACTCACCAGGCCTGAGCACTGGCTTGCTCACTGAGTTCTGAATCTTTGTAAAACCTCAGTATTTACAATTGAAATGTTGTTGTTCCCCCTCGATCTGCTGTCCTGCTCACAGTGGGCTCAGAAGGTGATGGTAGAAAAGCGAGCATCAGTTTTGCAAAATAACGTTGACTATTTCTATTTTCTAGGGCTTAATGCATCTCCAGGGGAAGCCTGTGTGTTCTTTTGACCCAGAAGGGTTGATTTTTGCTGCTGGAGTCAATTCTGAAATGGTGAAGCTCTATGACCTCCGTTCTTTTGACAAGGTGATATACCTTAAAGATTTTAGCTTGCAAGAAATAGTCTAAACTCAGTGCTCAGAGGCTGGATTTCTGTGCTCCAGCTTACTGTCTGGGGTGCCTCCTTGGCATCCAGGGAGTTCTCAGTAAGGACACACATCACAGACAGAAAGAGATCCGTGCTGTCACCAAATCCTGAAGTACGCTCTTGAACCAATGTTCTGCTAACACTTTAACCTGTTCCAACCCCCCATTTTGGCTTTTTGTTAGGGAATTTTGGGTTTGTTTTTTTTCCCTTGCTGCTGATTCTGGAAGAAGACTGGCAAAGATGGAACCAGGACTGTCAGAAAGGATGGAAATTTCAAAGGAAACTATAATTGGATGGACAACTGAACTAAACACTGAGCGTAGTGATTTCAGTGGTTTGCAAAAATCATATGAACAGTTACACTGGCTCAAACTCTTAACTTCATTTAGCAGCCTTGTTTCAAAACTTCATCCTATCTTAAATTAATTTCTGCTGTCGAATGTGGTAGAGTATGAAACTATTGGATTGAAACACCTCACTTTGGGTCTTTTTTTATTTGGGAAGCTGTGGATTCATATGTTGAAACGTGCACATGCAGTGACATGTTTGCCATGACACTCTTGGTATCTTAGGGCTCAGAATTTCCCTTTAAAATAAATCTTATTTTTCCTCAGCTGAGGTTAAAAACAGACTCTTGTTAGCAGCAATGCACAAGGAGTCTGCATCCTGTTTCCCATTTCTCTCTCTGCAGGGGCCATTTGCCACGTTTAAGATGCAATATGAGCGGACGTGTGAGTGGACGGGCCTGAAGTTCAGCAATGACGGGAAACTCATCCTCATATCGACCAACGGCGGGTTCATCCGGCTCATCGACGCCTTCAAAGGGGCTGTCCTGCACACGTTTGGGGTGAGCCTGCTGCCTCTGATCCTTG
Source organism: Corapipo altera (assembly GCF_003945725.1). NCBI lineage: Eukaryota > Metazoa > Chordata > Aves > Passeriformes > Pipridae > Corapipo > Corapipo altera. Next base: position 2,956,570 of record NW_020884882.1, on the reverse strand, counting down.
CTTGGAACGTGGTGTTAGTTTTGGGAGCAGGTGCCCTTTGGTTGTGAGATTGCTGTGGACACACTCTCTACTATGTGTTCTCCTGTTTTGTGCCATAGGGTTATAACAATAGTAAGGCTGTCACGCTGGAGGCATCATTCACACCAGACTCTCAGTTCATCATGATAGGTAAGATAATTCTTGGAAAGAATTCCAGTGCTCTGAAATTAGGTGTGTTATGTAGGGCTAAAGCTGTGTCTGTTGGGAAGCAGAATGTATTTAAATAATACAATGCAGCTGTAAGCTTTCTTTGCACTGACAGTACTCTGTTAGATTACTCAGCGTTGTCTAGACTGAAATGTAAACAAACCTGCATGAAGACTTTTCTTTTTTCCTTTAAATATGAGTGCTGTTCCAATATAGAGAAGAAACCAGCAAAGTGTTGTAATGTGGGAAGGCCTGTCACATAGATTATGTCCGTGTTTCTCACCCCGTGGCTAGGGTGCTCTCATGGCCACCTCAAAGCATGTTGGGGCTGTGTTGGGGCCTGTCCCCCATTGCTTATGACCAAGGCACCTGTCTGTGCTTGGCAGTTGGTCTTGTAGCCTGGTGTGTTTGTGCACCTCTGAGGATGTTCCTGCACTGGTGACATGCTGGGGCAGCTGCATTTTGTTCATGTGGCTCTTGTAAACCCCCATGTCTCTGGAACAAGCTCTGCTCATCCCTTAATAGAGGTTGTAGTCATCAGCCTGATGGCTCTCAGCATGTGATTCCCTTGGCCCAGGTCCTTTTTCTCACCCTCTGTGGGATGGGCTCCTGAGGGAAGCAGATGGCAAAAGGCAGTTTGCAACTCCTGTACAGCCTGGTGCTGCAGGTTGGGCATCTCAAGATAAGCACTTCAGTCACTCTGCTGCCTGTGGACACAAGTCAGAGGAGTCTGTGTGGTGCTGCCCCTCCCAGCACTTTTTCTTTTTGTTCCTGTTTATTTGGCTGGTACCAAATACGTTTAACTTCGTGGTAATTGGTATCTGGATCCTCATTTTTCCTGGATGAGTGACGGTCTTGGCAAAGCTGCTTTTCTTGGGTTCTGGCTGAGAACTTCCTGATTGCAGAGAAGAGGGGTGGGGCTCTTTGTTTAGTCTGTCTCTGGAGAGCACTTTATTGCACATATTTACCTTCCTGTTGTGACCTTCCACATGAAAATTGTAGTACAAGTAGTTCTAAACCACTTACTGCTGTTCAGTTTTTACATATGGTTAAGTTGCAACTTTTGCTTCTTAATTTTTCCGTCCTGAGAGGTTATAGACATAAATACAGAAGCAAATTTCTTGCATTTTTGCTAGGAATTGTATTTAAAATGAGACTAAAACAGAACAGAATTATAAAAATTTAAAGTTCTCAGCCTCAGAGTCTGAAAAATGCCATTTTAAAGTGCAAAACCTGTTCCGTTGTAGCCATGTGGAGAGTTGACATCTCCGGGGAAGCTTCTGATATTTGGCATAGTGCACTGAAATCTGGTGCCTCCCATGGTAAAGCTTTGGTTTGATTCTCTGCTCACCAAGTGAAATATTTATCTGTGTCTGAACTGAGAACTTGTGTGAACAATGACTCTTTCCCCAGTGCTTGGCCTCTCTCATGTTGGTGCAGGTTGGCCGGGGTCTCTCCTCATGGCTGGAGGGTGTCAGCTCTCCTTTTCTCCTGGGTGACAGTAGTTGCTAACATCTTTGCCTGAATAGTGTTGCACCCTGTTTGTGTAGTTGAGTCTCTGCAGTACAAAGGTACAGACCTGCTGTCTGGGTGCAGGTGTGTAAATGGTAGAGATGTTTTATAAGTGCCCTTTGAGAACTCTTAAAGTTAGGCTGTGAAGTCGAGACCTGCCTGTTCTACAGTTCTGACAGGAAAGGTTATGTTCTTCTTTTTCTCTGCTGACTTCTCCTGTGTAACTTGCATATCTTGTTTTCCACTCCTGCCTGAAGGCTCAGAGGATGGGAAGATCCATGTTTGGAATGGGGAAAGTGGGATGAAGGTGGCTGTCCTGGATGGGAAACACACAGGTCCCATAACCTGTCTGCAGTTCAATCCAAAATTCATGACTTTTGCCAGCGCATGTTCCAATATGGTAAGGAAATGCTTTTACGTTCCTCTGAGCTCCGTGAGGTGCTCACCCTTCTGGAGATGAATCTGAGAAGGCTCAGTGCCTCTGCTGGGTATTGCCTCAGGCTTTGGTGAGAGCCAGGCCTGTCTGTTACACCCTGACTGTGCCATACCTGGCAGGTAGATGTGTGGGGCAGCACACCTGGCCAGCCAGCGTGTGAACATGCACATGAGAGCAGAGCAGTGAGTGAGTGTGCTCACAGAAGGAGGAGTTCTTTAGATCCCTGCACACTGCTGGTATTTTCAGTTTGTGTAAGCCTGGCTTGCTCTGGAGAACATGCAGTGCAAGCCAAAGCAAGGATTGTAACCTTAAACTGCTGAGAGGGTGTTACTGCCTCTTTGATAGTCTCTGCCTAACAGGAAGTAGCAATGATCAGCTCCTGCAGTGTGTTGTAGGAGAAATTTGTGTTCTGCTCTGAGTAGATGTTTTCCTTCCTCCTCTTTAGGCCTTCTGGTTGCCAACTATTGACGACTAATTCCTCTGCTGCAGCTGCTGTTGGATGACTTCCACACTGTAACAGCAGCACATCATTGCAAGCACAGCATTGGAATTGCCTACGTCTCCTAGACTGTGTTCCTGTTCCTGCATATTTTCCATGTCTTACCTTTGTTTGCAGCATTCCTTTGTGAGGACTGCTCCACACGTTCAGAAGCAGCATGCTACATGTTCTTAACCTTCCAGTCGGTGTCCAGCACGGCTTCAGCCCAAGTTGGAACTGACACAGTATTATTTCTAAGGGCGGTGAAGTCTGTTTTATTTACAAAATGTTTGTGGGATTTTTTTAAAGCTGTAATTGTGTGTTTTCCTGCTGTAAGTGCACAAGGCTATTGATGTTCCAAGGTGGAACGTGCAGTTCCTTCCCGTAAGTGCATGTTTTTAACATCTGGGATCTCTCTGGTTTCACTGCAGTCCACAAATGCAAATTCTCTGTGCCAAACGTGAACACTGACAGTTTTCAACTTCAGCAGCAGATGCTGAATTCTCTTGCAGTGGAACTTGCAGCAGAAGCGTGGGTGACTGTGAATGTACCTGATACATCTCGTCATCCTTTTTTTGGAGATTTAGAGTGCAACTGTACAGGTTTTGTCTGCTACCAGAGGTTGCCAAAGCCTCCCTGCTGTTTGCTGTGCCAGCATCCCGGAGGCACAGACAGCACTGGTGAGGTCCAGCCAGTGTCCCAAGCAATAAAGGAGTCTGTCAGCAGGAAGACGAAGAAACCAAACTGAGACTGAAAGCACAGTCTGCCTGTGTATCTTCCTTATGTACCATCTTGGCTGATCTTACTTGTAAATATCGTGGGGTGGGTGGGCAGTGGGAATGGGCCATATTTTTTTACTTTTAGATATAAAAGAATATGATGTGGGCCAGTATTGTGGAGTGTCTAGGCTGTTTACCTTCACTGATGCAGTTTTTCACCCCATGGTTTGTAAATATGCTCCGTGAAACTCTTACCACGTCAGGCTTAGACCTGTATCCCTTTGTTGGTAAAACTGACATGCAGTTAGTCCATCATGCAGTTTGTTACAGGTCTGCAGGTTTCTGGTGGTGGCCCCTCAAGAGCGATGCATCCTTTGTCAGATGGTGTCTTCAAGAAATTAATTTTAAAAGTCTTAGGCATGATTGTGCTGACCCTGCTTTGCTGTGGTCTTGCTCCAAGGAATGTCTCTGCAAAGAGATGGGAGGAACCTGCTCTCCTGCCTCAGAGGAGCTTGTGGGTGAGTGGCACAGAAAGGCTGGCAAGCTGGTCTTAGGTTGGTTCCGGTGTCTTTTTCCTGAAATGCTGCAATGGTGGAATGCATCCACAAGCAGTCTGGGACAGGCTTGGCAAAAATGTGGTGTTCACTGTATTCTTACCTTTCCAAACACACTTGGTTTTATGTGCTGGATCACAGCTTGGGAAGTCAGTTCTTCTCCTTGCCTGGTCAGTGTGCCACCCTGCTCATAAATATGAAATGCTGGCAAGGTGGCCAGACAGTAAATGGGCGTGTTATCTCTGCTCTCCAGTGCTGGTCCATGCTGTGAACTGTGCTCGAGTGTTTTCCTTAGGTCAGTTGTCCTCATGTTTCCCCCCCGTTACAGCAAAGTTCGTTGTTTCAGCTGTGGGGCCCTGTCTGTCATTCACATCATTTCTCCCTGGAAAAGTAAATCTGCTTGTGTTTTGCATTTTCTTGCCTTTTGTCCTTGTCAGTGGAACTCTGCTGTGTGGGAGCAGCCCCTCAGGAGGCTCAGAACGTGGGGCTTGGATCCCTGCTGTGGCTGAACCTTCTCTGTGGCTCTGTGGCTTGTCCCTGCTGATGCTGCCACAGGAGGCATTTCTAACCACAGATCTGTGATGTGAGTTTGATGTCCTCTGGCAAACTGATGGATGCTTTCCCTCTTGCCCCACAGGTCTGCTGCTGAGGTTCGTGCTGTCCCTCTTCCCATACTGTCCCTCCGCTGCCTATAAATGCAACTGCCCAGTGCAAAGGGAGATGGTTGTCTCAGGCTTCAGCCACTCCAACTCAGTAGTAATGCATTTCAGGCTGCTTGGTGCTGTTTTACCTTTGTTGGTATTTTGCAGTGGTTTGTAATATGCAGGTATTTGGGGTTTGTAGTGCATCTGAACAGTTAAACTTCAGCGTTCAGTAGTAAATGATCTTGGAGGATTTTATCAAGTGTGTTGCCTGAGGAAGTGAACAGATAGCCTCCGGCCATATTCCTTGTTCCTCTTCACAGGGAAGCTTTTGAAAGTCTTTTATTTTACAAATGTTCTTTGCTAAGGTGGTTTGAGCACTTGTCTGAAGCCTGTTGTTCAGCTCTCTTCTGCTTGCAATGTTGTGAAAGATAGTGAGTGGTGGCATGAAATGTTTAAGGAAAAGGGGACCAGAGGAGTGGTTTAGGAGAACATACAAGCACATCAGTGGCTTTCTGGAGTGAAGAGAGGGATGTACAGGCTTGTGGACAACAGCACTAGTGCTCAGTTCAGGATTACAGCTGAGCCTTCCCAGGACCCATTGCCACCCACACAGGCAGAGACATCTCTGTTGATGTAGCACCAAGTGTTTTCCATCTGCCTTTAAAAATAGGAAATGTGCCAAGTATTGTCAAGGAACTTCAGGATTATGTGTTTCTAGACGGTTAGACAGGAAAGGTGAATAAAGCTTTTAGCTTCCAGCTTCTATGTGCTTCTCTAGGAGTCTCAGGGCTGCAATTCCTGTGTCCCTCAGGGCTACCAGCTAATGAGAAATAGACCTCAAGAAAAACAGCCCTTCCAGGTCTAACGGAGTGGCCAACTAAGACAAGCAGGAAACAGCATTCCCCCTCCCAGTTTGTGAATGCCTCCTTATTTCTTTGGGATGAAATAAAGACCTTTCTTCAAAACAAGGGGGAAGTGAGACTCAACAGCCCACCTCTGAATAAGCAGTGGTGGTGGCTGAGCATGTCTGCCTGTGGGAGATTTCACATGTAATTCTCCAAGTCAGTCTTGAGAGATTTTTATGATTTTTATTGAAGCGCCCAGGTCCTTGGTTAATGTCCCAACACCTGCTCTGGGGAACACAGGAGTGAGTCAGTGACAAATTTGGAAACAGCAGCATATCTTTTCCAATGCCTCTTGACTGTATTAGCACTTTAAGAGACTTCACCTTGGTTTTGGGTCAGGGGCTGGGAACCTGGTGAGCCTTTTGGAAACTTGGTCTCTGTGGTCGTGAGCTGCTATGGGGAGTTGGACTCCTCAGTGGTATCTCCCAGATGAGTGTAAATACATAAAGTCAAATTATGCTTTGTCACAAAATACTACATACATGGAGAATTCAGTGTTGTGGCTGTGACCAATAAATATTTTGTAGAGACATCACTTGAGTGCTGTAAATTCTGCATTTGTCCAGTGTGATACAACTTGCTGGTTTCTTAGAGGGGGATTGGGAAAATCATCCATTGTTTGAAAAGCCCCTTTGTTTTGTAAAGTCAAAAACTCTGTAGTGGAAATTGCGATTCTCTGAAGTTATCCTTACATAAATTGCTCGTTTAAAGAGGTTTTTCTTGCCTAGGAATGTTTCAGGATAGGGAAGCAGCCTTGTGACAGCTACTTCTGGAGGTATGGTGCCCTAGGGAGAGGGGTGCTTGCAGCAACCTGTGGTCTGGATGGAAGAGCTGAGCCTTTATCAGCTCAAAGGTGAAAAAACAACTTGTTGGATTTGAGTAACAGGAATCTTGGATTGTTACAGTCAGTGCATGTTAATGTAGCATTACAGCTGCTGAAGGGAGGACAGCAGCCAACATCATTAACATGGGCAAACCCCCATGTGCATTATTGTCAGGTTAAACTTAAGAGGGTGAGGGGAAAGCGAAGCCGGAGAGAAACGTTTTTTGTCCTTGCTTAAGCCATGAGCAGGTAGCTGAGAAGGCTGTCCCTTCCTGGGGGGAATTTCCTCCCACTGCAGGAAATCATCTTTTGGCACCAAGCCCTTGGGTCAGTACTGGTAAGGGAACGCCTCGAGTGACAAACTGCCTCTTGGCAAAGAGAAATAAATACAAAGCAAAAACTCCCCTATGATTTTCTAAGGCTGTGTTTCTCCAGCCCAGGTCTGTGTAAAACCCCCCAACAGGAATAACACCACAGTTAAGATGTGTGGGGAAAAGAAATACAAAGTACTTTTATTTGGACTTTAATCACTGTGGAACTTAAACACACGCTGGGGTTTGGCTGGTGCTCCAGGGAATCTTGGAACCTGCGTAATGAATAATGGAAACTAAAGTGGGGACTCAGAGATGGGGAAGCTTGTCCAGACCTGAATTTGCCTGGCTAATGAATGGGTTGAGAAGCAGATCCTCTGAGTTTAAGGCACAACTCTGGCATGTCTGCTGTGCTGCAGCTCCTGTTGGAATGAGTGTTAAGTGCTTGAGATTGAGCACTGCAGACAAATTGCAACAAACCGGTTTTATTTTACTCAGAGCTCTTTTACTAAATCACCTGATATACACAGACACTTCAGTTCTCATCAGTGCTCCTGCTACAAAACCAGCTTTGCTGTCAGAAATGACCTGAATAGAAAAAGTGTCAGCAATGTGGACTAAGATTTGTTAGAAATCTGTACATTGTGTTACCAATACAATATTCCTCAATAACAGTAAGGCACGTACGTCTCTTTGCACAGGAGGCTCCTGCACACCAGTGTGTAGCTTCACCAGCCAACATTGTCTGGTTTGAGGTGGTGCTGCCTTGCAAATGGCAACTGTCTCCAGGTCTGGGCTCCTGCTCCAGTGTTCCCATGTCGCAGGCACGGCTGTGCCCAGTGCTGGCTTGGCAGCAGCTCCTGGGTTTTTAGCACATCTCACATTACAGCAAATGCATATGAGAGATGCTTTAGCTTATGCATCCAGTTCAAGTCTGATTAAAAGCCAGCTTTTCACACTGGGTGGATCTCAATTGATCCTTACTGCTCAGTATTTAAAAGGGAGAGGGTTCAGTAGAAATATGGATTTGAGTGTTGCCGTACCGCAGAGATATTGGAAATAGTACCCTTCAGCTTGCAGTTATCCTTTGCAATTTATCCTTGGCCCAACAACAAGAAAGGGGAATGATTTGTTGCCCAGTGTTGCTCTCTTGCAGGTTTTTAAGGAGCTAATCTTCTTGTTCATCCTCTGCTAAGTGCTGGCTGTGCATTTTCGGGTTCCACTGCAAATGGTTTTGCTGGAACAGAGTGTACACACACAGCAGAAATCCCTCAGTCTCAGTTTGATGCTGAACGGCACCACAGTGGGGGAACACAGAGGTTCTGCGTGTCATCCTAACAGTCAGTCCTCCTCCTTGTTGTGTAGTGGAATGACAAATACAGAGATGTCATCATAGGATGCCTCATGGCTGTCATCCAGCATCCACTGGTGGCCTCTCTTCATTCCCCTTGCTCTGCACACCAAACATTTGGCCAGTTCTGAAAATCTGAGGGTGGAAAAATGCAAGGTTTGGGTTAACATGGCGCTATTCCCCTTAAGAACAATGCTGAGATGTGGCTTTATGTTGTCAAAATAGCAGGGTTTTTTAAGACACTACCTTTATCCTTGTTTCTTTAGGATGGGGAAAGATTAGGAGGCAGTTTTTAGAGGCACAGAAGAGTGCTTGGTCGTGCCAGAGCTGACTGGGAAGTAGAGTGACCTCAGCCTGCTTTAGGTCTGACCAAGCTCTTTGGAAGGGAAAACAATGACAAAGCTGGTGTTACCTTTGAGGATCTGTCCTGTTTTCTGCAAGGAAGCTCCTGACCACGTGGGCCACCTCGCTGTTGCACAGAACATCCCAAAGGCCATCAGTTGCCATGATGAGGACATCATCTTCCTTAATGTCATGCAGAGCAAAGTCAAACACATTTACCTGGAAAACAGGAGTGAATCTGTGACAATTCCTGCAATGTAACACAGGGGTCAGGGAGACGAGACTTCTCTTGAGAGATGACACAGTGGGACCAGGGTGCTTTGAATCTTTTATGTCCCCTTGCTGCTATGCTTCTAGATTCCTCTGTCTTGGGGATTCTCTGGGCAGCATGGCCAGAGAGAAGCAGGATGGAGAAAGGACACAGCTAAGACCTGCCAAGTCTGTAAAAGGTGCTACAGAGGAGGAGCACCATTTTTAATTCCATCTTACAACTCCCATGTGCTGCAACTGACCTTGGGAATGCAGGAGAGGAAAGGTTTGACTTCAATGTTGGTGTCGATGACTTTGAGCTGATGATCCCCCAGGCCTCGAGAGACAGCCAGAGTCCCCAGCAAGCGAGCCTGGCCCCAAACAAAGCAAAACAGGATTGAAACATAAGGATGTGGCACCTTTAAAGGCTGATGTGTGGTTTGTCCTGATTGATCTATGTGCTGCCTTTAAGACCTTTCTCCAAGCATTACCCAGAACAGCCTCTGGAGACTTTGGAGATGGAGGAGTGACCAGAAGCAATGGCATGATGTGAGTGTGGAGACAGCCTGCATATGTGGATGGCTCCTGCTGGCCCATGGTGCTCTGGAGTTAGTACATGTGCTCTGGGCAATGCTACAGACCTCACGAAGCCCATAGTGGCATCTGCTCTTGATCTGAGGTGGCAAGGAAGAAAACTGGGTTGGTTTGGAGCAGGGGAGGGGTGTCCCTTTCTCTTGGCAAAGGAGGTTCTGCACTGACTCTACACAGGGGTGGCATGTGGCTTGTCTTGCTGGGGAGGTGATGGGGCTTTCTGCTTGTCCCCAGCAGGCAGACACTGGGATGTGTGCAGTCATTGCTTCTCCTGTCTCCTTCCCTCTCCAGGCTCCTTTTCTCACCCTCTCCTTGAGGAAGACAGTTTGTGGGAAATTAGAGCTAGAGGAGACAATCCCAAGTGGGAGCTGATGAAGTAAGTTCTCATCTGAAATATGTTCTTGTGTGCAAAGGAAGAAGAGGAAAGGGCAGGCTGGCTCAGGGCTGCTGTCTGCTCTGGTGTACTCTGGAGGAGGGTGCAGACTCTGCTCCAGAGGGCTCTGGTTTACACCACCCAGGCAGCAAAGGGAGCTGCTGTATTGGGGCTGTACCATGCTGGAGAGCCCCAGAGTGCTGGGTGCTTTGCAGCCCATCTGCCATAGTGCCCTGGAGTGTGACCGTGAGTGACAGGGACACACTGAGGGTCCCCAGCAGACTTGCCTCTGCCTTCCCAGTAAAGCATTAAGCTACCTGCTTCCCATGACCATGGACAAGAGGATACTTGAGATCAGCTTTCTCCACCGTCTTGTATCCCCTGGAACAGAGAATTCACTGTTAATTTGTTTGACTTGATGGTACAACCCAGTCAGAGCATTTCAACTGTGATTTAACCTTTGTGGCGTCCCCACGCACAGGCAGCTCACTGAGGAAGGGGCAGTGTGACTTGCTGCAGCAGATGCAGTGAAGGTGACCTCTTGCTGAATGCCCAGGTGTTTTTCACTCTGCCCTATCTCCCCAACCTGCACCAGCCCCACCTCAGTGGATCCCAGAAGGACCATCTCAACTGTTTTCTCACCACCCTGCCAAGGCCCTGGTCCTTCAGTCGGAGGGAGCTGCTCACAGTGTCCTTCACCACCATCAAGCCCAGCTCTCAGCAGGAGGAGACACCCCTTCTCCCTTCACCTCCCCACTCCTATGAGCAGGTAAAGGTGCCCTGAGGCACAGCCTTATGCTCAGGCAGAAAGGACTCACCAGCCCTCCATGAAGTAATCCCGGTACAGGACTTTCTGGCCCACGTCATCTCCCTTCAACCTCCGTGGAAACTCGAAGCGTGTGAACTCTCCATCCAGGAGCTTTGGGAAAAGAAAAGCCTGGAGGAGGGAAAGAAGGTGTGAGGATGGACAGATTCTGCTTCAGCACAGTCGGGCACCAAAGCTGCTTCTGCCTCGGAGCTGGCACTCCCAGCAGCAGAATGGAGAACAGAATTGGGAAAGCACATTCCAATGAGGGCATAAGCATCTCCCATACTGAAGACTGTTGGCTGAATCTCACCCCCAGCCCTCTGGCTAGTGCCAGCTGACATTCTGGCCACACAGTGGCCTTCAAGGAAAGCTGGTGATCCTCTTGCCACAAGCACCTCCTGTGACCCAGTGGGTTGCTTGCTGGATTGTCTGATGCATGGAAGGGGTCACTCACCAAGTGCTGGATTCGCTGCCTCTCTGTCTCAGGTGTGAACTCACTGCTCATGGGCACAACATTGTCTTTCAGGACAAGAATGGCCCTACGAGGGGAGAAAAGGCAAAGCTGAGTTGTGCCAGAGAATAGCTCTGCACCCAAAACTCATTTTTAAAATGCCACTATTTTAAATAACTCCATTGCAATTGCACTGTTGCAGCAGAGAACTGTGCTTGCCTGGTTTGACAGCGGTCGAGCTCACTGCTAGAGGAACAGGGGGCCAAGGCCAGGTGAGGAAGCTCTTGGGGATACCCTGAAATCACCTTACACTTTTAAACACCTGACAGACTGAGTGTACTGCTGCACCACCACCCCAGTGCTGCCCTGTGGCTGGGCAGACTCAGTCTCTTAAAATCCTGAAACAATCCCAGAAGGCATGAAATCTCTTTTCTTCCAACAGGTCCTGTGCCAGGCAGGAGGGAAATGGCTGGGCTGCCACATTTACTGTCTGCTGGATTAAATAAGTGTCATGGTTTAACCCAGCAGGCAGCTAAACACTACACAGCTGCTCGCTCACTCCCCCCACAGTGGGATAGGGGAGACAATTTGAGAGGGAAAAAAAAAAGTAAAATCTGTGGGTTAAGATAAAGGCAGTTTAATAGAACAGAAATGAAAGGGAAAGTAATAATAAAAGAATTAGAATATACAAAACAATTGATGCGCAGTGCAGTTGCTCAGTACCCACTGACTGATGCCCAGCCAGTTCCCAAGCAGTGACCCCATCCAGCTTTCCCACAGTTCATACACTGAGCATGGTGCCACATGGTCTGGAATATCCCTTGAGGTATTTGGGGTCAGCTGTCCTGGCTGTGTCCCCTCCTAGTTTTTTGTGCCCCTAAACCTCCTCACTGGTGGGGTGAGGAGCTGAAAAGTCCCTGACTCTGCAAGCAACAACTGAAACATCAGTGGGTTATCAACGCTGTTCTCATCCTAAATCCGAAACACAGCACTGTACCAGCCACTAGGAAGGAAATTAACACTATCCCAGCTGAAACCAGGACAGTAAGATGCTGGAAACCTTGCTCATGTCCCAGGTCCCGCCCTGCAGCAACTTCCTCCTTTTATTATGACTCACCTGCTGTCCCCAGCATTAGCCACATACAGCTTTCCTTGGAAATAAAAAGCAGCCAGAGCAGTGCAGCCTCCTGTCTGGTTCATAGCTTCCATCTCCTGGCCGATGACTTCATCCTGTTGGTTTAAAGTTTGAAGACTGACGTGATCTGAGCTGCTGCTTTCCACACTCTGCCTCGTGTCTCCCAGCAGAAATCCAGAACCAAAACTGACTGTGGATAGGCCACAGGAAACCAGCAAGGTGACCGACGACATTGCTTTGGTACAGCCACCACAGCTGTTGCCACTGGACTACAGACTGCTTTAGGAGGGTGAGGGGGAGATCTCAAACTTGTACTCACTGTATGAGTGTCACAATAGCCCTAAAAATAGTAAAGAGATGCTGTAGCTTTCCTCTGGGTCAGCACTGCCAACGTGCAGTAAATCTGAGGTAGGTTTTGGGGTCTGAACCAGCCTGATCTCAGCACCCTTACATGTTTGGATGAATATTCCTGCCTGCTCCATGAGCTGCAGAACTGCAGACCCTGCCCATCAGGGTGGTGAGGGGGGACAGACTGACTGCCTGGGACAGCAGGACTGGTGCCCTGCACAGGGGGGTACTCACACATTCCTGGAAGGCATTCTCCAGTGCTCCCACCACCAGGTCTGCTGCGTGGATGTGCTTCTCCTCCACGAACTGGGGGTCACTGTCGCAAACGCAGCGCCCACTGAGGTGCATGGGGGGCTGGGCCTCTGTGATGCCTCCCACCACCTCCTCCAGCTTCTGCTTGATGCAGTAGTGCAGGTAGTTGGAGGCAATGATGGCAGCGTCGGGGCCGCCGTGGCCATCAAACAGCGCCCAGTAGTAACCGGTTAGAAACTGCCGTGAGGAAGAGGGACAAGACAGCAAGGGAGGGAGAAGACAAGGGCTGAAGAGGTCATACAGGTGGCAGGCTCACAGCCAGAACATCACAGAGTGTGTTTTGCCTGGCTTTTCCACCCCGACTACCCTTCCCTGCCACCAGTTAATCTCCTGTGCAGCTCAAACTCGTGATGCCCACGTGCTGCTCTGGCAGACCCGTCATCTCAGTGCCTGGATTTGCACCACCCACCCTCATGTGCTGTTCCTCTGTGTTTTAGGGGAGATGGGGCCATTTTACAAGAGGTAAGGAAGGGTCTGCTCCCAGGTGAAGGCATCTTGGTGCCTGGTTCATGCTGCTGTCCCCAGGTGATGACCGCACACACTGGCCCTTGAAAGCAGAGCGAGGATGGTAAAGGAAAGTTGACGGCACCGAGTGTGACTTCAAATGCTGCAAGTCCCATGGAAGTAGAAATGGCATTTACAGGCAGAGCTGGGTGTTTGCTGCCCATAAGGTACACAGGTCTCCCTAACAAGGCCAAGGAAGGGTTTCAGTGAGTGGGTATGTAGGACTGATGGAGTAATCGTATTTCCTGACCCTTCCAAGGGCCTTTTGGGCCCTTGAGTGGCAGCAAAAGGCCGGCAGAAGGGTGAGCACAGCCTGCCTGGGGCCATACCTGCATGGAGCACAGGATCAGCCATTCCTCATCCTCCTCCAGGCCTGGCTCTCTCCTCCGGACAGAGATCTGACAGCAGGCTGCCTGGTCCTCATTGAACTCTGACTTCTCGGCATTGATAACCCTAGGGGTGCAAATGCTCCGGGTAAGGTGTGGTCACACATTGCACCTCTCCTGCTCTCAGCCAGCTGTGCCACCACAGTGAACAGCTGGACCCTGCCACTTCCTTCCAGCCCCATGCTCCCTGCTCCCTTTTCAAACTCGAGGATCTCTTTGCTGGTGACCGAAACAATAAGCCCTTTATGTACAGCAGGGAAAAGCCTGGCCAGGGACACAGGGACAAGTGAGTAGTTTTGGAGCACCCTGGCCTCAGTAAGCCCTTGTCAGCAGCCCACACTATGCTATTTCCTTGTTTACACAGTGAATTGCAAAACCACCACCACTGCTTTTCCCTCCAGCCTTGCTAATGGTTTGTCCCTGGATGGGAGTTTGCTCTCCTTGCATTTCACACTGTGCCATCCCACAGCCGCGGGGCCATGACGTGGTCTGGCCACGATGTGGGGACAGCTCCTGGATGGAGTTGTTCTGCCTGATCCATCCCCTCTGCCCTTTAAAACAGCAAAACAAGAGATTTCTAAAAATGTGATCTTCCCCTTTGGTTTACAAGACAGTTAAGAGCAAGGGGACAGACACCCGGTGGTGTTCTCGGGGCTGCCCCGACCACTTCTCACTGCACTGGTACCTGTCCTGCGGCTGGCAGGGGGTGGGCAGGGGTGTCCCCAGCAGGGATAGAGAGGGGTTGGGGGACACGCTGCCACGTCAAACCCCTTCTGGAGCAGGAAGCCGCTCCCTGCTCGCCCGCAAACGGGGTGGGAGGGCGAGCTCTGCCCGTGGGCAGGCGGCTCCGAGCAGTGGGGGGCTGCACCCGAGGGGCGCGGGGCGGGGTGCGACCACCCTCCGGCACCTGCCCAGGAGTGCCCTTCGCCCCCCAAGCACCCTCTACACCCCCAAGAGACCCCAAACCTGCGCTACTCCCCCTCCCCAAACCCTCTCAGCAGCCCGGGACAGACCCCCTAACCCCGCCGCCCCGGGGCTCTCCCGCCGCACTCACTCGGCGTATCCCGCGCCCCAGGGCAGGCGCCGCTCGCTGCCGGTGCCCCGCACGGCCCGCCCGCCCCGCGGGCTCTCCTCGGCCCCGCCGGGCACGAACTTGGGCCGGCGGTAGCGCAGGGCGGGGGGCGGCGGCCCCGGCCCCGCTGCCGGGTCTGGGCCGGGGCGCTCCGTGGGGCCGCCCCGCCGCCAGCGCCGCAGCCACTCTGCCGACATGGCGGGGCAGCGACGGCTCCTCCGGCGGCTCCTCCCGGGGCCGGCCCCGGTCCCGCCCCGGGGCGGCGCGGAGCGGAGCGGCCCCGCGCTCCGGAACGGGCGGTGCTGCCTTGCCCAGCCGTTTCCTGCCCGGGACGCGGCGGAGCGGAGCCGAGCGGAGCGGAGCCGAGCGGAGCCATGACTCACCAGACCGGCATCCACGGTGAGCGGCGCCCGCCGAGCGCGGGTCACCCCCCGGCCCTTCCCGCGGGACCCCCGCAGCCCCCGGACCTCCCCGGGCCGGGCTGCGCCCCCCGCGGGAGGCACCGCCGGGGCCGCGCCCCGCACATCCCCGGCCCCGCCGCGGGTGGGATGCGGGCGGTGTCGCGACAGCGGGGGTGATGGAGGCGATAAGATGAAGCTTCCCGAAGGAGCCGGCAGGTTTCCTGCGAGTAGCGGGGGAGGGGGACACTGAGTCAGGCTCGGAGCGTTTGGGTGCCGGGAGGAGCTGCGGGAGGGCGGTCTGGCTCCGGGGTGCCGCGGGTGCGGGGATCTCCCGCATCCTTTGTCTGGGCTGATGCTCAACAGCCGCTGTAACACGCTCGGGCAGAAGTGTCACGCACATCTGCCTCGCCGCAGCCCCGGCCACCCCGCCCCTCCCGGCGCGGATGCTTGTCCCCGGCTGTCCCCAGCCCAGGGGAGATGCCCAGAGCCCGAGTGTTTTCCTGCTCCCCGGCTTCTCCGCCCGCTCCCCCCAGGACTCAGCCAGCGCCCCGAGACGACGGCTTTTGCATTTCTGGGTGCGCTTGGTGCATGACTGACTGTGTGTCCTCACGGTATTTCCCTCCTGCCCCCCACCTCCCAGCTCAATTAGCAATATTAATCAGGTGTAGAGGTGCTGCATAATTTATGTAACCGAATCAATATGCGAGCAGGGATGTGAGAGCAGCCACCCCTGGAGCCCTGCTCCGAGTGGTCGGGTGTGAATCCAGCCCCGCAGCATGTCCCGGGAGGAGAGCAGGGACATTGTCACAGCTCCCTTCCTCAGGGCTGGCACCTGTGCACCAGGGTGTGAGTTCGTGCCTGCTCTTCCTTAGTGCCATGACCATCCTTGTTCCTTGAGCATGGCCAAGAGCATCCTTCCCCTCCAGATGCTCCAGCGGGGGCTGTAGCTCAGAAGTGGCCAGCGATGGTGCTTGGATGTTTCCCCTGCTTTGCCCAGGAGAGCAGGTTGTTGACAGCGTTTGGGTTCAGATTTCTTTGTTTCTGGTTTAAACTTAGATCCTAAAGTTCAGGCTCTAATTAAATGATCCCTGTGTTGTAAAAATGTAATAATAATTAAAAAAGAAAAAAGAAAAAAATCGGCAGGATGGACCCCAGTGCCCACCTGAACTCTGAGTGTGCCGGTCCCGCTCTGCAGAGCTCCCTGTGGGGTTTGGGCAGGCAGGGCCTCTTGTGCTGTGTGCCCCAAGAGGCTGCTGCCTGTTGCTCACCAGCTGCACCCGGCTGCTCCTATGCCACCAGTGCCATCTTCCCTGGCTCCCTGTGGCTGTTGGGGAGAGAGATGTGCCAGGTTGGCTCCCTCTGAGAGCACTGACCTTCCCTGACCTTGGTTGCCCACCGCTTGGCAAACCCTCTTCGACCAGTGCCGGGAGTCACCCTGAGGCACCATTGCCCATAGGATGTGACGTGCCCCTTCAGCAGCGCTCTGAGGGAAAGGGGAAGGGACTCAGACTTCCCCTGAGGAGCTGCAGCAGTGCAGGGTGGGGATTGACCCGACTGCTCTGGCCCAGCAGCAGATCCCTGAGCTGGCAGTGGCATAAAAACCTCCCCATGGTTATGGAAAATAGCTTGTGTTGGGCGGCCTTGCTGTCGCAGCATCTTGGGCGTCTCTGGGTCCTCTCTCCATCCCCTCCTGCGTGGTCCCTCTTCCGGGAAGCTTCTGTTTCCTCTCTGAGTGCAAATCTGCCCCTCCAACACCTGCGGTGCTCAAATGGGGCACTCCAGGCTCTAAAGGAATCCCCCAAGGGGGATTTGGGGTCTTTCAGTCCTCCCCACCCCGGCACGGTGATCAAATTAATCCGTTAGCTCAGCAAGGAGCAGATTCCATATCGAATGAGGAACAGCAATCCCACTGCTGCTTTCATCCCCTCTGCTGAGGTGCTGAGGTCTGTTGTTTGCTGAGGAGGAGGGATTTTCTGCATCTTCCTGGTTCCTGGGGCCTTGTTATCTTTGTGTGCACCCATTGCTTTGTATTTTTTCATTGCCATTTCTTCCTTGTTTGCAGGAAGGCATCTGCTCCCAGGGGAATTACGATCAGATCCGGTGGCTGGCTTAGGGGAGGTTGTGGACAAGCTGGTGAGGGATTTTGCTCCACACTGTGCTAGATCCATGTGAGAGCAGGGTGATGTGGTCATAGGGAACCCCTGGAGGAGCCCCCTGCTACAAGGCTACCATGTCATTCCAGCTTTTGGGGAGATGTAGGTGGTCCCCAGGGAGGGGAAGCAGTGGCAGTGAGAGCTGCAGGTTCAGGGTGTGTAATCAGGGCTGAGCCTTTCTTACAGGGGCAAGAGGCTAATTATGCTTTTTTTGTGTATCCCTGGCAGCTCCCTTGAAGGTGCCAGCAAGAAAACCAGGCTGCCATGGAGACTGCCAGGCTGGGGAGGCGGTTGGAAGCTATCAAGGGGTGCTGCGGGCTTTTTGGGGCTGGAAACCTACTTTTTAGCTGCAGCTGGGAGGATTCATTGAGTATTTTTGCAGTCCATGTTCTGCCCTCAGCAGCGTTAGATGGGGACAGCATTCACTGCTTGAGTTTAAAACCTTAGGAAGGCAATGCTGAACCAGGGCTTTGATGCTGGTGGGAAGTCATCTGCTTTCAGTTGCTTCTGGGATCTCTTTCAAGACCTCTGGGTAGAGAGAAAAAGTCTCTTAGAGGGTATTTTTTTTTCATCTAGAAGGTAAAGAAACCAAATGCATGTTGTTTCTTCAACCCAAAAATAGAGTTTGGTGGCTGCTTTTTCTGGGGGAGGTGGCAAGACCTGAGGATGGGGGAGGATTTTCACTCCCATCCACAGCTGAGCTGCCACTTTGCCCCAGGTCTGGATCTTGCATTAGGAAAACATCTGGTAGGAATGGAGAAGCCTAAGCACACAGGCAGGAATACTGTAAGATGGGAAAAAAGGAGGGAAAAGAAGGACACAGGAGCTGCTGAGTCTGCAAAGGTCTCCTTGGAAGATATCTGGCTTCTTGGCTCTTCAGTGGGAGGAAAGAAGGACCTTCACTCCCCATCCACCACATCCTCAGCCCCTCTCTTCTTCCTGTCCTGGGAGGCAGCATTGGCTCCTGAGGCACCTGGACACCTGAATCCAGGGCAGCTTTGTGGCTGGAATGTTGGGATAACCCCCTAACCAGGGACATGTCACATCACACCATCAGCGGAGGAGGAGAAGGGATGGCTGGTTCCTGGCCCCTGCTATCCATGGGGGACAGAGGGTACCAAACTGCTGCAAGGATGGTTTTGAGGAGCCAGTCTCTGCTTGTGAGCTCCTTTCTTGGGCCAACACCCAACTCAGAGGTTGATGCCCACTTTGGGGAATGGCCCATATCCAGGTGGATGGCATGGCAGGATGACCAGGATGGCAAGTGTGGGTGGAAGACCAGACAAATGCACTGAGGTGTCAAACCCCTTAAATTTAAACACCTAAAATGGTGGAGGAGAGGAAATCCTTCAGAAAGTGTGCATTGAGAGACTGTAAACGCAAGGAGATCACTGCCAGGGTCTGTCCCTGGCCCTCTGTTCCCCTCAGTACCCAAACCAGGGATCCCACTGGTGGCTTTACTTAGGCAGAGAAAAGCAACAGCAACCAGCTACTTCTGCAGGCACCACTGCTTTGCTCTGGGATCTGACTGATGCTGCCTGCAGGGTGGGTGCTGCCCACCCTGGAGCAAGGGAAGGGCAAAATAACTCTGATCTGAGGTGGCAAGATGGAGACAGGACAGGTCATGGGCACCCATGTGGAAAATTGGGTGTTGAGAAGCAAATGGCTGGTGTTGGCTCAAAGTCTCTGGGCAGGATTTGCACTACAGACCAGGAGCCATCCGTGTGAAATCCTGCAGGAATACAGCCTAGCCCCACAGAAAATCAGGAGAAAAGCTTTGCTTGTCTCCTTCCTCTCTTGCCCTCTTTTTCCCTCCCTTCCTTCTTTCTATTTTCTTCTGACATCTGTAGCTTTTTCCCCACAGAAAAGATTCCATGCAAGGACATATTTATTTTTTTTTCCACGGTGAGGAATAAAATCCTCTTAGCGCTTAAACTGGCCATGCGTGTCTGTCAGCAGCAAAGCTCCCTGCAGCAAGCGGGTTGAGCAGGCGCTGCGTGACGGAGTTACACCGGGATAGACTGAAAAGAAGGAATTCTAGCAGCAGCAGAAGCTGTTCTGTGCCTGTTGCAGTTGTGTCCTTTCCTGGACGCCCAGGCAGGAGCTGGGCAGAGGCGGCTGGGCAGGGAAGGCGTGGGTAGTGCAGGTATAATGAATGTTTTATTCATCAGCATCTCGACTTCTGTCTGGCCAAGCCTCCCTGGAGCTTGGACAAGTTTTGCCCGGGTTTGTGGCTGGTTTTTTGGCAGGAGTTTCCCTGTTGCATCCCAGGCATGCTTGTGCCCTGGACAGTGAAAGGGAAGCAGCCACTTAGAGCGGCATCATCTTGAAGATTATGTCCAGGGAATGAAAGATTGATGGCTGGGGGCTCGGGTTTCCCATCGGGGAGGACAAGGTGACTCGATGTTATTGAGAGAGGCATCTGTTTCAGGGAGCATGTATTATTGATCTGGGAGCTGGGTGCTGGCACCGGGATGAGGGGGGATTGGGAAGGGTCAAATAAGCAAAAACCTGTTGCTGCCCAGACGAGCGAACAGGATGGAGGAGGGGTTGGTGCGGGGGAGGCGGCGTGGCTGTCGCCTCCATCCCCATCCCCGCGGTGCTTCCCTGGGGATTGCGCGGGCGGCTCCGCTGGCACCCTGGCATCCCCAGGGACAGAGTGGCCGTTGCTGTGGCTACGGCTGTCATCACTGCCGGGTGCCTCTCTCCCCCTCCGGCCTCCTCACAGCCCGGCTTTGCTCAGATAAGCTAATTGGGGCTGTAAACATCGGAAAAAGGCTCCGTTTGGGAATGGCGTTTGATGGGGTGGTACCTGCAAGCACCATCTTTCAGCAGTTTAGGCAAGCACGATGCCTCAAGCCCAGCATTGAAATCTCCTGGGGACTGATACAAAGGGGCACATCCCCATCCCAGGGCAGGGCAGTGTCTGCTCTGGCTGCCAACAGCACGTCTGAGCAGTAGGTGCAAGGATCTGGCTGCCCTGCTGCTTCCCCAGCTCAGGGGTTCAGGCTTTGGGCTGTGCCTGCTCTGTGCTGCCAGAGGGGAGGCACCGCTGTGCCTTCCCACCACAAGCTCCAATTGTCCTCTGGCAGTTTGCCTGCAGAATCAGGGCCACCTGAAGGCCAGCACTGCCCAAACCATCACCTCCCTGCCACGCTGTGAGCTGCCCAGCCTGGGTGCTCTGGTGCTGAGGGCTCTGCTCAGCCCTCTGTCCCAAATGGGTGGCAGATGTCACTGGGCAGGGAGGTTGTGTGGTGCAAGGGGACCTGGGACACGCTGTTAGCAGGCTGCTAAGTGCAGGTGGCTCATGAGTAGGGGACAACTCATCTGCAGCCTACGAACAAGTGGG
This sequence comes from Corapipo altera, assembly GCF_003945725.1. Taxonomy (NCBI): domain Eukaryota; kingdom Metazoa; phylum Chordata; class Aves; order Passeriformes; family Pipridae; genus Corapipo; species Corapipo altera. Next base: position 2,936,177 of record NW_020884882.1, on the reverse strand, counting down.
AGAGGGAGGTGCTGCACGACTCAGTGGCTGGAGGAGATTTTGGGCTGGGTGGGTGGCTGAGGAGGCAGAGGTGCTTGTGCCCACCATGTCTGCCAGGAGGGTGGACAGTAGGGCTGCCTTGTAGAAAGGCCAGAAGGTTCCTCAGATGCCACCAAGCTCACCCTGCCTCAAAGCAGCAACATCCCAGGAGGATTTCTGGCAGTTTTTCAGGGCAGGATTGGATACTTGGTGTCTGTCTTTCCCGGGGTTTGATCACCCTCATCACGAGATTTCCCAAATGCCAAGGTGGGACCTGATATTTCTGGCTGGAAAACCAGTACAAACTGTTTATGATTTTTCTTCTCTGCTCTGGGCTGACCAGCCCCAGTTCCTTTGGTTTCTCCCACACACTGTGCCTTCTGGCACAGATGCTGTCTGTGCTGTGCCTTGCTCCTTGCACGATGCTGAGCCTGGATGTGCTGTTCCTGCTCTGTCTGAAGTCTTGTCAGCACCAAATAACATGGTCATGCTCTTGTTCGTGCCTTCACGAATGACTTTGCCTGCCACAACGTGAAGCAACTAACCTGAACTTGGCTTGTGACCCAGCTCTCTTCTCTGGAGCTGCTGGACCCTGCCCTGCATCATTGTAGCTGGGCCTTCCCCTAGTTACAGTTCTTGGCTTCCTGTTGAGTTTTATCCTATTTCTTTTTTTCCCAGCCCATTTCTCCAGTCTCCTGAAAGAACAGTGAATTTTTCTCCAGCGTGTGCTTGCATCTCCTCTAGCTTCCCACCTTACAGCTGCAGGAAGCACTATTGCAGCTGCCAGAAGTGTTCATGGAAATGTGGATAAACCTGGACCCACCACAGGTCCCCAGGAGACCTTGCTGGATCCAACCTCTGATACCTCCTTGAGTGAGTTATCCATGCGGTTTTGTGTCCATGCCATAGAGGTTCACCACCCCCATGTTTTCTAAGCTGGCTTGAGACATTTAGAACCAGAGCTGAGACCCCTGAAGCCCACAGGTCTGTGGCTCTGCTGGAAGAAGCGTGAGGGATCTCATGCAATTTGGTCACAGTAGATCAACACAGGCTGTAGCCCAGCTTGGGTTTGTTTCTGGATTATTTGTTCCAGGATTTTCCAGGAACTCATGTCTAGAGGGTGAGTTGGATGTGTGGGTCCCCTCCAGTCCTCTGCCCTGTTGCACCTTCCTTTCCCTGGTTTTTATGGTTTCCCCACATGTGGGTTTTTCAGCCCTTGAGTTGTGTCCTGGAGACTTCTGGGCAGGGAGGTGCCATGTGGCAGAGGTACCATCTCCAGGGTGAAGTCTCCTCCCTGCCTTTCTTCCAGAGCCAACTGTGGACTTCTGTATTGATACTTCAGGCATGTGAGCCATCTCGTCAAGTCTGCTGTGCCAATTAAATCATAATCTTGCCGTAATGAAACACTTGCCAAGCTCATGCTCAAACCTTCGCTGGTTTATTCCTCTCCCTTCTCACTGTCTCTTGGATCTGCGTCATGAGAGGCAAAAGGGGATGTTGAAGACACCCTGGTGATTTTTTTTTATTTAAATGAAAATTGCTTTTGTTTTTTTTTATTTTAGCAGATTTAAATCTTGGAAGCCCCCTCTGAGATTTCTTTTTTTTTTTTTATTACTGCTGTCTCCTCTGGAAATAGTCTTCCTCCTTGGCAGACCTTGTGGTATTTCCTGTGGTGTGCTGGGCTTGTCTGGCAGCATCCATGCTTATCCTCATCCCCTTCAACCCTTCTGTGCCTACACAGGTCCCAGCTCTTGGTCATCACTTGTCAATCACTCAACTGTCAATCATCCCAGCCATTGATCCTATACTCCTAGCGTTTCCAAGTGGGCTAGCAGGTTGCATTTGCCCAGACTCCTGATTTTCCACACCCCCCACATGCCCTTGGGTTCTGGGAAGGATGAGGTCAGGCTGGAGGGATTTGCAAGCCGGTTAGTGCTGCAGAGCTTTCCTGTTTCTTCCCCAAAGTTGATGCTGTAGAAACGTCCAAGACGGATGTTATTCTCTCCCATTATGGCAGTTTAACAGGAATTGGTGAAACTTAATGCTTGTTAGGAGCTTTTGTCTCCTGCCCGAGGTTTCCTGGGTGTATAAATGTATAAATGTCTCCCTTTCTCTTCCTCTTCCGCCTCATGTGTTTGCTGTAACCACAGATGCTGCCAGAAGGAAACAGCCACTCTCAACAGAGAAAGGGGCTAAAAATATCGGAGTATCCTTGGTTGGGCACAGCAGGAGCAGGCTGAGCTCCCAGCTGGCACTGGGAGAGGGTGAAGGTCTGCTCTGGGAACTGGGAGGGCTACATGCCTTGATGCTGATGGAGGGAGAAGGGTGGTTTGCTTGTGGTAGGATTACACCAGCAAAACACCTGAGTGGCCCCTAAAATGCCGTTAAGGAGTGATGTGCCTTCCCTGGGGTGTCTGTGTGCCTGTTCCCATGGGGTTCTGTTGGAATGCTTCTCTGAGTTTGTATGGTAGCATTGCTGCCTGCAGGGAACCAGCCTGGAAACTCTTCCTCATGTGTGCCTCTTCTCTCCATGGGAGGGGAAGCCACCTGGGCCTCTGACCATGGCAGGCTTTGAGCTGGTGGGACAGATGCATCGCAGAAGTGTCACTTGTGGGGGACAGGCAGGAGTTTCCTGGGGGCACCCCAGAGATTCTTTCTTCCTCGTGGCTGGGACAGCTGCAGGTAGTGCCTCAGCCCAGGGTGTGGCTCCAGCGGACAGAGGGCACTGCTGTGTGACAGTCCTTGGCCACCATGTCCCTTGGGTGGGTGCTGAGTGATGTTGAGGCTCCTCCTGTGGTGATGCTGGGGCTGTGCCAACCCACTGCTGGAGGGACTGAACCAGAATGGATACAGCCCTTGTTGTGGCACGTCCCACCACTGCACCTTTCCAACTGATGTAGGGATGGCTTCCTTTGCAAAGTGCCTTGACCAAGGATGCTCTCAGGCTCCAGGGACCCAAGCAGGGTTCCCTCCTGCTGCTGGCTGCTTTGGCACAGCCGTCAGTAATGGGCAGGTAGCAGAGCAAGGCACCAGGAGCAGGGGGCTGCTGATGGGAACTGAGCACGGATCCTGGCGTGGACTGAGGGGCATCTGCCCAGGTCTCTAATCTTTGCAGTGCCATTTTCTTTAGTATTTCTAACAAGTGCAGCAGCTTTGAATTCACAGGACCCCCTTGGCTGCATGGCTGCATCCAGCAAAGGGCTTGGGTGTGTAACTGAAGGGATTTCAGGGGGAGCTGACCTGGGAGACGTTCCTTATCCAGGGAGTCAGCCCCTCCAGGCCTGTGGCATGGGCATCGCCTTCACACGCAGCATGTCCTGGGTGGGATGGGGAGCTCTGTGCCAGTAATGCTTTCAGGGTGGAGAGATGAAGCCTCCCATGCTGGCTATGGGCTGCTCCTTTGATATCCACTGCCTCCAATTGCCTCCTGGAAGGATGCTGAAGACCGGTTGCCATTGTCCAGTCTCAGGGATGGGGGATGAGCAGGAAGGTGGCTCCCCTAAACGCTTCCCAAAAGCCTTGTGCAATCAAAGCCCTGCTGGCTCCGGAGCAAAACCCTGGGGCTATTGCCTTTCCCTTCCCCAGGGCTCAGCTTCAAACCAGTGTCTCCAGTTTGGAGCCGTGCTGGTTCCCAGCCGCTCGGGAGCAGCATCCTGCCGTGTGTCACAAGCCCGGGATGTCACAGCCAGTCGGGACATCTTCCAACCACCCCTAGTATGCAAACCCCGCCGCTCTGGAAAGCGAATCAACTTGTCACTTGAGCTCTCCCTGCCTGCATTGGCCAAGCCATCGTCTAAATTTGGGTGATTATGTTCACCCAGGCCAAGTATCAGGTTCTCTGGATCACATGTGCTCCCAGCTGCTATTTAACTGTGACACCTCAGGGAGACGCAGCACTTTACTCCCAACTTTTTGGGCTTTTTAGTATTATTTTTTTATTATAATTATTTTTTGGCACCAGAGATTTAATTTTTTCACAAAAAATTTTTAAATTTCTATCCTACCAAGTCGATCCCCTCCCTGGTCAGTCACCGAGAGCCCAGCACCTCCTTTGATTGCTAAATCTGATCACGATGTTTCTGGTTCTTTCAGCCACCACAGAATTAAGGGACTTTTTTGCCAAAGCCCGGAACGGTTCAGTTCGGCTCATCAAGGTCATCATCGAGGATGGTAAGTCCTGTTTTTAAGTGCTTTGATTTACACCATGTCTGTTCTCTGTTTCCTCTCCTCCTCTTGTATTCACCACTGTGGTGCCAGCTTGTGTTTTTGGAAACCTCAAGGAAAATGCTGCTGGGGTTTCCTGGCACGTGGCAGCCCAGACCTGAAATACAAGCCCAAAATCTGGTGAGCAGCTATTGGAGCCCTGGGGCAGCTCCCACGGGGAGCAGTGACTTTGCCAGCAGAGCAGCACTGGTGTCCGGGATCTGTGCTGGGCTCTGGGGGGCTTTTGCTGCTCTTGTGTGGAATTGTGATGGGAACCCTGTGACAAACTGCTGCAGGGACCATGGGACCTTTGTTGGGGGTGATGCACAGGCATCTTCCTCCTCGGATGTGGCATCCCACACCAGGTAAGGAGGTGTTTGGGGCAGGGGTGGGCAAGGGGGTGCTCTGTGACACAGGGCCCAGCACAGGGCCCCAGTTTCCTCCCACAAGGGATGCTACACTCAGAAAGCCATCCCATCTCTTGCAACTGCCCCTAGCCCAGGATGCAGGTGGCACCAACCTGGCTGTGTTTGTCCCATGGGAAGGTGCCTTTGGGTGGCCTCTGCATCTGTCAAGCGAGTGGAGCAAAGCACTGATTGAACATCCCAGCAGGGAGCCACTGTAGTGTAGGTTTTCCATCACCTCAGCCTCATACAATTGCATATGAATGACTTGTTTCTCCAGCAGCAGGGACATTAGTGCCCTGCCAAGCTGCTGTCACCACCTCCCTTGGTGGGCCACCAGGACCATGCCACAAATACTGAGGTGGATGTGGTTGTAAGGAGCCCACAGTGACCTTTGGAGTGGCTGCAAAACCCCGTTCAGAAGAGCAGCAAGACTTAAAATGCCACTTGAAGGGACACATCACTGGGGCTACAGCAGGTCCAGCTGTGTTGGCTTTGTCCTTGGCCAGGTCCCTGTATGGTGGGATGAGACATCCACATTGTTTCTTGGGAGCATCTTTGACAACAATTTTGTGCTCTTACTTTCTTTTACTTTTAAAAAGTGGGAGTCAGGTTTGTGTTAGGATAATGCAATTTATGGATGTCCCCAAGCCTGATCTTAGGCTTTGGGTTGTGGCTGGTGACACCAGCAAGTGAGACGTATTATCATCAGTGGAAAACATGTCCTACCATCTCTGCTGAGGATAAATAGGGTATATTTATATGTCCAATGTGGCAGTGGCAGCTTCATGGACCATCCTCACCTGGCAGTGTTTTGTGCTTCACAGTCCAACTCTCCCACTCTGCCAGCTACTTTTCCCTGGCCTGGATCAGCCATGGGCAGCTCTGGAGGCACTTGGGTGCCTGCAGAAGCTTCTGAGGTGCAGCAGAGCCTGAGGCTCCTGTGGGTAGGCAGGAGGAAGGAGAATTGGTGGGAGCACCTCTCTGCCAAAGGGCTTGAACTGTTGTGGACAAGGTGGTGGTGGTCCCACCAGCCTGACTCAGGGACAAGGCACTTGGCCTCTCTGGGCCACCACTCTTCTGTTACACAGGGAAGATCAGCCTGCTGGTACCCACTGGAGATGGACCTTTGGGCAGTAATGAGCATCCAGGCAGATGTCACAGCCAGACAGAGGGACTCCAGCATGGTGGTCCTGGAAGGGTTGTGTCCCAAGCTGGCTGGGGAGGACGTGCCAGCTGCCCTGCCTGAACAGGGGATGAGGAAGAGGAGCCTCCATCTTTGTTTGATGGCTTGCAGACACCTTATGCCCTGCTGGGCATTTGTCTCGGTTCATTTCAGAGCAGGCAACAGCGGGTAGAAGGAGAGGAAGATGGTGCAAGGAGCCTTATGGCTGATGCTCTGTGTCTACGCATCCCCAAAGCCACATCTATGGCTGAGCAGCCCTTTGGAGCAATTTGAGCTGATGCTGCCTTTGGAGACCTACTGGGAAAAGCTAAGGCTGGATGGAGGAGGGCTGGGAGAGCAGGATGTGCACCAAGGCTCAGCAGCAGTTTGCTGGCATGAGAGCAGCTTGTGGTTCAACGTGTTTTTAGATGATGCTCTGCTTCTCACTGTCAGCAGGATTCTGGACAAGGTTGACTTTGTGGACTTCCCTGTTGGGTGCCAATCTTTACACTTGAGTGCTGTTGTGCACTGAGCTTTGCAGATTGGAGCTCCTGTGCTGTTCCACCATGGCACCCACCAGAGCTGAAGGCAGAGCTTCCTTATTAGGCATTTCAGAGTGAGGCAGCCTGTGTGCAGTGAGTGCTGGGGGCACCTTGAGGGCCAGAAACACTCCCAGCTCTGCTTTTCTAGCAGCAGCTCCCAGCAGAAATGGCGCCTGAAAGAGCCAGTGCCGACGATGATGCTTTGCTGAAGGGTGGTTGTTTCGAGTTTCCTGACTCTTCCCAAGGAGAAAAATTTGGCCCTGAGTGGATTGAGCAGAACTACAGAGAGCCTAGGGGAAAGTTGGAGGCTGCCAGCTCACAGCAGCACACCCGGGGTCCGGCTTAGTCACATCCCGGGAATAGCCTGGAGTGAGTCAGCACCGATTGTGAGGTGTTGGTATGTGTTGCAGACAGAGATACCCACGAGCTACCAGTGGGTTTGTCCGGGTGAAATTCCTGCAGTCTCTTTGGGATCCCAGGCCTTTGTGATGCACAAATTGATTTGCAGAGCTTTGTGCTTATTTTAGGGGTACATGGAAGTTTTTATGCTTCTTTCTTCAAACATGTAGTTTTGTTGAAGGTAAAGTATTTCCAGCACCTTGTTCTCTGCTGTCCTTGTTACTGAACTGGTAACTTGTGCTACCCATGCTCAAATAACTGGATTCAGTGTGTGATGGCAGACGCCAGGGTGGCACTGGGCAAGGAAGGGCTGCACTGCTGTCTTCAGGAATGTCCTGCTTGGGTGGGAAGGAGAGATGAGAGTAATTCCTTCCAAACTCTTTATTACTCAACTATTTTCTTTAAAAATTTCCCTGCCATGGGATTTAGAGCTGCTGGCCTGAATGGGTTGGGAGAGGGCTGTGCCCCAGCCAAGGGGCTCCCTGGCTCCCAGTGGGCACCAGGGCTGTGGGCATTGGTCCAGGCAGGGCATGTGCCAGGCCAAGCATCCCCTCAAGTGCCAATTGCTCAAGGCCCCAGTTCATTTGGCACCTCCAGACTTTCCTAGATCTTGTTCTGAGTCCTGTAATCTCCCCCCAGACCTTTCTGCATCTACAAATGGAATAAAAATACAGACTGTTTTCCAGCAACCTACACTAATCGTCTCCAGTGCCAACACTTTTCCATTCAGCCATCCCACAGCTTGGTTTGACCCTCACCAGGGGTTGGGTTTTATGTTTGTAGGATGCCTGCTCCAGTGTTTAAATCCCAGCTGAGCAGTGCCCAGCTCACAGGGCTCCCAGCCCCACTGCCACTTGTGTAGCAGCTGAAAAAATACCCTCCAGATACCTGAGATGCTGCCACGTGTGTGAAACATTTAGGTCACTTCCAGAGGCTGGGTCTCTTCTGGCAGAGACCCCAGGCTGGGGTCTCTGGGACACCCCTGATTTCCACAGACATAGGCTTTGGGTGTCAGCTCTCATTTTGTCCCCTCTGTGGTTAAGGGAATCTGATGTGAGCAGCTTTGGCTCATGGTAGTGGATTTTGCAATGAGACCCTTATTTTTCTCAGCACCCCAAATGCTGGTGTGTCCCTGGTGAGATATTATAGTGCCCCTAGAGCTTCCCAGGTGGGATTGGAGAAGTCTCATGTTTCCCTGTGAGCAAGAAGAGATGGTTGAGAACTACACAACTGGAGGGAGCAGAGGGGAAGGAGGCCACAGGTGATCACCAGAGAGGAGACCTCGGCAGCGAGGAGCACTGGAGGGGAGGAGATGGTTGAGGAGGCAGTGGGATGCTGGCAGAAAACCAGCCCCTCCAAAGCAGCCACAACCCCAATGGCATCTCCTGGGGGGTCACACCTGGGGGTGTACACTGCTGCATGTGGCTCCAGGTCACACTGTTTTTCTGCAGGATGGCATCGTTGGTGCTGGAGCTGCAGTGAACCCTTGGGTGAGCCACCATCTGGTCCTGCAGAGTGAGCCTTGCCTTCATCTAACACCCCCTTCCCTGTCTTTTCCTTCCAGAACAGCTTGTGCTGGGAGCCCACAAAGAGCTGTCCCGGCGCTGGGACGCTGACTACGATCCCTTCGTGCTGCCCCTGCTGGACGAGCAGCAGCCGTGCTATGTGCTGTACCGCCTGGACAGCCAGAACGCCCAGGGATACGAGTGGCTCTTCATCTCCTGGTCCCCCGACAGCTCCCCGGTGAGCTCCGTGCTGGGCTGTGACACCCCAGCAGGGGGACACGGACGTGCTCTGGCAGGTGCAGGGGGGAGGAGATGGTGGCCAAGGTGACTTTTGCTCTGGGGATGAGGAGGAGCATTCACACCCTCCATCACTGTGCCTGGGTTAAGAAGTGGAGACTGCTTTGAGGATGGGGGAATTTTTTAAGACACGATGAGATGCACTGGGACTATGTCTCTGTCCTCTTTGGCTGAGGAGGTGACAGGGCTGGGATGTAGAGGGGGAAGCAGTATGGACCACAGGGCCAGGATGGAGACATCCCGCCATGGCTCTGGCCAAAGGCATTGCTGGGAAGAGCCGGCACTGGCACTGAGTTGCCTCCAGCCTGGCCCTGCTCTGCTGAAGGAGTGGCTGCCAGCCCTTCTCCAGGACTGGCTCCAAAATCTGGTGTGGAAGACTGGGCAAAAAAGGGCTGCTGGATGAGAGGCAGGTTTAGAGGATGTCAGCAGTATGGCTTGGAAAACGCCATCCTGTTGAGCACATCTCTGGAATGGGCTTTTGGTGGGCCTGACATTTACTGCTGTGTTAACATATGTGCTTGCCATCTGTGTACATATATATGTGTGCATGTATCTATATATATACACACATATATATATATACACACATATGTGCATATATATATACACACATATACTTATATATATATACTTATTATATATTTTATATAATCTTTATGCTATATAGATTTACTACCATGTTAATATATGCACTTGTCATATATATATAAATATATATACACACACAAATATATGTAATATATATTATTTTATATATTATAACATGCATATATAAAAATATCCTCTGGAGTTCCTTGATATATATCTAACAATTAGGTATTATTATATATGCACACATATATGTATACACACATGTATATACAATTATAATAAAATGATATATCTAATTTTATATGTGTGTATATGTGTACATGTATATATATACATGGGTCTATATAATAATATATATTTTAAATATATATCTTTCAACAAACCACAGAGGATCTTATTGCAAAAGCACAGTGTGCCCAGGAGCACCTGCCAAACCTCTTCCCTGTGTGTTGCAGAACGAGGCAATAGAAGTGCCAAAGGCAAAAGTCACTTTTAAGTGGCTCCAGTGGTATTAGCACCTCCTCCAACCCAGGTGTGGGTGAGAAACGGCACACTGGAGCTCGGGGATTGGAAAGCAAAGCATGGAATAAGCTGTGGGATTGTGGGCTGTGCTTGACAAGGCTGCACCAGGCGCCAGCAGCCCCGGAAATAGTGCTGATGGGTTTTCCCGCCTGCTCCCCGCTCAGGGATGCTGCCATTAGAAATCAGACTGAGCTGGAAACTGGGTGGTTGCTCCCAGGAGGGCTGATGTTTGTGGAGCTGGTGGTGGGATGGTGGCTGTGAGCGCTGGGCACCACCCTGGTGCCCCGTGCCCCTCTGTGACGGCGCTGCCGCCCCTCTCCCCGGCAGGTCCGGCTGAAGATGCTCTATGCTGCCACCAGAGCCACGGTGAAGAAGGAGTTCGGAGGGGGGCACATAAAGGACGAGATGTTTGGCACAGTGAAGGTATGGTGGTGGTTCCTGGTAAAGCCTTTTGGGTCCTTTTGAAACTTTGGAGTGTCAGCAGCCTACCCCGGGCTCAGTGGCTGGGTGGTGGGATGTGGGATGCTGGAACAGCACAGAGGTTGGTCCCTCACACTGCTTTAGTCTCCTGAGTGGCCACTGCCACCTTCTCCTGCCTACATCACTGTGGTCTGTGATAGAGACGTGGAAGAGGTGGGAGGAAGGTTCCAAGATGTGGAGCTTTACACTGAGTGGGAGAAGCACCAGCTGGTGGCAGTGTCACTCCAGCAGCTGCCTGTGTGCCAGGGTTATCCCTCCTCCTTGGATGGAGGTTTCTCCTTCTCTTCTATGGGCAGAAGGAGCTGCACAACTAGGGCCTCCTGGGCATCAGTTCTGCTGGGGCTTCTGGTGCTGGTGGGAGCCAGGGAGATCCCTACTCTGCTCCAGAAGATTTCCCCTCTGCTCTGGGGCCCCGCTCTGCTGCTCCTGGGCTGTGGGCTCTGCCTTTCCTTCTCACTTCCATGCTCATGAGCTCCATTAATCAGCTGAAAGAGTCACACTGCCACAGCCACAGGTGCCTGGGGAAGAGCAGGGTGGTCTGAACAGGCACAAGCAGTCATGGGCACTGTTTAAAATCAAGTGTGGGATTTGCTTGGAGCCATCCAAGAGCACTACTCAGGTTGATTCTCCTGGTAAGGAGGGAGCCCAAGACCCAGTGGGTTGCTCAGACTTACCTCAAGGCTAGGGGTGCATCCTGATAACCACCCCTGATGTGTCTCCCTGTCCCTGTGTCTGCAGGAGGACGTGTCCCTGACTGGTTACCAAAAGCACGTGTCCTCCAGCTCTGCCCCTGCCCCGCTGACCGCAGCCGAGCAGGAGCTCCAGCAGATCCGCATCAACGAGGTGGGTGTCCAGCAGCCCCAGGAGAGGAACTTGAGACCCTCTGAGCATGAAGGGATGTGGGATGCAGGGAATGAGCATTCAGCTAGAAGGGATGGTTTATTTTTACTTTGCTTCCTTGTACCTCTGCAGTTTAACCTGTTCTCACCCTTGCTGAGATGACCAAGCCTCCTCACAGTCAAACTGTGGTGGCAAAAAGAGGAATTTACACTTTTTTTTTTCCTTGAACAGGACTGCATTTTGCTGGCAGTCAGAAGATGGTTTAGGGCTGAAAACAGGCAGCAGTCTCTAACCTCTGGGTGTTGGGGCGAAAGCCAGCACAGAGTTTGAAGTCGTGGAGGAAGCAGTAAGAATTCAGGCTTATCTTCGGGCTGCAGCAGCATCCTCTCCCATGCTTTTCCTCTATGGCTATAAATATGAGGGATACTGTCCCAAGAAATACAGATCTTAGCCTAAATTTGGGGGCTTACATGCTGGAGAGGATGTGGAAGTGTCACAGGGTGGGGCTGGGGCAGACAAGGCTGTAACACCATTGTCTCCCTGCTGACATCTCACAGCATTCATGCCAACCTCTGGGTGAAACACTGAGGCAGGGAGGGGGGTTGGCTCACCAGGTGGGAAGACCTCCTGGAAGCAGTATTTTTTGGGGGATGAGGGGATTTCCCTTAGATGGAAAGCCTTCCTCTCTAGAGTAGCATCTGTCTCTTCCACCTGCACTGAGGCTTTGGGGCTCACGGGTGGATCAGGAAATGCCTGGAAGACATGAAGCCAATCAGCCTGATAGTACTAATTAATGGCAAAGATGAGGCAGGAGGTTTCCACCTGCCAAAGCAGGTCTGGGGGTGGTGAAGTTGGGGGATGTCTGGGAGATGCCACTAAGGAGTGGTCTCCACCATGAGTCTCAGTGGAGTTATCCCAGCTCCCAGCCTGGAGGGGTTGGGCAGGATTTGTGCTGAGGGATCCAAGGTGATTCCCATGCTTGGAGAAGAGAGAAGTGCTGATGGTGGCTCTGCAGCTCATTTGGCACCTCGGGATGTCTGTGCCATCACCTTGGCTGGCCAGTGCTGCAGGATTAAGTAGTTTTGGGGGGGGGGGGTGTTGGGCTGTGTCTTACAGTGTCATGTGGCCCAGGTAAGTAGTGCTTGTGGTGCTCATTTTCCGGGTGACCTGCCGTTCCTGCCCTCGCCTTTGTGAGACGCAGCTCTTGGAGGGAGTTGCTGCTGCTGTTTAGTTTGTTTGGGGTTATTTTAAAGGTACATGGTCTCCTGTGTCACACTGGACCATGGGGAGCAATCAGCAACATTTAGAAAGAGATGAAGATGGATGTGTTTTTGCCTGTGGATTTAAAGGTGGGAAGTGGCTGATGCTGGGTGAAGGGTCTCCGTGTTGGAGTTGCGCCCACTCGTCCCTGCACGTGGAGCAGGAGGTGGTGCGAGCTGTGGTTTGGGTGCTTGGTGCCACACTGATGTCCCCAGGATGGGGAAACCCAGGACTCTCAGTAAATGCAACTTGGAGCGAGTTTCTGGAGCCCTGCAAAGCAGAGGGCTGTGATCGAGGGGTTGTATGGGAGCAGCTCACAACCTGCAGCCCCTGCTCGGTACAGCGATGCCTCCAGCCTTACCTGCAGCGTGCAGGGTCCCTACACACGTGTGCACCTTGTGCACAGGGTCCTTCCACGTGCTTCCATGTTGCAGTTGCCTTTGGGGGAGCAGATCCAGTGTGTGGGAGCGAGTGTTCAGGGCCAGCAGTGACCTGGGACTTGGGCCCAGGGCAATCCCAGACCTCAGCACTGACCTCACACTGTGTGTCTGTCCAAGCCCTGCTAGCAGTCCAGGACCCTGCACATCCTGCTGTGTTCAACCTATCTGTCAGGATTTTGGAAGCAACGCAAGGGACATGGTTTCTTTAAAAGCCACCAGCTCACAAGTGCTTGTGCCCCTTGCCTGGAGCTGCTGCTGGAGGCTCTGCTCCCCTCTTCTTTTGCATTGTTGATGCACAACCTTCTGAGACACTGGACAGGTTGGCAGTCTTCACCCCGAACATGACTGTGCTTCTCATCAGGCAGGAGCTCTCTGAGATCCTCCTCAGCCACTGGGAAAGTGCAGAGAGGGGGTGGGAGGGGAAGGTCAGCAGCAAAGCAGGAAGGGGCAGCCCATGGCTGCAGGGCAGCAGCTTCAGGACAGGCACAGTGGCCTTTGACCCTGAGCAAGGAAGGACTCAGGGTTGCACGTCCCCCAGGGAGGTGCCCAGCCTTTGGGAAAGCAGGTTTTAGGCTGGACGAGCCAACCTTTCCCTGTAGTTTGAGGGCTGTATGGACAGAGGTGATGTCGTGAAATAGTCTCTTTCTTGACAGCTGCTTGGGAGCTTAGGGAAATTTGCCATTTGCTTTATATCTATATAGATTTTTAAATAGCTAGAAAATGCAAGCTTTGCTGAGCTGAGAGTTGTCAGCAGACCGTGGGCTAAGAAACAGCTTTGAATTTTGCATTGAGCTTAACACCCACGAGTGGGGAGTCTTTCTAGAGGTGTAGCAGGTTCAGAAACACAGCAGGGAGCCAGGCATATCCCACTGATGGGGCTGGGGGAGGGGGCAGGAGAATTAAAAGGAACTAAAGGTGGGGGGGCCATCGCAGTGTGGAAGGGGGTGTCATTATTTTCTATGTTGGAGGGTGGGTAGAGCAGAGGCTTCACCAGAGACCTCCCATGAGGATTTCACCGTAAGACAGAAAAGTGCTCGTTAACCAAGGTCAGCACCGTGCTAGGAGTGAGGAAGGAGGTGGGGAAAATCTAACCTAAAGAAAGGGATATAAAATGACCCCGCAGGCAAGCCTGCTGCCAGCAAGGCTGGGCAGCCAGGATGTGGCATATGCTCAGCAGTCCCATGCTTGGCTCTCGGGCTGTGCCCTGGGGAGCGTTTCAGGGAGCCAGTTTTTAGTGTTTCTGAAAAGGGAAGGAGTAGAAAATACAGAGGGGTATGGGGAAATTGGTGTTGCTAGGACAAAGTTCCATCTCGTGGTGTTTTTGGACCTCAGTGTGCTTTGTGTTGGAGCTTGAGTTCTCTCCAGTCCTGCTATAATCCTCCCAGGCTCCTTGCATTTACAGGAGAGAAAGCTGAGGCTCTGGGGGTGTTGGCAGTGGTGATGTCCTTGCGCTGCACCTCTCCACAGGGTGGGACCAGGCAAGCTTGTGTGTATCCTGAATCCCTGTGTACTTTCCCTTCCGCCCTTACTGGTGCCATGGCATCCCAGGGGATGGTAGGACAGCAGAGCTGGAGGTCAGCTGGACTTTGTGCCCACCTAAGCAATTATTTCCCTTTTCCGAGAGGATGCTCATCCTCCAGGATGCTTGGTATTGATAGAGCTTTGGGCGTTTTTTTCCTCCTAAACCTTTGGCATAGCCCAAAATCTATTGCTGCAAATGCTGGATTTCCTCCAAACCCCAGGCTGGGGCCACCCCAGCTGGGGAGCCAGCAGGAGATGGGGCAGGGACAGGCTCTGCACAGAGACATTGGCAGAGACACTGCATGCAGGGCTGCCCAGGCTCGGAGCTGGGGGTCTCCCTCCCACTCCTCCCCAGCTCTGACATCTCCTGTGTCATGTTTTGCTGCTCTCCCTGCCCACATTGCCAGGACTGGCCTTTCCTGGCCTCCAGCAGGGACATGGTACAGCTTCATCCTCCCGGCATGTCCATGTGTCCCCCATCCCTTCTTGTTTCACACGAGACACTCCCCCATCCCTGCACAGGGTACTGTTGACAGTGTGTCTCCTCTCCCCACGCTCGCAGGATTCCTGTTCCCAAGACTCGAGCACCGAGATGGTAGGCTGCTCTACCTGCTTGATGCCCGGTTTTCCTTCTCCTGGCATTGTTTTTCTGCATGCTCTGCTCCGGGCACCCGAGCCCATTGTTCCCCAGGGGTGTGGGTGCCATGTGAGGCTCCTGTAACAAAGGGCAGCCCTGTAAAGAGACCCACTTTGGTGCTGCCGAGTGGTTTTGAGATGTCAGCTCAAACTCCTGCGTTTCTCTTGGCATGCCTTGACTTTTCTTCCTTCTCTCTGTCAGGGGGAGGGCAATGAAGAAAGAAAAAAACGTAAAGGTTGGACTCTCTATCTGTAATCTCCGAAACAGATCCCAAAGGAAAGGGACCCATGCTCGCTGCAGAGCAGCTGGGTTAGAGTTGCTGGGCTGTTTCCCTGGGAGGGGGTCTTGAGGTGGGAAGGGCTCCTCCGCCGTCGGGGTGACGCCATCTCCCTGTATTCTGTGGCAGATGGTGGGGGGCTGTTGCTGCTGCCCATCGCTGGTAGAGTACCCCGACCCCGAGGAGGTATGGTGTGCCCGCCGCGCCCTGACCCCCCTTCCCCTCCAGTCCCCGTGAGGGACCCCTGTTGTGGCTGGATGGAGGCACCCGGGGCAATGCCGTGGCTCTGCAATCTCTTCCTCTTCCCTCTTTGAAGTGGGGTTTGATCTCCTGGACTAGGGGTTACAGGCAGCAGCCTCAGGGCTTGTGGGGAAAACAGCGTCTGGGATCTTTCCCAACTGTGGATCTCCAGTTCCCCAGCTCCAGCGTTGGAGGGAATGCCTGTGTGCTGCAGTTAAACTCACTGAGGAGGGTGGGTTGTCCTCCCTGCTGGTGGGGACCTGTGCAACTGGTCATTTCAGCACTGTCATTTCAGGGCTCCTCCTGTCACACGGGTAGCAGTTGGAGATGACTGGAGATGGAAATGTGCCAGCACTGGTCGCAGTATCGCTGTCAGGGACTCGCTGGGAAACGTTGGTTTTGAGCTGGTCTTTGCTGGGAGTGCAGTGTGGGGTGCAGGGGTGCATGGCTGGGCCCAGGTGATCTCCCAGAGCAGTGCTACAGTGACAAGCATCACCATCCTGAGCCTGGCTGGCTTTTGGCAGTTTAATGCTGTAGTCCCTCTGAGCTGGGTGTCAGGAAGCTCCTTGGATGAGAAGCTTTCAGCTGCAGCACTGGCTGGTTTTCCTTTCTCTCCCTTCCCCACCCTTTGCCACTGTGCCCTGACACTCAAGGTGGTTTCCATCCCCAGGTGAAGACGGAGATCAGTGTGGAGAGCAAGCACCAGACACTGCAGGGCCTGGCCTTCCCCCTGCAGCTGGATGCCCAGCAAGCCATCCAGGCACTCAAACAGAAGAAAATCAACTACATCCAGCTGGTAGGTCCCTCACATGGCTCCTCTGTGCCCCACTCCCCTCCCTCTTGCTGCCATCTCTCACTCCCATCTGCTTCCCCATCCCTCTGTCCATCAGAAGCTGGATCTGGAGCGGGAGACCATCGACCTGGTGCACACAAGCCCCACAGAGATCGCTGACCTGCCCAAGAGGATCCCCCAGGACTCAGCTCGCTACCATTTCTTCCTGTACAAGCACTCACATGAGGGAGACTACCTGGAGTCTGTCGGTGAGAGCCTTGGCACTGGGGATGGCTGGTTCAAACCTGTGGGGGTCGCCGTTTTCCCTGGACCATTACTCACATGGGGAGCAAGCAAGGATGGGGATAGGGATGGGGACCTTGAGTGCTGCCACTGAGGGTTTGTGGAGGCGGTTTGGTGGCCAGTGCATGACAGGTAAACCAGGGGAGATTTGGGAGGGATGATGGATGGGATGGCTCACCTTCTGTCACTGAATAAACTGGGATTCTCGGGGCTGGAAAAGATGTGACCAGGGTAGGATGCAGCTGGTGTACCCTGGCCATAGGCCTGGGCAGCACCCCAAGCCCTGCTCTCTTCTCGCAGTCTTTATCTACTCCATGCCCGGGTACAAGTGCAGCATCAAGGAGCGCATGCTCTACTCCAGCTGCAAGAGCCGGTTGCTGGACACTGTGGAGCAGGAATTTTGCCTGGAGATAGCCAAGAAGGTAAGTGCGAGCCCACCCAGAGATGAGGGAGCAGAGACCCGTGCTGGGCATCAGCAAGGGACTGTGCTGCAGCGTTTCTCCAGCCCCTCTGGAGGGCTTGGGGGCGAGTTGTGTGCCCCAAAGGCGGGTGTCAACACCCAAGGGAGCTGCTAATTCCCTTTGCCGCTGCGGGTGCAGATCGAGATCGACGACGGAGCGGAGCTGACGGCGGAGTTCCTGTACGAGGAGGTGCACCCCAAGCAGCACGCCTTCAAGCAGGCCTTCGCCAAGCCCAAGGGGCCCGTGGGCAAGCGGGGACAGAAGCGGCTGATCAAGGGGCCGGGCGAGAACGGCGAGGACAGTTAGATCCCGCAGGGCCGGGCGGTGAACAGACAGCATCCCCGCGGCGCTGCCCACCTTTCTCTGCGCTGACCTGGGGAGCTTTCCCTCCATCTCAGCCTCTTTTTTTTTTTTTCCCCTGCCCTTTTTTTTTTTTTCCTTATTTCATTCCTTTTTTAAACATCAGGATGGCTTGTTGCACCTGGGGGCAGAGCGATGGGGAGGGTTCAGGGCTGTCGGTGTTTCCTTTCCCCGCGTCCTCGTTCGAGCCCTGGGGCTGCCGTGGGAGGATGGGAGCAGCAGGGCCACGTCCCCAGCCTTGCCTCTGTCCCCCCCAGGGTCACAGCTGCTGCTCTCCCTGGGGACTTCAGTCCCTGGGGGACTGAAGGGCACGCTCACCTGAAAGCTGCTCTATGCAAAGGGAAGGGGATTCCTGTTTGAAGAGAGAAAAGGCTTATTTCCCTGCTCCCCCAGACTTTGTTCCCCTGTCCTGCTCTTGGTGTGCACAGCCCCCCTGCCCCAGGCCTGGAGTGATCCTGCACCCCCTCGGGGTGTGGGCAGGACCCCTTCCTGTAGGGTGGGCTTTGCTTCCGGCGGGGTGGGAGTTTCTCCCTGCAGAGAGCCAGGCAGCGGGAGGTGGAAGTTCCCCACTGAGTCCCAAGCTCAGCCTGGACCTGTAGAAAGGTCACTCTGCCTTTGGGTGATGTTTGCATCCCCTTTTTGAACAGCCCCAGTAAGGCTTTTCCCCTCAGAAGGATCTGTTACAGCCCTGACTCAGCCCCATCTCTGTTTAGGATGGGAGCTGAGGGGCTCCTGAGCCTTGGTCCCCCTGTTCCCCGCTGTTACCCCCTGGGTTTTCAGCTGGCTCTCTGGGCTGGGGCAGCCCCATGTCTTAATAATCACATGGGCTACCCCAAATCTTTGTGTGGGGAAGCATGACAGCCCCTGTGTGCCCTCCGCAGACGTCCCCAGCCACCAAGGGCTCCACGGGCCGAGCTTGGCACTGTGATTTGGGCTGTGCTGGGGGTCTGGGGGAGAGCACCTTGCTGCTGGGTTCCAGTGAGGGCTTGAGAGCCGCCTTCCTCCCTGGGAGGATGGAAAGGGGGTCGGTGAAACCTGCCCTCTGCTTTCCAGCTGTGGGGTGAACGTGCCGATGTTGCCTTGACCTCGGCGGAGTCAGGGGGTTGAAGCTGGGGGGAGCAGAGCACACTGTACTGAACGCTGTATTTTCTAAAGAATAAAGTATTTTTAAAACAGTCCGATGCTCTTTGGAAGTCCCCTGGGTTCCCCAGCTTTGGGCATTTAGTAGCAGTGGACTCTGGAGCTGCAAACTCCCTGGACGTTGGGAACCAGCAACTCTCACAGCCTGCCTGCCATGGCTGCATCCAGCCCTCACCACCCCCAAGGACATTGACACTTAAATGCAGGGGTCTGGGACAACCCTTCAATGTCTGGCAGGAGTTTTGATGCTCGACCACTCCAGTAATGCCCAGAGCCAGAGCTGGCTGCAGGAGGCAGCATCCCTGCTCAGCCAGCTTTCCATTTTTCATGGCCGGTGAGGATTTTGCAAGGCTGTTCTCTTGCCTGGGATAAACTCCTGCCTGGCCATAGGGAGAGAAAGCAGGAGGATGCAGAGCCAAGAGAAGAGTTGGGAGGGCAATGAGGTCTGCCCACATCCCAGGCTCCCAGCTCTCCCACTCCTCGGCCAGGGCAAGGCAGAGGTTCCCAGGCTCCTGGGAGGGGACTTGGACCCCATGTCTTCCTTGGTGGCAAGCAGCCACCCTGCCAGAGATCTTAAGCATCTGAAAAAAACCCAACAGCCCAAATCTTGGAACTCCAGCTGGGCTGTGTGTCCTAAATTTCTGAACAGTGGGTCCTGATGGAGAAGCAAGGAAGCATGCCCTGGCTTGTGACACAGCCTCCCCTCTCCTTGCCCAGAGGATCTTGGCTGCAATTTAGATACCTGTTTTGATTTTTTATTTATTATGGTGTCCTGAGCAGTTCTCCCAGGGGAAAGATTCCCTGTGTGCTGTGCTGGCACAGCCCTGGCCCTGAATGTGCTCTTCAACCAGCCTAGTGGAGTTTGCACCAGGCCAGGGCTGTGCTGTGTCTCAGCTTTACTCGCTGGCTAGAAAACATTAAAAAAAAAAAAAAATGTTTCATGCAAAAAAAAAACCCACAAAAAACCCCAACCTTACATCATATTCCCTTTGCATGGAGGAGCAGAAGGAGGAGGAGGAGGAGGGAAGATGCTTCTATGCAGGGAGCAGCCTTGGTGCAGGAGAGCTCCCTCTGCATATAAACACTGATAATCCCGGGCTGACGCCACCAGAGTCGTTTGACAAGCTGATTCACCCTCCTCCTTTGGATCCTGCTCCTCTTCTGTGCTTGGTAATTTTTAAACTTGCCCAAATACTGAGGGGGAGTGAGGGCTGTCCCCCATTTCCCACCTGCCCCTCTTGCTGCCCCCGTCCCCCTGCCAGTGCAGCCATCCCCGGTGACAGCCTCCCTGTGCTAAAAGATGATGATGCATGGCCAGGGAGAGGTGGCCAGGAGCAGTCCAAAGGCTGCAGATATCCATCTGAGCACCCTTCCCATCCTATCTCCTCACATCCCATCTTGTTCCATCCTGTCCCCTATCCTATCCAGCAGCCCATTCTCCATCTTCCATCCCATCCTGTCCTCTCCTGTCCCCTCACATCCTATCATCATGTCACCCCAGCCCTTTCCTCATATCCCCTCCCTTCCTTCTGCCCCCCAACCATATCCAATCACACCCTGCTGTGCATCCTCACCTGGCACAGGTGGCATCAAGCCAGGCACAGGCAGGCAGGCAGCACTGTGCTGCCCACACACAGCCTGGCTCTGCAGCCCTCCTCCCCCTCGTGCCAGGAGGGTTCAAGCCCCTTCATCCTCCTGCTTGCCTGTTAGCCTTTGCAAGGCTTGCCAGGGTTCAGACCAATTCACAGCTCACCCTCTGATAATTTTGGTTAAAAATTAGTAGGATAGAACAGACAGAGTGGGACAGGAGGGGGCCGAAGCAGTGCAGGAGAAGAGGAGCTGAACAACTTGCAGGCAGAGCACCAACACCACGTGTGCTGGGTTCCCTCTGGAATGTGGGTTACAAAGCCAGTGCCAGCTCCACACCAAGCAATTCCTGAGGGCAATTAAAGCACTCACAGATCTGGCTGCTGCCTCCTGCCCACGTGTCCCTACACCCAGCACACACACGGGAGTTCACGTGAGCATCAGCCTCTCTTGTTTTAAGGTTTGAGTTAGAAGGTTTGCTGCATAGCAAAAGCTCTGGGGTTTGAGGTGAGGGAAATCCTCATTTGGTCAGCAGTGACTTGTGCCACTTATGCCAGGGGACAAGGCCACCCCATGGTGGAATTTGCCTGTCTGGGCATGGAGCAGCAGGGCACAGCCAGCTTCAAAAAGAGGGGGGAGCTGCAGGGGGCTGTGGCTGAGCACCCCCACAGTGCTCAGGGTTTTTAGGGCTCCACAGCAAGTGAGCTGCAGAGTAAATGATAGGACCATGATGCTTTTCTGTATGGGATTCCCAGGTGGGAAAGAAGAAAATCTCAGAGGAGATAACTCCTTTGTCTTCTGCTCCCCTGAGAGAGGAAGCAGAGGAGCTGCAAAGGAGTTACACCTGTTTGGAAGCTGAATGTGTGAACTGAAAGAGCTGACTGGCATCTGGGCCATGAAACCACAGGTGCCCAAGGGAAAGGGAGATGAGCCCTTGCCCTCTCAAGAGCTCCATGTCCTTTCCGAAGTCCTTCCCATTCCTCAGGGAATGGCAGGGGGCAGGGAGGAGGGTGTAGGAGCAGCAGGGGCTGAAAGGCTATTTACATGAGGAGGTAAGTATATCTGCTATCAACCACCCCAGGGCTGTGCAAGACTGGGGATGTGGGTGCTTAACCTAACCTGGGAATGCTGAGAGTCTGGGATCAGCCTGGAGGGTGGCTGAGGCACAGAACATCCTAAATAACTGAGAGCCCAGCCATGGTGGTGGTGGGCTAGCAGTTCTGGGGCAGGGGCTACCTTGGATTAGGCTTTTGGTGCCTTGTGCCAGTGTCTGCCAAGACTACAGTGGTTGGCAGCAAGTCCTCACATGCATCCCCCATCCCAGCCACCAACAGCAGGGCATGGGACCCATTTGCAATTCCCTCTGTAAGGAGCTCCCTGCTGTTCTTCCCTGGGGAACCACAAGTGTGGGGGAGTATTGCCCCTCTCTTCCCTCTGCACACCTCACCCTGTGCCTACCAAGAAGTGGGATTTTCTGTGCGCTGAAGTGACCAAACCAGGCAGCCAAGGTAGGGTCCAGCCACCAGGATGGGCTCCAAAATACCCATTACCAGGCAGGAGCTGCAGGGATCATGGAGCCCATGGGGCTTTTAAAGCCCTGGTGTGGGGGGCAGAGATGGGGTGGGAGAAAAACCCTGGTAAACGTGAGTGCTGCAAGACCAAGCAGGGGTTGAGGGGTGATGTGCTGCAGAACAAATGGGTGCAAGGCACCAGGGATAGTGGAGCTGCTGATTTGGTGGTGTTAATAATGCTCTGGGCTGTGGTAGGAAGAGCACCCCCCTGCTGTCTCCTCCCAGCAATGGGGAACACGTGCTCCTGCGTGCACTTGGGATGTTTTTGCTGCCCCTGTACCACCTGGGGTTTCTCCTTTGTGTAAACGGGCTGAGAAATGGAGGAGCGTTTGAGTTTAGGGCTATGCAATGTTCAACTAGATGGATTATTTATGCCCCAGACAAATATTAGCCATGGCTTTATGGCTGCATTCTTGCTTCCTCACTCTGCCACTGCCATTGTCTGACTTTAAACATGTTTTACCGATTACTTCCTCTATTATTTTTCCAGGAACTAAACTAAAGCTTACATAACTTATGCCTACTTCTACAACCCACAATTCAAGTTTTATTTGCTGGGAAACAATATGTGTTTATTTTTTCATTCTTTGTCCTTTTCACGGGGGGGAAAATTTATCCTTTCTGCGTGTCATTAAGTTTGTCCTTCTTTTGCAGTTCAGTGATGGACTTCAGCTGGCCTCTTGCTGAGCCATGGTTCTGCTTTCATACTCCTGCTTGCCAGCACCAGTGCCAAAGGTAACTTGTCACAGCTGATGTTAAGGGGTGTGGAGGTACCAGCTGCCATGTGCCGAGGTTAGTCGTGCTCCTGTTGTTTCAAAGGTTGCCAGCTTTGAATTCTTGGGATTCTCTCCTGTGATTAATTTGGAGTAACTTCTGAGATTTCTAGTAGTTGGTACCTTTCTGTGTCTTATTTCTTCTCCTCGGTGGTACGAAGTGTTGAGTAGCGGTTGTAAAAACTAGGAGTTAAAACTGGGCTTATTAAGTGGTTTGTAAAATGCACTGGACCAATCCTGAAAGCTTGCAGTGAAGAAACTAGAAATGCAAGTCACTTGGTACTGTCAGAGTAGAGCTTTATGTGAGTCAACATGTCGTGTTATCTCCCGCACACACATTGATTGCTTACAGCTGTTCACTGATTGTTGCCAGAGTCTGGAATGACATTGTAGGCACATTATGGTGCTGGGGACACTGTCCTAGCAGAGGTTGATGTAGGATCTATGGCTTTTTAACTCATATCTCAAGTTAGTCTAGTAATATAACCTAATAGATGATGAGATCTGTAAGGGAGGTGCATGTTCATTGAATCTTAGACCACAAAATGCTCATGACAAGGCAAGGTCAGGTGGGTCACATCCTCCTGCCTCCAGAATCTGCACATGGCAGAGGCAGTAATCCCTTGGCTGGCTGGCAAAGGGCTTTTTGAATGTAGCTTGTCTGCTTGGGAAGTCAAATATTTTATAAGAACTCTTCTGAGAACACTTCAGTACATGCTTAAACAACTGGTGACTTCCAGTTCATAGAACTGATGACCTGCTGTAATTTGGGCTTCTATCTCTCCACCACTTGGCTGTTTGTGATATTATAATGGATCCCTAAAGGGAGGGCGCTTCAGAGCACACCTGTGAGCGTGCCAGCAGCAGGCAGTGCCAGGTTGGCTTGTTACATCCAGAAAACAAGAATACCTGGATGGAGTAACTGGTCAGGGACTTGTGACAGCCACTGTAGCAGTTACTGGACGTGCCTGTACATGAAGGAAGCAGTTTAATGCTCTGCTCTGACTTCATGCCAATATTGACCCCGAGTACATGTGTACACACACAGAAATACTTCTTCCTGTTCAAAGCCTGCCCCTGCTATTCATGGAAGCATGAAATAGGGTGGCAATTAGGCATAACAGGTCTAAGTTTTCAGAGAGGTTGCAAAGGCAGGACTGATGTTTTCTTAAAATTACTTCTGTCAAGAGATCTGAATTATTAATTATTTGCTGATAGTTTTTACACCAAAGTCTACCTCTGAGTGCCCTGGAGAGCAGCCCATGCAGACTTGCAGAGACACAGGAGGCCAGAGACAACCTGTACCTACCACCCCACCACCTTGGTTTTGTAACTGTCAGGGTGTCAGAAAATATCACTTATTAAATCCTACCAGCACCTTTTTCTTCTTAGTAGTGGACATCAGAGGGGGAATGCTTGTGCACAAAACTTCAAAGGAAGAATATGGCAGTAGAGGGAGGCAGCATCTAGCAGAACCCATTCTAAATGCCTGCCTGTTTCCCAAAAAATAGGGGCAAGCTGCTTATACAGCATTTCTGAAGTGATACACTCTCAGTTTTAGTGTGTATGTAGTACTATATCTGCACATTTTCAAAAGCCTTCAGGGAGAAGCTCACAAGGAGTTATTTTCTCTTTTCATAATAAATAAACTCATCCCAGGAAGCACTAGTGAGGTTCTTTGGGCACAGCCAGTGAAAAGGCAGTAAGTTCAGCTGAGGGGCATTAAGTTGTAGAGTATTGTTTTATTCCATCAAATGCCCTCCCACCCACTGGCACTTCAGTTCCATTATGGAAGGTACACAGAGAAGCACAGAAAAACACAACTGGGCATCAGGGCTCTAGAAATTTATTTTCAGAGCTTAGTGCTTCAACTACAATTAAAATAATTGAGCAATTAAAAAATGCTACTGACTTGATATTAGAACTAGACAAGAATACAACTAACACTGTTACTTTCATGCACTGACAGATACTAGTTTGCTCATGCCACTGAAGTAGGCTCTTTCCCGTTCACTCATCACTTCAAAGTGGAGGGGTCTTCTACAGAAGTTGCATTCAGCTGATGAGTGTGGTTTCAGCTCCAGACCAACATCCTTCCACGTAGCCAGCAGTTTTTCTGTTAAGAAAAGTTCACCAAAATCAAAGCTTAAAAGAGTGGATCGCTTTAGAGAAGGAGCAAGAAGTGTCAGCATACTTATTCTCCTAGCAAGTGAGGAGAGATAATAGGATTTCACTCTGACACAATTTACCTCTTGAGACAAATGGGCTGCAACTAAGTCTCAGCTATCCTCACACCACCTCGCCTGACAGGATCAAGGAGGAGCTACTTTCCCTGGACAGATCCATGTTTAAGACAAGCTAACAGCTCAGCTGAGAACAGCAGACTTCTCTGGGCTCCACATAACGTGTGAAGAATGGTTTGGACAATGCCTGAGCAGAGCCCTGGCAGGAGTGGCTGTGACAGAACCAGCTGGGTATAGGTCTGCATTGGCCTTGCACTTTCTGTTCTAGGGCACAGTGCACTACCCTTCACATGTCATGCTCAAAGCAGTTTAAGTTCAGAAGTACCTGCTCCTATGCTGCAGTGGAAAGACATCCAGATTTAGATGTCCGGGTGGTGACATCTAAAACTTAGGTGCTTTCCAGTTTCACCTACAGTACAAAGACTGCACAGACAGGCCAGTATCTTCCCTGCACTGATGCAAGAGCCCACTCACCGATAAAGTAACTCATCATCTGAGGGGTGTGGTGAGGCGTAGGGGCGATACGGAGCAGCTCCTCCCCACGGGGCACCGTCGGGTAGTTGATGGCTTGGACGTAGATGCTGTGCTGGCTCATCAGCTTGTCACAGATCTCTGTATTTTTAGCAGCATCTGCAACCTAAAGTTCAAAATTTTAAGTTACAAGATCAACCAACAGATGCAAGGTGGCAGAGCCGTCAGACCAACTCAGGTAGCTACAAGAATCCAATAGGGCTGGTCTCCCCTTTGCTACTGTAAATAACATGTATGAGAGAGAAGGGCTAAAGGTTGTGTTGTAGAGCTCTCTGGGCATAAGCACATCACTGCAGCCCAGGCATGTAGCTGTTTATACCCCATATCTTGTTTTAACTAGCTTGTTATCAATTTCCCTGTTTTCTGTATACTGTTAGTTTGTGGGTTTCACACACTTTCTCACTCTGCTTTACAACATTTACAGCAGGCTGAGCTCAGCTTAAGCCAGACTGCTGGCACTTCACTTTGAATAATAAGCTGAGTCTGAGCTTCGTGAAGGTAGTAACTAACACCTGAACATGCAGTGTGATCATGGAGGGTAAAACAGGCGCCACGGCCCTGTGTCAACGGTGTCCTGAGCACTCACCCTTATGGGAATGATGTGACTGGGGCAGTGCACCACAGGGAGCCCTGCATCCATCAGCATCTGTCTCATGAGCTTCACGTTCCGTTGGTGCTGGCGCCTCAGAACTTGCCCTTCTGGGCTCTTCAGGGTCCGGACAGACTCCAGGGCACCAGCCAAGAGCATGGGTGGCAGGGATGTTGTGAAAATGAAGCCAGCGGCGTACGAACGAACAGTGTCTATCAGAGAACTTGTACTGGAGATGTATCCTCCTACACATCCAAATGCTTTGCCTGAAGATTAAAAAAAAAAAAAGGGCAACCAAACTTATTCCTTCCATCCATTAGAATGGCTTGAAGTTTACAAGATTACAGCCTTTCACTTGAAAGAACGAGTTATTTTGACCGGGTGCAGTCACACAGTCACGGCAGGCAACAATTCCAGCCACCTCTGCTAATCTTGTATTTACTCAGCACATGGTACAGCTTTGTTTTTAAGCTAATCTTGATAACCTGGATCTAGTTACTACACACCAAGGACAGTTCAAGACTCTCTCAAATACTCAAATTTTGATTTTGGGAAAGACTTTATAAGTCCAGTCATCAAGCAGATACTTCAATAGTGACCCCAAGTGATCAACACTAAGTCTCTCAGCAGATTTAAAATAATCTGTTCCAGGGATGCTACAAATAGCCCATGCTCCTAAGGAGCACAGAAGGCTGTTACTGTGATTGTGTAGTTGATACCAGGCCCCCTTTCCAAATGTTCAGAGAGCAGAACACAGACAGAACTAGGGTGTCTGGTGAATGCTTCTGTTCCTATTAGGCTGTAACCCAAGTTTAAGTTCCAAAGCCATGAACTTTCCTAGTAAATTTTATTTATGTTTTGAAAGCTGTTTAAACAACCTTCCAATTTGCAGCAGTGAAATAACTCCTGAGCCTGCATTCTACTTAGATAATAGCAGTTGCTTCTTTTCTTGCCAAACCTCTTTACATAACTTCCCATCTCAGATTTCTAGATTAGGAGTACTCCATTTCACATAAAGGAACTAAGTACTACTAAATATAGAGAAACTACTCTACTAGCATTCTCACCTGAATTTATTCTTGAGTTGTATAACATGGTACTGGAGGACTTTTTGCTAGCTTACTTAAGGTACCATTGTTTGGGGTTTTTCTTTGACTGATTTGTAAGACAGTCTAAGTAGCTTAACAGAAGCTTTTCAAACTGTGGGGCAAACTTAAATCCTTCGGGCTTTTTGAAAAAAATCCTACCCCCAAGAGCCCTCAACAAGTTCATTTGAGTAGACAGATTTTGAGTTAACCCACTTAATTTGGCTGCTCAGAAGCTTTGGTGGTGCCTTAGCTCCCGTGGAAGTGCCAGGCCATGCATACCAAGCGTTCCAGAGATGATGTCCATCTTGTGCATGACTCCATCCCGGTCTCCTATGCCACCACCTCGAGCTCCATACAGCCCCACAGCGTGCACTTCATCCACAAAAGTGATGGCCCCGTGCTCGTGGGCCACGTCACACAGCTCTTCCAGAGGACAGACTGCACCTAGGAACCAAAGCAGCAACTGGCAGTTTAGGATTCCCTGTATGCAGCTTGGATAAACACCAGAACTAGCCCTAAACAGCCCTTACAGCACTGTGTGCTTTTAGACCTAAAATACAGATGATTGGAGGACTAAATGGAAGGAGAGAGGAGGCTTTCATGTCAGCTTACCATCCATCGAGTGAACAGTTTCAAATGCAACAATTTTAGGGGTGGATGGATCAGACTTCTTCAGCAGTTCTCGAAGATGGTTGACATCGTTATGGCGAAATATATGTTTTGGCACCCTGCTGTTACGGATCCCCTGGATCATGGAGGCATGGTTTCCAGAATCAGAGTAGATCTCACAACCTGAGGAAACAGCCCAGTTACACTTCTCAGTATACAGAAAGCAGTAACCAATTCCCAGCATTGTTTTATGTATGTAAAGTGTTCAGGAAACAAGGGTAGCCATGTTCTTGGCAGTAATGCTCTTGATCAAAAGAGCAAGTTACAGATCATGAAGCAAGAATAATATTTAAGGTTTATTTTAGGTGTTCAAACTAAGGCAAATTGGAGCTTAAGGAAATACAGAAGATTTTAAAGTCCTCAGTACTTTTATGTAACTCTTATAACTTCTAAATTCCCCGCTGTCTCATTTTCAGGTAGAGTTTAACTGCAAAAGCAGAAGACTCTCTGCTTGTCTAATTCCTCCAGCAGTTCCCAGTTCCTAAGATCTCAATCTCAGCAGGCTGATACTATGATTTGTGTTGAACATAACTTGAACATGGCATTAGAAGTGGCACCCAACCATACTTTGCTGATGGATTAGGATGAATCCTCACTTTGGACAGCTATTTGTAAAATGTACTCCCAACAGCTTAGGGCAAGGTTGTGCTTTTTGTGGTAACAGGGGTGCAGTTTGAGATCTCACCTGGCAGCATTTTAGCCAGAGTGAAGAGAGTGGAGTCATTGGCTACAAAGCAAGATGAGAACAACAGTGCTGCATCTTTTCCATGCAGGTCAGCTAGTTCTTTTTCCAAGTCGACATGAAATTTACTTGTTCCTGAAATGTTTCTTGTGCCTCCTGCTCCAGCACCATGTTGTTTCAGTGTATCCCTAAAGAGGGCCCAAAGAGAGGCATTAGCACTGCTCTGTGATACAGAGAGGAATGAAGGATCATTGCTGAAAACATTCTAGTACATAATCAGGATTATACTAAAAAGGAACTGTTAGGTCTTTGAGCAACTTGCACAACTCAGGAACCCAGTAAGGTAAGAAATCAGTGCCCAAGTACAGTTGCAATATACCATCCAGTTTATCTGGTAACATTTGGGGGCTTCTAAGGAAAATCCAAGGAGCAGAATCAGTGACCAAGGGGTACAGTGCAGCCCTGGACTAAACACTGAGTTACCTACCCCAGCTCAAGGGAAGAGTGCACGCTTAACTGCATAGCAAGAATCATATCAGAAGCAGCTTATGTAGCACAGTACAGAAATCAATTCCTCAGAAGCTTCTGCAGGGCCACATAGCTTGAAACTGCCTCTTAGGAACACAGCACTACTCACATAACTGCTGCACAGACACGAGGGTGACGGCTCATGCCCAGGTAATCATTGCTGCACCAGACAGACACCTCTTTCTTGGTGATCAGGGAGTCGGTGTAGTCGTCTGCCATGGGGAAGATCTGCGCCTTCCGGTTCACGGTTTTGAACACTCGGTAGGTGTGATCCTTCTTCTTCTCATCTATCTTCTTCTCAAAGAACTGATCGTACTGGAAGGTGGATACAGCTGAAACGAGACAGAGACTTCTTAAGCACGCAGGAAATAGTCACAATAGACCAGGCCCCAGGGGGGTTTTGCCCGACATTCTTACATTTTGGCAAGTTATCCTGAAGTAGGTGAGAGACACTTTCTGGTCTTTGCTTCAGCATAATATCCTTAAACTTCTTGAGCAAGCCACTCTGCTCTTCTCCCTCAGTCTCGATGGTCCTCACTGCAGAAGTAGTTGGTATTTTGGCAAATTCTGTACCTACAGGCATTGTAATAAATTCCAGTGAGCTTAATTGTTTTGAATCAAAATGAAATAAGTTGAGTTCAGCAAAGCAAACGTTTTAAGTAAGCCTAACTTTTCAATCTTTAGGAAGCACATGCCCCAAACTCAGGCCCCTGTTAGGATCAACGACTTTATTTGCTTACAAATTTGCATTGGACGAGAAAAAAGGATGAGCCTTGCTAACCAATCAAAAGACAACATGTAACTTCCTTACAACACATTTGGTTCATCATGACTCAGAAAAACGCTGTATACAGCTATAACATTTATCTGAAAGGGTTGGTACACACCTAACTGAAGGAAGAATTCTAGTCAGCTCCTTCTTTTTGTTAGCACAGATTTTTTTTTTTTTAACTACGTCATAGAAAGCAAAAAGAAAAGTAAAATAAGCTTCCTGAGACAGGCAGCAAGGCTTTACTGATACTGCTGAAAAGTTCCTTCCTTTGAAGGACAGCCCTTCCGCATCAAGACTGCAAGCCAGCCAACACCCTTTAGTTCCACAAACACAAAAAACCCACCCCAAAACCATCTGCTTGGATTTGTGCTGGTACTTGCCTGATGTCTCAACACAGCTTCTTCCATCTTTAGATATAAAACCTTTGCCTATACCAGCTCTCTTCAGATCTAAGCATCTGCTTTGAGTGTGAGTGCATCAGCTTGATTCACACATCCAGAGCCAGCCAGCACATCAAAATACGTCACAGAGTATTCCCACACCAAAATCACCCAGGGAAACCCTGCACACAAGCTCTTTTTCCTTCAGTCTCCCATGATCCCACCTGCATCATGCCAGTGGTGACTGTCAGACCTGGCAGACTCCAGAGCCAAGTCAAGTACCAGAAGCTCTCAGAAGGAATCACCACTTCAGCACACAGAGTACGTACCTTTCCTGTCCGCCTGCATTTCCTGCACGTCCTCCTGGAGTTCCAGGCTGGCTTTGCAGAAAACGTTGCTGTTCTTGTGATTCATCTGAGCTGCCAGGAATGGGCATTTGGTAGCAGAGCTCTGGCTAGCACCAGCAGGGGGGTGGCCAGCAGGAGGCTGGGCTCCATCTCTATTCTGCTGGGCCACCTCTTTGGCATTTTTGGCCTCTGAGGTGGGGGCAGAGAAGGGAAAACACTTCAGCTTCATCATTTTAATACACCCCAACTTAAGCTTTTCTATCCATCACCTTTGCAATTAATTTGGCACGACCCATTCACAACTATTTAACCAAGCAATCACATTTTGTTTATACAAGCACAAATTCCCAGGAACACCCAAGGGACATCTGATTTCAGACACTAGATTTAGCACTATTCCCTTTGAGAGAAAAAAAAAAAAAATCTCTTTCACTCCCGGTGGGAAGATTTAAGGAAAAGACTTAAGGGAAGACTGGAGATGGCACCTAGTGCCCTGGTAGCATTCAGTCATCGCTTAGATTCTACCTCAGAGGGCTTTTCCAGCCGATCTGATTGTGATTTTACTTTCGAGGAGTTCAGATCCACGCAGCTCCCTCTGCCGCAAGCCCCAATTCCTCCCCCGGAGCATCAGGGAAAGAATCCCCCAAGGAACGTTCCGGGGTGGGATGAAGCACCACCGAAGCGCGAGAAACCCCGCTCCGAGATCGAGGATCCCAGATCCCCAAGCGGGACGCCCGAACAGGTCTGATTTATGCCATAAATTCAATTAACGGCGGGCATTTAAAGGATTAAGCAACCCCTGCCTCAGCGCTGCCTATTCCAGAAGTTTCCCCCTGTGACACACCACGCCTGGGTTATTTTTTTTCCCCTCGAGGGGGGCCCCTCGGGCCAGTACTCACCGCGGCGGCCCGCGGGGGTCTCCTCCTCCGCCTGCTGCCCGCGGGCGGAGGACGTGGCGAGGGCGCGGGCGGCCGGCGGGGCCGCCTCCATCATGCGCGGGCAGTGCTGGGCGTACAGCAGCAGCGACGGCCCGGCCTTCTGCAGGAACGCCTGCGAGACGCGGGCCAGGAACGGGCAGCGCCGCACCACCGCCTCCATGCTCGCTATTGCCGGCCGGGACACGCCGGAGGTGACGGCAACAGGGACACGACGGGACTGGGAGGTGACACCGGGCGGTGCTCCCACAACGCCGCCTTTTATAGCCCCGGCGGCGCGGCGCAGGCGCGCTGAGGCTCTGCCGGCGCAGGCGCGGGGAGGGAGCGGGGGCGGCTCCGCGGGAGTTGTGGGGTGTTCGCGGGCGGCTCTGGGGGTGTCTCCTGGTTCCATGGGGGGCTGGAGGCGTCCCGTGGACGTGGAGGGAACCCCGGGCTCCGTGAGGGGCTGGGGGCGTCCTGAGGACATGGAGGGGCGCTCGTAGGTCGGGAGGGGCTGGGGGCGTCCTGAGCACATGGAGGGGCACTCGGGGGTCGGGAGGGGCTGGGGGCGTCCTGAGGACATGGAGGGGCGCTCGGGGGTCGGGAGGGCCTGGGGGCGTCCTGAGGATGTTGAGGGAATCCCGGAGGGGCGTGAGGGGCTGGAGGCGCCCTGAGGACATGGAGGGAACTCGGGACTTTGTGAGGGGCTGGGGGCGTCCTGAGGACATGGAGGGGTTTTCGGGGGTTGTGAGGGACTGGAGTCGTCCTGAGGACCCCGGCGGTCGTAAGCGGCTGGGGTGGGCGCCATGAGGGGGTAGAAGGGCTGTGAGGGTATAGAGGAGACTGAGCGTCTCCCTTGGTGTCTTGAGGGCACGGAGGGGGCTTGAGTAGCTGCCAGGGGTCTGTGAGGGCTGTGCGTGCGTGGTCCACGGGGGAAATGCTGCTCTGGGTTTTCCTGTCAGCCTCAGGCTATGCAAATACTGCTTTCCCAGAAGTTCTGGAGTCCCTCGCCCCACAGTCGGTGGGTTGAGGGGTGCGCCTGTTCACTGGAAAACGCGAGCTCTGAGTCAGCTGCGTGGGGAAATCCAGCGCTGCCCAGACCATCCTGGTGTTTTCTTCCTAGATGTGCCTCTGACTCCCCGTGGAGTCCGTGCTCGGAGGCTCGGGATGCAGCCCTTGGTCTCACTGGTGGTGGTGGGATCCCGAGCCCCTCTCACTTTGCCTACAGCCGGTGTGAATAACAGCTTCTCTGACAGGGATGCTTAGACTTCCATCACTGTGGTTTTGCCGTGTTTCGAAGGAAAAAGAACAGGAAGAAGTAAAATTGAACCCTTCATCCTCTGATTTGCATTAAAGTTTAGTTGCTTAAAAGAATTATTTGCAGGTAGGTAATGGTATAAGGAGCTCTCCTTATGTGTCTGGTCATTCAAAACACAGCACATACTGACTGCTGAAGTGTGGAAAGAACGGAGGAAGAAAAACGATGATGCATTTTTTTCCTTCATCTTGTGAAACAATTTCACGGAAGACAGGATTTGGGTAAAGAGCTGGGGGCTGTCTCAAGCACTTTGAGGCAAGAGTGGATTTTGTAACAGGTACAGAGTTTGGAGGAGAGCTTTTTTAAAGCCTACTCTTTCTTGACTCTTGCCTTGCATGTAATCATGTTGTATAGTTACTAGAAGGTGCTCATATAAAGTGATTAGAGAAATACAAAGTCTGTGTGGGACTGTGGCTGCTGAACACAAGTTTGGATATAAAGGGCACTTGGAAAATATTGGTCAGTATTTACATGTTGCAAACTAGTCTTTAGACAACTCCTCTGTCAGAGGATAGGGGAATGACCAACAGGGTATTTATCTGACCCTCCTCTCTTCATCATTGACTCATTTAGAGGATGCTGGCTGCAGTACATTAACTTTGGGATCTGAGCAAGTTGATCAGGAGGAAGGCACCCTCAAACATAGTCAAATGTCAGACTCACTGTGAGCTCCAGCATGTTACCAAGCTCTGAGGTAGAAAGTGGGACAGAGTTCTGCCCTCACATACTCCTCACAGAGCCCTGAAAAAAGTAGCTGAGACTTTACAAGGCAGGGCGTGGGATTTGGTTTTTAGCAAGGCTTTAGCAGGTGTGCTTTAAGCGCAGTTCTCTCTTGCTTATTAGAAATTTAAGACTGTTGTTTAACAAGTGTCGATGCTCGGATCTTAAGCAGCTCATTATTTGTCAGTGTAATGCAGAAACAGCCTCCCATCAGTGGGCATCATTAAATTAGATACATGCTAGTTTTTATTTGTTATGTAAATAAATTATTAAAGTAAGGCTGTGGCATTTGACCTGAGCCTGTACAGCAGTTAAGATAGCAGGAGTCTGGGTCATTCAGTAATAGCGGGATAGTGTTTCAAATTATTAGTTCAGTCGCTCATGAGGAGGTTTGTTTTCCTCCCCATAACTGGCTTTTGGTTAGTGTTACACGCCTCAAGTATTTTGCAAAATAATAGTTAATTAGCGCTTGAAGATTAAAGACATCTGATCTGTGTTTCAGATTACTGCTGTCCCTGCTCCCTCAAACAGCAATATTTGACTCCCTACCCTGAAGCTTTGTATCATATCGGTAACTTTAAAATTGAGGAAACATCATGACATTTTACCACGTAGATAGCTGTCAAGCTTCCTTTGCACACAGAGTTAATTATATGTCTGGACCTAAGGGATCACTCCTGTGCTCCTTGGATTAGTTGCAGTTTTAACAACAGAAATCAACACCCATATGCTTGATTTATAGTATGTTGAGAGTATTTTTCCTTCTCCTCCCATTTTTCCCTTGTTGTTTGTCCATGGTACTTAACTCAGAGGGACACAGGGAACGTGTGTTTTGTCCTAAGAGGCACCAGAGAAAGGTGTTGGGCAACTGTGCTGGCAGAGTGCTGCAACAGGCTGCAGAGCTCATCCACCTGGACACCTGCCACAGCAGGTTTGATCCCACAAAAATCTGATAATCCTCCTTTATCCAGGTGATCTTAACAGCAGCATCTTGCCATTTTGCAGGGCTGAGGGGTGAAGTACATTGCTGTGTTGCTGGAATCCAGGAAGTTGTGGGTTTGTGTTCAGGAGTGCGTGTGAAGCCTGAAACCCGAAGAGCATCTGCTTTTTACACAAACATCACTCAAGGTTGGTAGCTGAGACACAGCGACCTTGGCTGCGACACAGGAATCTCCAAATGGAGCAGAACTCTCGGCTTTCCTGTCAGACTTCCCTACAATCTCTGCTGTTAATCAAACGCTGCAATAGCACCTCTTTAAAGTTTGATTTTGGTGAATTTATTTAACCTTGTGCACGACAGGAATTGCGCAGAGCCAAGGAATGACATTTACTTGACCCTCATCTTGGAGGTTTGCCGGAGGAACGTGTCCTTGTCAGTGCAGAGCTGGCTGGGAGCTCTGGGAGCAAGAGAGCAGGGAAAAGTCAGGGGAAAGGGGGTGTCTTGTCAACTGCTCTGCCAGTGCCCTCCCTTTGGAAATACTGCCGGAGCTTACATGTTGAAGGTGAAGTAAATACTAATAAAGCTGCCGTTAATTAAAATTTCTTAGGGTTTCAGTGGATTAATTAAATGGTGTTTAAGGATGTTAATTGTGGCGATGTGTTACTGCCATCCTACAGGGCTCAGGGGGAACTGGCATGAAGTGCCACGCAAATGCAGATTGAAGATCTCCTGGCAAACAGCAACAGGGCCAGTGGCAGCCAAGGGGGAACAGGAACCCCATCCTGAGGGAGAGAGCAGGCTTAGGCAGCCTGTCTGGAGAGGTGGCAGGTGCAGTGTGTGGGGGAGAGGCAGCGGCTGCCTGGGAATACGGGAAGGGCAGAGTAGCATGGAATAAAGGAGGCAAATGGTTTAAGCTGAGGGGAAACACTGGTGTGAGGACAAATTTATTCTGTTGTCCGCGACAAAGTTTCAGTCAGAAGCTGGGTGCTTCCTTGCTATGCCTGTGTTTTGGAGCTGGTTCCTGAGGTATGTACCAGATGGGTTCAGCAGAGGAAGCTCGACTGCCTGAAAGGCTCATGTGCTGCAGGGGAAGGGAAGGGAAGATTCTCAGCTACCCTGAGAGCTTCTGTGATTTTGGTTTTCTAAAGCTATGATTTGTCCATTTCTTTGCTAAATAAGTTGCAAGGAGGGGGGAGAAAAAGGTTAATTTCCAGTAGTTTGGGAGGGGAGTGAGAAGCCATAGAAAGTGCTTCCCCTATAGAAATTGAAATGGGGGGAAAAAAAAGATCCCCTGCCACAGGGTCAAGTTGATTTCTGCAGATGTCTGTGAAGAATTGCTGGTGAAGATGGTCTCCTTCCACGTTACTGGTTTACCATGTAGGCTCAGGTGTAAGTTACCTTCAATACTTCCCTCCCATCCCTCTTCTCTCAATCATGTTTTGCCTGGTATTCTTAGAAATAGAACTTGATTCACGGGTTTGTGATGTTCATCTGGCCTTGCATCTGTCTACAGGTAGGTCCTTTCATAGGATTTTAGTGAATTTTATGCTTTGAAGAGTTCATTTAGATACTCGAGCAGAAAACCAAGAGTGCTGACTCTTGGTTCTGACTCTGCCCCTCTGCACTCAGCCTGTCTGAATGAAAACCTGTAACTGTAGTGTAATTAGCAACATCTAATCCCTTTTGCCCACTTCTGAAGTCAGAGCTGTGCATACTCCTAATTTTTTCCCATCCAGTCAGTGTCAAAGAGGGCGAGCCAGAAAAACAATTCCCCTTCCCCACGCACAGGCCACTGTCTATATTGAGATCTGAATTTTCTAAGGGAGTGGGTGTGATCCTGACATCTGGATTTAATCCAGACTCAAATTCCAGGCTTAGATCTGAGAACTTCCACCTCCGGTCCTGAGACCAGCAGTTAGTTCTTAGAGAGGACTTTGCTTATTTGCCTTTTAAGGCAAAATTCGAGGGTTGCAGTAGTAGCTGCATAGTGACAATTCTTCCCACACTGAATTCCTGCAACACGTTTTCCTGACT
Organism: Corapipo altera; assembly: GCF_003945725.1. NCBI lineage: Eukaryota > Metazoa > Chordata > Aves > Passeriformes > Pipridae > Corapipo > Corapipo altera. Next base: position 2,900,114 of record NW_020884882.1, on the reverse strand, counting down.
TGGAACCAGTGTCTTCTTCACATGACAGAACAGGAAATCTCATTTCTTTCTAGTACCCTCTACTCAGTAGAGAATTTGACCAAGTTGGAGAAGCTGCTGGATGCTGAGGCTCATGTTGCAGAGAGGCTGAGCAGCACCCCTGTGTCACCACCATGGGCCAGGCAAGATTTGTACCTGCCTCCTACAAACAAGTGTAAGTAGTTTTGTTCCCCAGTGTAATGGATGTCTTTTAAAATCCATGAACAGCCGGTGGGTCCTCACAAGGCTGTTGGGTCAGGACACTTTTCCTGTCTGCCAGGCCCCAGGAGCTGCCCATTGATGCAGAGGAGTTTGGTCTCTTGGCAAAGGCCCATTGCAGGGACATGACTCAGGCTCAATCTGGACAGCAGAAGTTGTTGCCACCCTCATACAAGGTACCCTGCCCTCCTCCTGAAGGGCACCACCCCACACCAAGGCTGATGCAGTCTACAGCCCAGTTGATTAACACATCCAGCAGTGGCTTATCTTGATCTCAGAGTACCTCCCTGACATCTCTCCAGTTGCTTCAGATGTTGAAAATCACACAATAGCCTTTTTTTCAATCTTGCATCCTTGGGTTTGTCTTGCTTTGTGCAGCACATGGCAGGAAATGATACACTAATCCTTCCAGCTACTGTGAGCTTTGCTGCACTTGCTATGACTTGCATTCACACCCTCATTTCCTCCTCTCTTACACAGTTTTCCTCCTCTTAGAAAGAACCAGTAGACCCCAACCAGTATATTTTTAGTTATGGTTATTTCAGATATTCAGCCTGTCATTTTTTTTGCTTATCTCAGCCCTCGTTTCTCCCCATTAGGTACTCAGGCAGAAACACCACCTTCTATGTCCAGTTAAGGAGCTTGAACTGTCTATATAGTCAGGAGAGAAAAAATACCTTAGAAAACGTGAATCCAAGTGCTTCCTCTGTAACAGTGTGAGAAGATGGGGAAAGGATTTGGATTTTTAGTGAGGGCTCTGTAGGTATCTGTAACTGAGGTTTCCAGAAAGTATTTAAGTAGGTAGCCTGCTCCTTTCTGTACAGCAAGGACAGCTAACAGAGGAGAGAAGTGGGTGTCTCCTCTTTGTCTGAATTTAAACACTTAAGGCCCAGAGAGACCCTTTAAATCTTGCTTACATAGTAAAGCATCTTTACTAGACCAGGTATCTCTAGTGAGCCTCTGCTGCTGCTCATATCTGTGTTACTGTGGGCATTGGCAGGAAGGTGGAAGTTAAAGCAGAGGTGGGATTGTCAAAGTCCTTGAGAACAAGAAATCAACTCACAGCAGTGAAAAATGCTGTGCTGGAGCCCATGTGCATCTCTCTTAAAGCAATGGCAGTGTTAGGAATTTTCTGTTGAGCAGTAGATTGCTGGAAATCAAGGGCATACCTTGAGTGAGGGGCTGTGTGGGGATTTGCTGCCTGCTGGAATTAAACCATGACTAGAAAATCATCTAACTTGTCTACCTGTTACATGGGCCCACTGTGGACAACTGATGAGGCAGTACCATATTAAAAGTGCCCTCACTCCTCCCCAGTTACCCCAGACTCAGTTTGAACAGTAAGTTAAATCCTTTGTGTAAGTTGATGTAGTTTTTTTTGCCAAAATGGAGGTTCTCTGACTAGGCAGTTTTTAATCAGTGCTATTTCCTGCAGCTGTACACGCTGCCTTTCTGTTCCCAAGTGTAGCAGTACAGGTAAGATTACCTTTTCAGCCTGGAGATAGGGATAAAAGCATCCAGTGAAGTCCTAAAAGTCTCTGATCTCTTTTAGGTGAGTGAAATGATGTGATTTTAAGGCTGTCACCTTAAAATGTCTATTGTAGGCACAGTACACCTACTGGTAAGGCTGGTTACTGTGGTTTGTTTCAGCAAAGGCTTCTTCTTCTTTTATTCATCCGGTAATGTAATTTCTTCAGCAAGGATCCATAATTCAGTTAAGTAAGGAGAAGGAGAAGCATTTCATAGTGAAATACCTGCTGGTGACGTGAGAAGGTGGGGAAAATCCCCTTCCTGACTAGACCCAAGCTGGGCGTTCCCATGTGGGCATTATCCTATGGATGAGCACCCAGTGAGGCAACAGAACTCTCTTGCCTGAGTGGCTTCCCTTCTCATCCAGCTATTCCATAGAATTAGATATTGCTGGTCTTGAGACAGTTTTAAGAATTGTCTTGGAGAAAGCAAGCAATAAAGAGAGGAAAGTGAAAAGCAGTTTTGATCTTTCATTGTTTCCCTCAATGGTCAGAGAAACTTTATACATTTAGAATTAGTTGTTATAGTTAGTATTAGTTGCTTTAGTTGTATAATCAGAATTAGCTCCGTGAAAGAAACGATCCAATGGGATGGAAGTGGCCAAGCAGTGGAGCAGAAGGATGCCTGACATTTAAGTGGAGATGTTCCAGACATGAAAATAGCATGAAAGTGTGTGGTAACAGGGTATGAAACATCACGGGGCCAAACCCACTCCTGTGAGTGGGAGAGTCTGTGTAACACCACAGCCTGTCTGCACAGCAGAAAACTGGAAGGATGAGCATACAGCCTTCTTGGGGTCCAGCTCCAAATGTTTCCACCTCCCAATGCAAGTGTTGGTGCATTCTGCCCACGGGGTTTGCTGTGCTGTTTTGCAATAGCTCTCATTGCTTAACCTTTGGGGTGCAAGACATACTATCCCTCCTTGTGCTCCAAAGATTACAGATAAAGTTAGAGGGTGTGATAAGGTATGAAGATGAGAAGAGTGTCAGCAATAGGGAAGAAGGGGCCTGTGCTGAAATATTAAGGGAGGGCAATCATATCTCCAAATCTGAACTTGGGAGCTGCAGATCAGAGGAACTTTGTGACGTATTGAGATTGTTGGAGTAGATGACGTTTCCGTTCCTTGTTTGCCTTTTGTACTGAGCTCTTCAAAAAGCTGGCAAGTGCTCTGTGTGCACTGTCTTACAAACAGCCTCAGTCATGGAAAGCTCTGGGCTCTACTTCCAAGGCTCCTGGGCTGCTCTGCCTGCCAAGCAGCACAGGCAGTACCAGGAGGAGTGTGAGCGAGGATGCCAGGACAGCTGCAATGGGAGGTTGCTTGGGGCACTTGTGACCCTGCTGGCAGCCTTGTCTGCATGTGGTTTATTTGACCTGATGGTTCTGCAGCTGCTTTGAACACCATTCCAGCTGAAGCTGTGCAAGCAAACCTAGTCATGTTGTGTTGGCTTGGGGGAGAGGTAATGGTTGGAAAATGTTTTGCTCTTGTATCTTCAGGAGATGTGGTAAAGAACCTGGAGCCTCTAAGGTCTTCTTTTCAGGAATCCCTCTGCTTAATCAGCGGAGATGCGTGTGCTTTCTCTTGGAAATGCATATTGTCCCAGACCTGGGCAAGGAAGATAAAAACTGATTCTAGGGAATGTCCTAGAAAGAGATGGAAGTGCAAATGTTGCATATTTAAAAAGTTGAAAGGGATCTGCTGAGAAATTAAGACCGAAATGGCAAAAATACAAACCTGGAGTTAAGTAATTTTCTTCTGTGCCCAGTTTCTCATGTCACATGGGCTGTAAGAGCAAATCAGGGGAGAGTGGAGGGTTGTTGCTGGCTTAGCACTAGTGATGGATCATGTGATTGACCTGTGGTTTGTGGTTTTATAGAGAAGTCTGTTCATCTGATGGAGCTTTTATAAATATTAGAAAATCTTGTCTCTTCAGACTTGCAAATTGCAGCCCAAAAATTCCTGCAGCCATCCCACACACTTTTAGGAAACCTAGAGTGTAGTTGTGATGATTTAGTTTTGTACTTCCTTATCTTTATTTTTAAAGACTTCTAGTCTTGACAAGTCTCTGCTTCAAAGTTTAACTTGAAAAAGCAATTCAGAATTCATGTTCTCAAAGAGATGCATCTTGCTTCCACCGTGAAACTTGATAACGCATTAATTAATAAAAAATAATTCAGTGTTAGGCCATTGAATTGAGACACTCCCTCTAGGCATTGATAAGGGTGATTGACCACGTAGGGAGGAAGTACCCTGTGAGAGTGAGGTGTGGTGGCTCTGTGTGGAGAGGTGATTTGGGGTGAGGGGTAGCTGATTCTCTCCAGCCATCAGTGTCACCAGCAAACTTTCAGATTAGCTCCACTGCACAAGGCTATTGCTGGCAGTGGCTGAACTGTTTCCTCAAAAGCCCTGATGACAGTTCTGTGTTTCTGTTGTTTGGCACTTTGAAGCCTGCAAATACAGCAGAGATGACGTATTATTTGTATTTAACAAGTAGGGGAGTGGCTGGGTTGCCTTGCAATGTTTTCCCCCAGCCCCTTCTCTACTTAAATGTTAATTTTTCTGCCTCTGATGGAGTGTGCTGAGCAATCTCTGTGTCCAGGTGTGTATGAGGTGGGAGGCTTTTTTGCCAAGCTGAATTTTGTGAGGCAACAATTGGAAGAAGTAGTTTTGGGGAGAGATGCCACACACACTAACTAGGCCAGGCCCTGTGATACAGAGCAGATGTTAACCCTGTCCAACCTGCAGCAAGAATAAGACCTTGTAGTGGAGGGTAGGGTACCTGGGAAGGGAGCAGCCACCATTTCAGCTACAAACAGGAGCCAACAACTGTAATGTGTGAAGGTGTGCAAACCCTCTGGATCCTTGTGGTGGAATCCAGGAGGGTCTTCAGGGCTTGCATGGCACCTGGTCTTGCACTTAAGTTGGAGGAGGGAGAGAGGAGGCTGGTGCTTGGCACAGCAAACAACTGAGCTGTTCTTTGGTGGGTGAGTGATGGAGGCAAGCTCTGGGTTCCCTTGTGAGCTTTTGGCACCACAGGTTGCTCTGTCCTGCCTGAGCTCTCTGTACTTCTGTCTTGAAAAGGTAGTAACCTTTCCTGTGTTTACTTCAGCTTCATTTACCCTGAAGGACAATGAGATTTTGAGCAAGTAATTGAGATTTAAAGCTCCAATTACAAGAGCCAATAAACTAGAGATGCTTCCTAAGCTCATGTTTTAATTGGAAGAAGTGATTCCAGTACGTCCTTCCCAAAGTCCTTGCACTACCTTTTGTGTTTGATAGCCAGTGACCTAGTTTTCATGGAGTGATCTCGCAGTAGTCCCTCACCCAGCTGCACTTGGATGAGGAAGAACAGTGTGTGTGTGTGTATGGTGATGGTGCATATACTGTGAATTTGATTGCTCCACTACTCAGAGTTTCCTTAGGTAAAAATACTGTTTTATGTTTACTTGGCAGCTTTTCTCCTTTCTACTTGTCCTGGTTTAATTGTGTGGAGTTGTGTCTGTTCCCTGGTGTGCTGTCAGTTGTGCATGTTGTGGAATACAATGCCTTTGAGGGTGTTAGTGAGCACAAGTGACACCTCAATAAGGGTCCCCAGAGACATGGTTTCAGTACTAAGCTGCCCCCATCTCCCAACAGTTGTCAGTTTAGGGCTTATTAGTCACCCATCCCTCCTTTGAAACAACTATTTTTAAAGCTCTGTGCTGAGTCCTCAGAAGCCCTGTTAGGTTTTGCCATCTTTGCTGACAGTGGCTGCTTTTTAGCTGCTCATGTAACAGAAGCAGGGCTTGAAAACTCAATCAACATTATCTCAGCTTATCTCCCTGTCACCAGTGGATTTAAGCAGATCAAGACATTCATAGGCATCATGTGTAGGTGCAAAACACAGCCAGCTGCAGAGGCCAGGGCAGATGACATGCCCCTACACTGCCCTCCCAGGTGTCAGCCCGTGGCCTTGCCCACGGTCAGTCTCTGCCTCCCTGCTGGCAGATGGGCTCTGCACTGTCACGGTCAGGGCCAAGTGAACAACCTGGCTCTGCCAGCACGTGACTGCTCCTAACTTCAGCTGCAGTGTCAGGCCCTTTTCTCCACTGGCCTTTGCAGCACTTTGTCTCAGGGCTGTGACTGCCTTTGTGCAAGCTGAGGCAGCACCAGTGTAGAAGTTGATACCCCTCAGCTTCTCCCAGAGGAGTCAGGGGAAGAAGTGACTTGTGATAGCACAGCCCAGCACAGGGAGGTGTGGAGGAGAAGGGCAGGGCTGCAGGTGAAGCACAGCGTGGGGAGCCAGGGTTCAGCTGTCTGTCAGGATTTGGTACAGCTCCTTGGCTGGAGCCTCATATCTGCCTGCCCTGGTCTGTTTGCAATCTCATCTCTCTCCTGTGTCGTGGATTATGTCAGTGTGGTTTGGGCAGTGGTTTGTGAACAGGCTCCAGGCTGCTATTGCTTCCTCGGGGGAGATGGGAAGAGCCTGATGTGACTGCTGGCTAAAAGCTTGGCAGAGAGCAGGCTGGGCAAAGGAGCTGCTGCTGGGCTGGGGTCTGGCATTACCCATGGCCTGCTTCTGTGCTTAATGAGCTACCTTATCTGTCATGTTCCCCATGGCAGATGGGGTCTCTTCAGGATTAATTAAGGATCATAACTGTGACCTAGTTACCAGACTTGCACTATTGTTACTGGAGCTCTTTGCTGTTTGAGAGCACTTCTTACCCTTGCCTGCTCTGGTTACTCGCTCCATATATCCTCCTGGGACTGACTCTGAGCCCCAGGCAGGATCACATTACATTAATTTCTCTAATAGATCCCTGCTTTACCTGTGGGTAGGTAACTGGCTGCTTCCTGCTTGCAGTGCACAACTCGGTGTGTGGATGAGAAATGCTGGCACACATCTGTCACAGGGTTGTCTCCCATTTGGGAGCAAGGGGAAATATCAGCTGCAAGATTAGGGATGATGGTGCTGGAGACAACATCTTGATAGCTCAGTTCCATGCTGCCATGCCTTAAACCATAAGAATGCTGAAAGGGTATCCCAGGGTCTCTCTTCTTTTGGCTGCTCAAATCTTTCTCATTTCCAGTTTGTGCTTTATTGTAGTAAGCCTTTAGGGATGCTTCCCATAAAGAAGCAGAAGTGACTAGAGCTCAAGAAGTAAATTGAGTTCAAGGTCTTCTAACCCTGCTTCTTGCCTGCCAGATTTTCAGACAGAGTACTGTTCTAGCTGGGAACAGTGTCAGTCTCAGTCCTGTATTCCTGTGGTCTGCAGACCTGCTACAACCCAATCCTTCCTTCAGCTGGGGATGGGATGCACCACAGGGATCACGGTGGGGAGTTGTCCCCCTGCATCTTCCTGCTCTCTCCTTCCCTCCCTTTGCTGCTGGTTTAATGGGAGCTTGCCTTGCCCACTGGATGGAGTCCTGTGCATCTGGGCCATTGCACGAGCTCACAGCCTCGTGCACCAGGGCTGCACGTGGCACATTCACTGTTCACATGAGAAAGGTTTATGTTCCTGAAGCTCCTCTCAGTGCCCCATGGATCTGTTCCTTAACTAACCTGATGCTCTGCTCAGAGTCTGATCACATCCCCAGTGGGATCCCAGCAGTTCCCGCTGATTTTGGATGGAGGAGGACAAAGGAGGCTGTTCAGTGGGACCCCTGGGAAATAGCACTTCACTTTGTCCTCAGAAGCCGTGTGGAGGGAGAACTGCTCGGCTTTTCTCCTCTGCCTTGAAAAACATCTCTTTTGTTCCAGTGACCTGCTTATTATGTAGGTCAGCATCAACTTGAAAAGAAAAACAATTTCAAAAGTAGGAGAAATATAGCAGGGTTCCTCCACTGAGCAGTTCTTTCTGGAAAAGCAGGGAGAGTTGTCCTGGGGAGGTGGCAGGTAGCATGGCCTGTTCCTCTTCCACCCACCCTGGGCAGGGCAGTTGTAATCTTGGTTTTGTAAAAGAGGAAGTGGTTTCTGCTGGTCTTTACCTGTGTCTGCACAGCAGAGACCAGTGCCATGTTGCTGGAGGAGCAGTCCCTGCTGGGAGACAGCTGTCCTGCCAGGGTGAAAAAGGGACACAGAACAAGCAAACACCTCTGAATGCCAAAAGTAAAACTGGGACCTGAACCAAAATTCATCTCAGTGTCGTGCCAGTGCCATTACCCTGGGGCTGCTTCACTGTGCTTGTAGCAGAGCTGACACCTTGTGATACCCACTGAGCAAAAAGAAAGCACTTAACATAAACTCTTGACTCCTGTAACCTAAGCAGGGGACAAATTGCTCTGTGCACAAGAGGTTTGGTGAAGTCCAGCTTCACACATACTTGCCTCTGATGCAGTGACTCTTAATATCCCTTAGTATCCTTGCTTCTCACCCAAATCCTCTAATAAATAGCAGCTGGGCAGGAGACATCCTGTGCCCTGGCTACTTCCCAGTTGGGAAAGTGAGTGTGTGTGTGTGTGTGTGTGTGTGTGTGTGTGTGCCTGCTACCCAGCCAGCAGGCAGGTAGAGAGCTGCAGTCCTTCCTTGGCAGGAGCAGGAATGTAGCTCCCCTCTCTGCCTACTCGCTGAGGGATTTCTCTTTTCCTTCAAAATGTGTAGAAGTGCTCATTTTGAGACAGCCAGTCTTGACAGGAGAAGCAAAAATCACAAACTTCACTACTATCTAAATGAGGCAACACAATCTCATAATTGTTACCTTAGAAAATGAGATTTCAGTATGCTGATTTTTGGCAATGAAAAGGTCTATGGGGAGGTGGGTTGTGCAGTGAGCAGAGGGCTCTGCCTGTCTCTGCTGTTTACTGGGTCCACTGCCCATTCACCCAGACTAAAGCTGAGTGCTTGAAGCCTCTCCAGTTGCTGGAGGCTCCTGGCACAGACTCTTGTGCTTGAAGGTGCACTGACCTTTTCCCAGAACACAGGTTCTTGTAGAGCTGCTTGCTCTATTTCACATGCAGTCTCCTGCAGCCATTGCTCCTCACTTTACACCAGCACGTGCTGTGCTGACTAGATAAAGCATATTTGTCTGTGACTCGACTGTCCTTCCTCTTTAGCATCTTAATCTTGGTGATTTCTATTTAATATCTGCAGAGCTCTCAGTGGATCCCAGTTCTGCTGTCTAACCCAAGGGTAGGCATTCCTTGTCTCATCACAGCACAGTTGTCTGGAGAGAAGTCAATGCAGGAAGCAACACAGTAATGAAATTTTGAACAGAATGACACTTTTTCACCTACAGTAAAAGGACTTCTCCCATGCTTTGTGCACTCACACGGAGCAGACCATTAAGGAAGCAGGCAACCAGGCATGTGTCTTAGCTGGAGGCACTGCCCTGTGATCTGCCACAACTTGGAAGTTTTAGTCAAGATGTAGGATTAGGGTACATTGCTAGCACAAGATTTTCTGAGTTAGCAGGAGATGGTTCCCTGAGGCTGGGATTGTCACATTGGCTTGGTGGGTCCTTGCACAATGAGGCTGCTGTGTGCTGGAGACAGCAGAGTGCTGGAGCTGTCATGTCCTTGTGGTGAGAGCGTGGAGGATGGCCTGTTATCTGTGCTTGGAGGAAGGGTTTGATTAGAAACTGTCTCATAAATGTGGGGTTGTTGAATGAGCTGCTCCTTCAGTGTGCATGAGCCATCTCCACGTACGTGACAAGTGCATCTGTCCTGGGCAGGCAGGCAGCTGCTCTAAAGGAAAGCAGATGAGCTTTCCTCATCACAAACTTTTCCTCATCAAGCTTTTTCTAAATTGCTCCCTGCATGGAGCAATTCTCCAACAATATTAAATACAGCAGAAAGGATGAGTCAAGCAGATCTTGTCAAGGCTGACCTATTTTTTTCTCTTTTTTTGGTTTTGTTATAAATTGAATCCACTGTGTCACAGGGCACAGTGCTGTTCTCAGCACGACTGGTGGCAACAAGTAGCTACCCAGGAATTATATGTATTGTGTGGTAGCTGAGGAGAACCTCTTGTTCCCAGCATCTCTGACCTATCTGTGACTTGTCATGAAATTGTGGAACTTAAGTAATGGATGATTAGGCTGCGAGAAAATAATTTTAGCCACTAGTTAACTGAGTTTGCTTATGTGTGTCTCATTGTCTTTAGAAGCTGGTGAGGTAATAAATCTAGTAAGATGAAGTGTCCAGCTCAGGTTCTTAAATGGGAAGCAAGGCGACCAGGTGTTGCAATGAATGCTTTCCTGAGGGAATAATGGGTGTTACTGTCCAGACATGAGCCAGTCCTGAGGTATTAGAAGGCAGGTTGAGTCCTGTGCAGGCAGTCTGGGATTCTCACACCTCTTTGGGAAGTGTCTGGTGTTGTTTTGGATAAGACATGAGGTCAGGTGGCCTTGGACTTGACCTCCTGGCATGGAGGCATCAGCAACACTCTGCCCAGCCTGGGGCTCTGCACAGCTTTCTGTTGTGACAGCACATCTCCCATTTGCTCAGCTTTGCTTAGCTCATATCAAGATAAGTCTTGATATTGTTTAACACAGGTTTGCACCCAAACCACAAACAACAGTTTAACGGTTACTGTAGCTTTAGATGTTGCCAAACTTGTGGGCAGTGGGAGAGCTGTATTGGAACCTGGAGGGTCTTTAAAACACCAGCCTGGGTCTTAAAAAATTAATGGGAATGCTGGTGAGTAGTTGTCCCACCAGTTACTTGTCTTGCAAACTTCAATTGTCTGATGAACGAATCAAGTTTTATTTGAATTAATCTTGAAGTAAAGGGTGCCTGAAGAAGCAAAACAACTTGGCAGTTTGTGCTGCAGTGAGCTTGCTGCAACCTGGAGTTACTCTTTCCCACACATCCCCCACCCTGCCAGTGCTCGGATCTTGGCTTCCACCTCTGGATTGGTGCAGTGGTCCCAGCCCCAACCTGGACTGTCCAGGGTGGGAGTGAGGAGCACAGATGGGCCCTGCTGGGCAAGAGAGGAAGGACCTGGAGATGACTGTGCACCTCTGGATGCATGTGGAGGGACGAGAGGAGACAGCCTCTGTCCCCGTACCTGCACAGTTGTCTTGCCCAGACACTGCTGAGTAAATCGGGCAGGACACCCTCCCTAGGGGGTGGCTTAATTACAGCCAGACAAAGACTTGGTGATCACAGCCTCCGGTAAAGCTTCTGACGTCTGTGGTTGCTCATCCCAGTGGAGTGGGACCACACAGGGCACTGTCTTCACAACTCTCTTGTGCTGGGTGAAATCGTGCTGGGGGGACAAGAAAATAGCCCAGTGTCCCAGCATGAATCAGCCACCCATTTATATACAGCTCCTGCTTCTCCAGTGGTGCCAGGCAGTCCTGCACGGTGATGGGCTGCACAGATAAAGGAGTGACTCTCCTCTTGTGACAGGAGGGTTTATGCCAGGCAGTTGTGGCTGGCTGCTGTTGGTGACAAGAGAACAAGATTGGGACTGAAGAGCTTCCTTACTCTCTGGGCATTCAGGGCTGAAGATCTGATTGCTAGGTCATGACTGTTCAAAAGTTTTGGGTTGGAGGTTCAGCCTATATCCCTAGGAGTTGAGGAGATGAGCCTAGAAACAAGAATTTTCTGATTTGGTGTCTTTTCAGATTTGATTTTGCAATTCTCTCGTGTTTTAAAGGATTTTTGCTGGGCCATTATATAATTTGCTGCTGACTTCCTTTTCCATCTGTTCAAAGCTCAACTTCATGGTGGCACACAGTTGTGCTGTGGTTGTGCTGGCCAACTGCCAGCAGCTTTGAACGTGGTGGCCATTCCTCAGTTCAGTGAAAAGCTCAAAGAACAGTAAAGCTTTTAAAGGTTCCTAAGGGATCTCTGAAACCACAAAGCCAGTGGATAGAGACCTTGCTGTACACTACCCAAGAAACAGGATGTAGCAGGCTCAAACCATATAGTAGCCATGAGGAAAAAAAAACCACAATCATGCAGAAACTAATTATCCAAATACTAAATCCACGAGGGACCTGGTTTCCTTAGGTCCGCTGTTGATGGAGCTCTTTGCATGGCAGAGGAAATGAAATTGCTTACAAAGTAGAAACTAAATGAGTGGAAAAAATTTCTGGATTGCCTGCAACTATTTGTCAGTAGTGTAAGGCAGAGAAGGGTTAAACATTAATTTCTATCTATCTCTTCTGGACTTTTTTTCACTTGTCTGATGCTAATTCAGTGTAGCAGTCTGGAGGGTGGGATGGCATACACAGTGCTGGGGGCAGGAGGTGAGGATACAGCGTGGAGCATCCCCCTTTGTGGGATACCCTGCCAGGCCAGGGCCGCTGGTGCCGTAGGCCAAGTGCCACTGAGCTGCTGGAGGGGGTGTGTGCTCTGCCTCAGGCAAGATGCTGCTCACAGCAGGAGGGTTTGGCCTTGGCAGCCAGGGCTGCTGCCTCGGTGAGATCCCCTGGTGCAGCCAGGCCCCTTCTGTAGGGTGGTGTCTGGACAGATGAGGAGGTGATGACTGAGCCTGTGCTATAACCCCTGCCCTGGGTTTCTCCAAGCCCGTCACTTATGAGTCACTGTTTGTTTATTTACTGAGCACACGCAAATCATATCAATACAGAGTGAGGCTGTTACAGACACTGCTGTTTGGACATCAGGCTGTTTGCAGAGCAGAGGCAGAGTTAGTTGCACAACCTCTGTAAGTAGTCGCCCATTCCTGAGAAAACCAGTCAGATAACTCAGTTTGTCCACCTGACCAATTGCTTTAGCCCAATGACCTGACTCTCTGCTTGCTTTTACTGTGTAAGGGGTTTGATTTTCCTGCTGCAAATGTGTGAGCTTTGTATCATCTTTTCACCTCCCCTACTGCATAAAAGCATTAAGTCAAAAGCTGTAAGAGCATCACATCCTTATGGCTGCATTTCACTTGGGAAGGGGCTGTATAAAAGGTATGAATAACTTAAAGCAATTTAATGTGGTTACTTGTGATTTTAATTTTTAATGCTAGAGCTTCCTCTCCACAGTCTAAGCCCCAAGCTCCATTAGGAGTGCTGGTATCACCAGCAGAGCAGTGACCAAGGCTCAGCTTTGGGTGCAGTGTTTAGTGCTGAACTACACTGCACACGGATATATTCACCTATGTAAGAGCTTATGGTGGGGTTGTCACCAGGAACCTTTATAAATATGACATCTGGAGGTAAGATGCAGGTGTGTCTTTATAGCAGCAAGGAATTGTTCCTGTAACCATGCAAGAAATATATGTATACAGAGCAGTTAGAGTAAAATGAGGCTTTGCTGTTTGGCTGAAGCTGTAGGATCATGGCAACCCACTTCAGATGTTGAAGAAAATCTGCTTTAGCACAGTCCTCAGCTTAGATAACAGGTCATGGGTAGGTGCTAGCTGTTGAGCTAGCTTGAGAGAGCTGGGAATCTCTGTTTATAATTAATGTAAATAAGTCATGATGGAAAATTGTCATCCTCCTCTTCTTTGAGTCGTTTTTATCCATGACACCAATGATTGCAACATCAGTGTGAGTAATCCCATGCATGGGATTTATCTAAGGCTCTGTTTCATCCAAGGTTTGACTGTTTGTTTGCAGTGTTGTAATACTTTACAAACAAGGAGCAGAGCAGCCCTGTGCGGAGGTGTCTACCCTCTTTGGGGATGGTGGCCTGTCTTCTTCTCACGCTCACAGGAGGCAGGAGGAGGAACTAAACACATGAGACACTTTAAGAAACGAGCCTGCAAAATCCCACACCACCAGGCAAGGCTTTGTTTCGCTCAAACATTGAGCCCTGAATACTTCAGTCTTGGCTGACTACATGTGACAAGCGAGTCAGACCAAATGTCCATCCAGCTAGCAGCAGACACTAAGGGAAGAGGCTGGTTTGCACTGTGCTCTTGGCAATGTCCTGAGCCGGAGGATACAGCCCAGGAGTAAAAAAAAAAATAGTAGTGTTAAGTGTTAAAAAAATAAAAGTGCTGGTGAAGCCATTCTGCCTTGATCTAACCCTTTTATGAACTTGACTAGTTCGGATCCAGAACCTGGCAATGAGTTACACAGCTCTGTGTCTTTTGGAAATTAACTTCCTTCTAAGAAAACAGATTTTGTGTTCAATGTCAGCTGCTCTCTCCTGCCTTCTAGAATAGCATATCGCCCTCTCATAAAACTTGCTGGTCTTTACTCCCAGGGTTTGAAAGGCACACGGTTTCGTTTTGGCCAAGTATCCCGTAATGTCAACAGCTTGCATTTCTGACATCTTTTGTCATGGTGTGAGTGTTTATGGCAACTGTGTTGTGCTAGAGGGTTTTTTCCTTGAAGGTCAGGGTAGTTGCAGATGACATAGCCTGTCCCTCCCTGTGCCAGCCCTGTGCTGTACCTCTGCAGTTTCTAATAAATGTTTGCTGATTAGAATAATTACCCTTGGAGCAATTTGACAGAACTAAATGCTGCCAACCTTAATTGTTCAAGAAGTTACTTACCAAGTCAGGTCCTGCCCCTCTGCCTTATAGTTAGGAGCCCTTTTGTGGATCTAGGTTTGCAAGGAGGACCATTTTGCATAACTAGGAAAACAAAACTCTACACTCTAGGCATGAAGTTTTCCTACCCCCTGAAATCGGACACTGCCTCTCTTCAGGTGAATACAAAATACTGAAAGATGCGTAAAAAAAAATAACAGGAGTTGGAAGCAGCTGGCCTGACACCTCAGCTCTAATTATAACAGTGTTCAGCCACTGCCTGCACTTGGCAGGGGTACTGGCTTCTGTGAACAAGTCACCCAGCTTGAACCATGCTTGGCCATTCTCCAGGTTTAGTGTGGCATTTTTCTGGGCAGGCAGCACCTTTATCATGCTGGTTCTCCAGGGAAGTCCCTCACAGAGAACAAATTTCAGTGGATCACTTCCTCATTCTGCTCTTCTGCTTCTACTTTCTCAGGCTAAAAGTTACCAGGAGCTTGACAGCTGGGCAGTAGCCATATGGCCCCTGAACTGGCATAAGCATGAATGCAGCTGTGGCAGAGGCTGTGGAGCCTGCTCACATCAGTGGAAGGTCTGGTCCTTCTGTGCAGTGGTGGTTACTCAAGGAACCAGGCAACCCCTGAGGAACAGCTGACTGTGACATTCCCCCTGTTCTCCTCCTGGCTGCTTGGAGCATCCCGAAGCCCAGCAGGTATTTTCCACTCAGCTGTGGTATCAGGCTGTGTAGATAAATAGCTACATATTCAGCAGGCTGAGCAGAAGGGTCTGTGTGTGTCTCCATTTAGACTGGTCTGGACTTTGTCATGTTTTGCCTCCCCTTCCCAGATGTTTCCTTCTGCACTTCAGTAAGGCGGGGTATGGCATCACTTTTGGTTTTGTCTTTGGAAGAGTAAACAAAACAGAAGGCCAAAAGCTAGCTACTTAAAACACATTCCTCTGCTGTGACTGGGGAAAAAATCTCGACTTCAGATACAGGCATCCACTGTTTGCATTGCTCATTCTCCTGGCAGGGGTTATGGCTTTGTCTGCCTCACTTGGTTGAAGCCTGGCCTTTCTGATGTTTCCATTTTTGAAATGCCTGATATGCTGTTTGTTCTTCCCATGGATCCTGGGTTTTAGCTGCTTCCCACAACTCTGGGAGATGATAAAAAGAGATCTCATACAATGGGTCAAGGTACAGTTCTAGACAGGAATGTGCTTGGTCTTGACAGGGTTTGGTTTATCTGTCAGGTTCATAGCAGGCCTGGCATTGAGCTGAAAGGCAGAGGCAGAGGAATGTGTCTGCTCTCCAAGAGGGAGTAAACCTGACCAAGAAATGCAGGGCTGGGTGACTTGCAGTGGAACATAAATTCTTCTGAGAATGCCTAAGGTGCTGCAGGAGACAGTGGCTTCTCCTACATCTCAGGATGACTCCAAGCAGCACATCTGAAACTCATTGAAGCTGTAGCACCTCCCTTTTTTTTTTACTTGTCCATCTTCCTGTGACAACCAGCTGCTTTCTTCCCCTTTCTGTTTTCACAGGAGAAAAAAACAGAACAAGTTGCTTCCTGAAGGTGGAGTTGGGAGAGATGGCTGTGATCACTGGGTCCTGCCCCTTCACTCCAAAGGGTTTGTCCTGCTGCCAACAACTGCGTGTTGCTGTTCCTTGGTGTCTGTGAGTGATTGCTGAGCTTCACCCTTGGAGCAAGCCTGAATTGCTGAGGATATTAAGGAGATAAAGTGAAATCCAGAAGCTGAATATAGGCACTTTTTAAGGGTCAGGACATGTTAGGAACTAGCCTGTTGAATCTATGTTCAGAGTGGAGGATTCACATCCATTTGCAGAAGACTGAAGCTAGTCAGTGAGATATCCTCTGCTCCTCCCATTCCCCAGCACTTAATACAGTATTAAAGTCTTGCAGCAGACTTGAAGGACTCACACTTTCCTCTGTACAATGGTTTATATCTCATACAGTAATGTTTATGCTCTTCCCTCGTGCTGGTGGTGAATCTCCCTGTGTGACAAGCTCTTCATTCATTGGCATGACCATGGCAACCCTGCTTTTAGCACTGTTTCCAAACTTAGCCAGTGCTTAGAACAGTTTGTTAGAGAACAGCAAGCTGGCACTGCTAACAAGGTGAGCTCAGGGGTTGTTCTGGGCTCTCAGCTGTCTGCCGGGTCTCTGTCACCTCAGAAATAGCCTTCCCTGTTACAGAGATCCCAAAATGCTGCAGCAACCTGCCTCACACTGAGCTGTAAGAGAGAGACAAGCAGGAGCTTGGACACTGGGCACCAAGTCGGGTCATTTGCACTGATTCCTCTGGCATGAAGAGGGTTTACTCCACACAAAGACTTGTTGCAATGTGTTTCAACAAGGGAAACACTTTTTTCTTGCTTGGCAGAAGTATTTGTAGCCACACTGAAAGGCTAGTTTGTTACCAGGGAGCTTGTAAGATGTTTGTCCACTTAATCACAAAAAACTGCAGAGACTGTAAGGATGTTTCTGCAGGTGTCAGAGGCGCCAGCTGGAAGGGAAAAGCAACAAGAATGCCTCCCCATGCTGCTGCCATCTGCCAAGTCATGAGTGCCACCCTGCAATGTCATCACTGTGGGACATGGGCACCATGGTGGTGTTTGAGAATGTCCCACGGGAACCCACAGTCAGCACCAGTTGGTACTGGTCGGCCTTTGGTTGGTATTTGGCAGGACAGAGCCTGGCTGGCCAGAGCAATGGCTGCAGAAGAAAGGTTGAGCCCAAATGAGAGAGGATGATTTTAAAGGGAGGCATCAACAGCTAAAATCTCCTCTTCCTCAGACAAGCTGGGGGAGTCCTCAGGTTCAGCTTCTCTGGCCTCTACTAAGTGGGATAGTCAAGCAGCTGTGGATGTTGCTGTAGGAGCAATGACAGCACTGACTGAAAGAGGCATTCCTCCTTCTTCCAAGGGGAGCAGTGGCTAAACTGAAGACCTCTCCTTTCTCAAGCAGCTCTGGGAAATTTCTCACAGTGATGAGTTTCGTTCCGTTTGGTGGGTTGGTGATGGATTCTTTGTTGCCATCAATAAAGAAATGTTCAAGGATGAGGTGCTGGCGAGAAGAGGACTTGGCAGAGCTTTTGGAATGGAGAGCATGAGCAGTTTTCCTCATCAACTTGACCTGTACGGGCTGTGTGAACTGCCATGTCCAGTTTGTCTAACTCCAGGGATGAATTCCAGCAGAAGAAGAAGTAGCTGCTTCAGCTCCTACAAAGGTACATCAGTTCCTTTACACATGAACTGCTGGGAGAGACTGATGTTCATACCAAATAAGCCTCAGACATAAATGTCCTCACTTTCATTGCTTCTCAGGGCATTTCTCAGGTGAAAACCCCAGGGCTTGTTATCACTTAACAGAACCATATTGTAACATTTGGGAGTGCCTAAACTTGAGGTTTCATATGCCCCTAAAAGTCCTTTTCAATACCCAAGTTTGGCTTTTGTCTAAAACTAACAGTCTTTGTTCTCATGTATTTGTGGTTTTCAGGCTTGAACTAACTCTCCTCCTTTGCACTTTTTAGC
Organism: Corapipo altera; assembly: GCF_003945725.1. NCBI lineage: Eukaryota > Metazoa > Chordata > Aves > Passeriformes > Pipridae > Corapipo > Corapipo altera. The sequence goes on along the minus strand of NW_020884882.1, from coordinate 2,882,439 downwards.
TTCTGTGAATCTGTTACAGCCCCAGCTTTAAGATGGAGTATCCCCAGCTGCTGGAAAGGTACAAGCCAAGAGTGGGCTGCAAAAGGAGAGCCCCAGCTGCATCATGTCAGGATGAGGAGCTGGAGGAAAGCTGCCAGGATCTTCGTCCTGCACAGAGAACTGCTGCTGGCGTGGAGAAGGAGGTGTTCACACCAGTTCCAGCACAGGACATGCAGGTGTCTCCTCACAGAGTCCTTACTCGCCAAGGTAAAGCAGGCTAATGGCTAATGCATGTCCCTGCATACACGGACCCTGTACACCCTGAGATGCTGCTCCCCCAGTTCCCAACCCTGCTGGAGAACTTCTGGGCTGCCCCATCTCTGTCACCACCACTCAGCAGCCAGGCCCCAGCTGGCCTCCAGTGTGCTGATCCAGCTGCACCAGGCTGCACCTCCCACACCACAGCTGCCACTTTTGGCACCAGGGTGGGCTGTCCCACCTTTCCCATGTGCAATCCAGCACAGTTCCCTGGGCTGGTTCCTCTCCCTGATATCCCCAAGGACATTTCTGCAGGTGTCAGAGGGGCCCAACTGGAAAGCTTCCCAAAGGGGCACTGGGATGCCCAAGGCTGCAGCCATCCCTGCTCCTCCCTGAGGAGCATGGGCACCACAGTGACATGTCAGAACACTCCATTGGAACCTACAGTCAGGGGCATCAGCTGGCCTTTGCCTGCTGACTGGCAGAACGAGGTATGGCTGTGCAGGGCCATGGTCAATGAGGGAAGCTTCAGTCCACCTGTAGCAAAAGAAAAGGGAGCTGATTCCCACAGAAACAACACCCCTTTCTACTCCAGATGCACTGGGGCAGCGAGCTGACACAGCTTCCCCTGGCCTGCCAGGACAGGGGGAAATTGTGCCCTGTGACACTGCCACACAAGTGATGGAGAAGGAACAGGACATCCAGCCTAGCAGGGACAGACGCAAGACCAAACGAGGCCCTTCTGTTTCCAATGAGAGCACAGGCAAGGACGGTCAATTCTCACCCCTGTGCTTTCCACAGAAACTTTGGGAAATGCTGGAAAGCGACCAGTTTCGGTCCATTTGGTGGAGCAATGGTGGAAAATGTGTTGCAATCAATGAAGAACTCTTCAAAGAGGAGGTGCTGGGCAGGGCAGGACCTCAACGGGTTTTTAACACGCAGAGAATCAAGAGTATTATTCGCCAGCTGAACAGCTATGGATTCTCCAAAGTGCAGCAGGATGACCAGAGATCTGCCTCCTTGCCTGAATTCCTGGCAGAGGAAGCAGCAGTTTCTGCTCACAGCCAGGTACAGCAGCTGCTCTGCACATCAACTAATACTTGTGGTAGTCTTGGGGGAGAGAGGGACCTTCACTGCAAATAGGGCCTCACCATAGAAGAGATGTAGGTGGGAATGAGAGGTCTGGTTTTCATTTTGTTCTCAGGCCGTGCTCAGGCAGGTTTCAGTTAGTCTTTCTGACTACTAGAAATGCAGATATGACACAGTTTGGTGAGATCTGCTGAGTCTGAGCCCATTAAAGGGAAAGACAGACTCAGCATAACCAAATGTCTTTGCTCTGTGTCTTGCTGTACCAAACCTGAAACCTTCCTGCAGCACCTGCCGAATGCCAAGCAGATGCATTTAAGGAGTACAGGGTTACCTGACTGTTCATGTCCACACTGAAGCTGCTGAAAAATAGTGGTATTTGGCTTTTGAAAGCAGTTGTTCTCCTTTTGAAAATCCTACACTGCTCTGTCCCCAGAGGGCAAAACCCCAGGGGTGGCAATGACTGAACACAATTTTCACATAATGCTTTAGCCTGAGCTTTAGGTCCCATACAGCCCTCAGAGCCCTTTTCTGTGTCCATGCTCTTCCTCTTTTGCAATTCAGAGTCCTAGTTCTTGTAGCTTGGGGTTTTCCATCTTAGGATGATGGCAACTAACTCTTCTCCCTTGCCTGTTTTAGATCCTCTACTACTATAACCCCTGCTTCAACAGAGCACATCCCTGGCTGGTGGAAAGGTGCATGAGGAGAGCTGCCCTCAAACGGAGAGCCCCAGGTGCAGCAGAGTTGGGTGAAAGGCCCCTTCAGAAGCCCAGAGGGTCAGTCTGTGGAAATATGCAGGTGTCTCCTAAAGCCCACCCATGCCCACTGGCAGCTGCTCCCTTGCTTCCAGAGCCTGATGGAGCACAGTACAGATATAAAGTCTAATATAATTAATTATAGATAAAGCCTAATATAGTCGGTAATAAACTGTTTGAACAATAAGCCTTTTCCAGTTGTCCTGCCCTATTTGAACAGTGGAAAACACTGCTCTTATGTAGTTCTGTGGCTTTATTGTTCCCACTTGTCCTTTAGTGGCCTTAGCAAGACAGATGTCCCAGCACAAGCATGTGGAAATGCTATGGTAGCACCAAGAGGTGCAGCAAAGGCTGAGCTCCTGTTGGCACAGGACAGAAGGGCAGCCAGATGCCTCTTCTCCCTGAGGATGAAATGCTGGAAGAGCAAATGACCTGTGCAAGGAAGCGACTGGTTTGGGTGATGGGCAGTGGGCTAAACTCACTCTCAGGTTCTGCCTGCCTCAAACTGGCTTGGAAATACTTCACTGCAGAAGGTACTGGCTTTGCTAACTGCAGTCTGTTCACAGAGGGGAAAGTGCTGTGGGGGAAAAGGTCAGGGGTGTGCCACAGATTTAATGCTGGTTGGAACCAAAGGCTGCTCTGGTGTTTTGCAAACAAAGGCATCTTTCCCTTCAGCATGTAAAGGCGGCAAATGTAACAGATATTTAGGGTTGTTCTGCAGTCTGCCCTGGTCACACTGATCTGCCATTCCTCTCCACATCGTGCAGGAATGGTATGTGGGAAGGAGAGCAGGCAGCCACCCTGGGTCTTCAGGAGGTGCAAGGCCCCTGGGACTGTAGAGCTTTAGAAGAAGGACCGGGCAGTTTTGTGCTTGCCTGTGCTGACCAAACTCAGTGCTGTCAGCAGGAGTTTCTCTAGTAAGGTTGATGTCCCCCTCCCCACTCTACTCTCAGCATGCCTGACTGTTCATCCTTTTAGCTCTTCCCATGTAACACCTTGCATGGAAATTTGATACCTGTCAGCAGGGGCAGACTGATACACTCCTCTGAGTGAGGACCCGGACTTTTTGGAACAAAGACTTTTTCCATAGGATTATAGGCTTAAAAGTCAAGGCCAAACATGACCCAGCCCAGTGATAAACATTGCTTGGAAAGCAACCTAATGGAGAGAGATGGAAACTGAGGTAACTGGCACTGGTAATACTGATCTGGTTTGGTAGGTGGGTGGTGCTGGACTGTGCAGCATTACTTGCCCGAGCGCCAGGGTCTGTGTGGCAGTGCCCCTGCTGGGTGTGGATGCCTCACACGTGGCCCACACGTGGGGAATTCCGTGTCCCAAAGGTCTCAGCTTCACTCCTGTGAACTCAGTTAGCATTTTCCTAGTACCAGTCTCTTTGCACTTTGGGTTCTGGGTTGATGCAATCGTGAGTTCAGTGAAGCCTGAACTCCTCTCACCCCTGCAGGCACCAGCAGGGAAAGTTCAGGGACTGAAAGCAGCTGCCTGCCCTTGATCAGCAAGATCAGCAGAGCTGGTGCCACTGGTACCAAAGAATTTAGAGGTGGGTTTGAGCTACATTCCTGTAACAGATTTTAGGATTTTATAATGGTTTAAGACACTAGAACCAATGTAAGTGGTCAGAGAAACTTTGTAGATGCCAAGAACACTGATGATGGGATTCTGGCTGGATCCAGCTTGCCAGGTTTTCTCACTCCTGAATTCTTCTCCTTTAGGCTTGTTCTAGGAATGTGTGAGCTCCCTTCCCTCCTCCTCTCCTGGATGGCTGAAGAACTGTGTAGCTTCACACAGGGAGTAGCAGTGTATTCCTCTGGCACTCCAGCATATGTCCTGGTGTCACTGTGTCTCTCTGTCCCCTTGTCACCCTTCCCCTCAGCACTTCAACTACATGGCTGAGCAGTGAAAGTGGTACAAATCACCTGCAAAGACAAGGCAGCAAATAGAACATGGTATTGCAATTAACAGGGTGCTTTCTGGCTCTGTGTCCAGCAGTTGCTTCAGATCCGAGACAGAAATATTTTGTCTTGATGGTCTGAGCAGCTCCAGAGCCCAGGCTTTGCAGACCCTTTGCTTTACAACAGCAGAGACCCTCAGCATGCTGAGGGCTGAGGAGGGTTGGCAGCTCCCCCAGCCCTGTCAGCTGGTTCCTGTTGTTGCTGTGATCAGCTCCTGTCACTTTCCTCCCTCTTTCCAAGGCTCTGATAACAAGCACTGGGGCACCCAGGTAACCTTTGGCTGAGCTTCCTATTTAAACTCCCGTGGCTTTTGCTTCATTGCCTAGTTGTTACACAGCAGTAAAGATGTGTTCTGATAGCAGCAGAGGCTGCTCCCCTCCCCTTTCCCCTCTTATGCAGGATCAAAGCTCTCTGAATTTGCTTGAACAAATTTGCATTTAGGTCAGGGAGAGACTTACTTGAGGGAAAGATTTTTCTTTCTCCTGTCTTTTTCTTAACTCTGTAAGAAAGGATAATAAGCACAAAGGCAGGTGGGAGCAAAAAACTGTGGTCTATAAATAATTGGGTTTGGCACACATGGGAGGACAAAGTCATTAGTAAGAGAGAAAATAGCTGATGTGGTAGCAAGCTACATCTTCAGCTGATGTAAAGCAGCCTCTCCCCATGGAAGCAATGGGACCATGTCACTGCCATCAGCTGAGCTGCTTGGTGGACCTGTTCCCCTCTGCAGTGCCCAACCTGCCTGCAGCTGCCTCCTTATGCAGCAGCAGTGAGGGAGGTTGAACAGCAAGTCTCTGGACTACCAATCTTCATTTTTTGGCTCCTTGTAGCTATGTGCTTAGGCTGCCCAAGTCCCTGCTGTGCTCTTAGGATGCAAAGTGGCAATAACAGGGTGGCTGTCACACCCCAGACGGTCATTTTGACATATGCCAAAGCATTGCAGGGTTGGTTGCTCAAGGCTCCTGCCTCCATCTCTAGTGTGCATTGGGATGGGACACAAAACAGCTGTGGAAGACCCTGCTGGGATCGTAGTGGTCATGGAGATAGGATGACCTTGTTCTGGGAGTGCTGCTAGTGGCTGGGAGACCTGGGTGTAGTTGCTGGTTCCATCTTAGCATGTGCACATTGCCTTGACCAATTCCACATCTTTTGGGGCTTTCTCTGTAGATGGTAAAAATTTCTTCCCTCCGCTGGTCTTGTTGAGCCCCTCAGCTTTTTCAAATCTCATACACTGCCCCTCAGCTGGAATATTCTCAAAACTGCACAGGTGTGTGTAGAGACTGACGTGCCCAGCAGTTTAAGTATTAACAGGACACGTGAGAACTGAGGTTTGCAATATAGAAGTGGTAAACATTCAGTTTGGTTGCTAAACTTAGACCCACTCACTCTAGCGAGAAGTTCAGAGCTTTCTGAACTGGGCTCAAAGTCAAAGGTTAATTGTAATTTCATGGAAGAATGACTCACCTGAATTCTGGGTGGGTCTGATGCTCTGCAAGAGCTTTGCTGCTTTGCAGCGTGCAGGGACCACAGCCCTGGCAGGGCTGGCAATGCAAGGCTCTGTCGATGTGACAGAGGTGGCAGATCCTGGGCTTCTGGTCTCTTCCTGATTCGCGGTGATACAAATAAGGCCAGGGAAAATACCAGATAAAACCCGCTGGGAAATACCAGATAATGTCTAGGTCGCAAGCTGTGAAGTGGCATTTTAAAGAGGCGAACTCAGCGCTTTTTCCGCCCAGAATTATGGTAGTCCTCACAGAGAAGCTGACTGGTTTGGCCTGATTCATCTTTAATGAAATCATGTTGCGTTTTATCCCATTTTCCTGCTCATTTCTCCCTCTTTAGCAAGCGGACGCTGTCGGAAGCCCCCGCCTGCCCCCCGGTGGCCACCTGAGGGACGGCAGGAGTCCCTCCAGCCGGGGTGACACCGCGGGGACAGCACAGGGCCCGAGGTCCTTCTCCCTGCCCAAACCCAGGGCAGATAATGCCACAAAGATGTTTAAATGGCTGAATTGGGCTATCCAAGACCCCACCGCCTCCACCACTGCACCCGATGTGTGCCCATTGTTCCTGAGGGCCCTTTTTTCCCCCAAGACCTTGGCACGAATAGTCTTTAATTCTTTTTCTTTTGAGGTGTGTTCTTGACTGCCACAGGTGGGAATGACTTGCCAATGGGCTGTTGTCACCTTTGGCTGGTGGTATTGAGCAGTGGTACCCCAGGGCTGATGACTTGGTAAGAAAAGTGGCCATCCATGGCTACCAGTGTATTATCTAGAAGGTGGGTTAGGGGTTTCTGGGGTGGTGGAATCCTTCAATTGAAGCAAAGTTCCCACTTCATGCTTTTATCAGTGGGAGTGCAATCACATGTTTCTGGTTTTCTGTTGCTCTAAATTGGATTGTAAAAGGCTTCCTTAGTGCCTCAGGCATATTTAGAATCATTTATGTGTTCTTTTTTATTTCCTTGCAGAGAAAGAAAAGGTGATACTCAAATGCCAAAGCATTTAATGGGGAACAGCTCAGGCAATGCTGGAAACTGCTTCAAATTTCTAGATGCCAAATCCATAGCTATGTGGGCAGAAAGGCCATGTCTGAGGGAGGAATGTTTTTTTTCAGACACAGTAACTCAAAGGGCAGGGGGAATGCAGAGCTTTTCAGGCACAGAAACACCCTTGAACCAGCCAACTGACTATGGCAGGAGGGTAGTGCAGCAGGGAGAAGGATGGATGGCTTCCCTGCAAAGAGCAACTCATGGGATTGTGTTCATGGCTTTATGAACAAAGTAGGAGTGATCCAGAAAAAGGGAACCAGAACAGCTCCCGAACCAAGGATGCCTTGAGTGAGGGCTTGGGCTTTGCTCCCCCAGCCCCTGATTGCTGGACCATTCATGGCTGGAGAAGACACTGCTTTTGGGTCTCCTTCCAGAAACACAGTGTGTCCCCTGCTCCATCTCTCCCAGGTGGTTTTTAATCCACTAGTTAAAAATAGAAAAGGGCAATCCCTTTTGAGCAGTTTGCAAGGACAGTGGGCTGACACCAGGGAATACCTGCTGCTTTGGGGCAGGGGATGTCAGGAAAAGGATTGTCCGTACTGGAGCTGCTGCTTCTGCATTGCAGTGCCCGAGGGAGAAGGATTAAGGACAAACCTGCAGGTGTCAGAGAGGCCCAGCTGGAAAGCTTCCCAAAAAGGGCACTGGGATGCCCAAGGCTGCAGCCAGCCCTGCTCCTCCCTGGGGACCCACTGCTGGGTGCAGCCTCTCCTTCCCTGCAGCCATTCAGCACAGCTCTGTGGACTGCTGGGCTCTGCAATCCCACCACCGGTGCCTCTGGGAGGGAGAAGGAACAAGTGCCCTCCAGCAGCTTCTCCTCAGGCTGCTCCCCTCTGCCAGGGCACCACTGCCAACCATCACTGAGATGTCACCTGCGATGTCCCCACTCCACAGCACGGACACCACAGTGACATGTCAGAACATTCCACTGAAACCTGCAGTCTACTGGTGCCAGTTGGCCTTTGCCTTCTGACTGGCAGGACACGGGCGAGCTGTCCAGGGAGATGGCCATGGAGGGAGAGTTCTCCTCCCTTCGCTTTCCACAGAAACTTTGGAAAATGCTGGAAAGCAGCAGGTTTCTGTCAATTTGGTGGAGCGAGGGTGGAAAATGTGTGGCCATCAACAAAGATCTTTTCGAAGAGGAGGTGCTGGGCAGGGCAGGGCCTCGGCGGCTTTTTGACACACAGAAAATGAAAAGTTTCATGAGACAGCTGAATGTGTACGGATTCACCAAAACAAAACGGGATGACCAGAGATCTGCCTCCCTGCCTGAATTCCTGGCAGAGGAAGCAGCAGTTTCTGCTCACAGCCAGGTACAGCAGCTGCTCTGCACATCAACTAATGCTTGGAATAATCTTGGGGGAGAGAGGGACCTGCCCAGAAGGACCTTATTAGGTCTCATCATAGAGAGATCTCTATTTGTGGGTGGAGAAGCCACTTCTTACAAGGGGTCTCATAAAAAGGAGGGCAGAGGGTGACAGGACAAGGGATAATGGCTTTATACTGAATGAGAACAGGTTTAGATTGGATGTTAGGAAGAAATACTTTACTGGGATGGTGGTGAGGCAGGTGGTCTGGTTGCTGAGAGAGATTGTAGATGCCCTATTCCTGGAAGTGTTCAAGGCTTGGCTGGCTGGGTCCCTGAGCAACCCCATCTATTGAATGGCATCCCTGCCCAAGGCAGGAGGGTTGGAACAAGATGATCTTGAAGGTCCCTTCCAAGTCAAACCATTCTGTGATTCTATGATGGAGGAGACAGAGGTGGGAATGAGAGGTCTGGTTTTCATTTTGTTCTCAGGCCGTGCTCAGGCAGGTTTGAGTTAGTCTTTCTGACTACTAGAAATGCAGATAAGACACAGTTTGGTGAGATCTGCTGAGTCTGAGCCCATTAAAGGGAAAGACAGACCTAGCATAACCTGATTTCTCCAAATGTCTTTGCTCTGTGTCTTGCTGTACCGAACCCGAAACCTTCCTGCAGCACCTGCCAAATGCCAAGCAGATGCATTTAAGGAGTACAGGGTTACCTGACTGTTCATGTCCACACTGAAGCTGCTGAAAAATAGTGGCATTTGGCTTTTGAAAGCAGTTGTTCTCCTTTTGAAAATCCCTACACTGCTCTGTCCCCAGAGGACAAAACCCCAGGGGTGGCAATGACTGAACACAATTTTCACATAATGCTTTAGCCTGAGCTTCAGGTTCCACACAGCCCTCAGAGCCCTTTTCTGTGTCCATGCTCTTCCTCTTTTGCAATTCAGAGTCCTAGTTCTTGTAGCTTGGGGTTTTCCATCTTGGGATGATGGCAACTAACTCTTCTCCCTTGCCTGTTTTAGATCCTCTACTACTATAACCCCTGCTTCAACAGAGCATATCCCTGGCTGGTGGAAAGGTGCATGAGGAGAGCTGCCCTTAAACAGAGAGCCCCAGGTGCAGCAGAGATGGATGAAAGCCCCTTCAGAGGCCCAGACAGTCAGCCTGGGCAGTGAGGGCAAGCAGGGCTGGGCTTCACACAGGAGTCTTTCACCCGTGAGGACTGCACTGACCAAGGGATGGGCTGAAGCACCTCCCAGCACCTGCAGCCCCAACCCTGCACGTGGGCCCCAGACGTGGCACATCCCGGAGATCGCAGAGAGCCGGCAGACAGCTGATTTCTAATTAATTTCTAATTAAAAGCGTTGTTACTAAATAGAGCCGAATAGAGTTGGAATAAAAATATTTTAGTCGAGTTGGTATTAAACCGTTGGAAGAACAACCCTTCCCAGTTGTCCTCTGCTCTTTGCACAGCCCCGGGGTGAGACCCCATTTGAAAACCCACAGACCCCAGCAGAGGCAGCTCATCTACCACCAGCTGAGCCATTTATCGGAAGAGCCCAGCCCGGGATCATAGCCTTAGAGAGCACAAGTGTGTGTTACTCCACTGGCCGAGACCCAGGGATCTCCTCCACCAGGCTCTGGACCCACCCGACCCCGAGAGCAGGAGCGGGGCAGAGGACTCCGGCGGTTGGGCACTGCAACAGGCACGAAGCGCCAAGCCTGCCCAGAGTAACCGACCTCTGGGAAGCGGGAAGGAGCTGAGCTTCCCTAACACCCCGAGCCCCCTGACGGAGCCAGCCGTGCTCAGAGGGAGCGGCTTTCACGGCAAGGGCTTGTTTTACCGCCGTGAGGAGCTCAGCGAGTCCCGCCCGGCCCCCGCCACGGCGGCCCCTCACGGCCAGGCCCGCCCCCCGCAGGGCGGGGCCGTTGCTACGGGGCGCGCGCGGCGCGGGAAGCGAACGGCGGCCGCGGGGCGTCATGGCCGCCGTGTGCCTGGTGAGGGGCGGCCGGGCCGCCGGAGCGGGGCCTCCGGGGCGCAGCGGGGTGTTGGGGGCGCTGGCGCTGAGCGGGGGTGGTGCGAGGGGTCCCCGGCTGTGTCGGTGGGGGGCGGCCCTTGGGCCGTTGTGTCGCCGCCGGGGGGGTTGGAAGGCAGGGGTGGTGCCGGCCGAGGGGTGTTTGGTGCTGTGCGGGGCTGTGGGGCCGCGGTGGCGGTGGGAGGCGGTGCTGGGGTTGGGGGGGGTTAGTGCTGGTGGGGGTGGGCTGTGGGGTGGCGGGTTGCTGGTGGGGCTGGGGGCAGAGGGGTTTGCTGGAGCTCGGTGCTGCCCAGGGGGCCCGGGGTGTCGGGGGGCTGTGGCAGCTGGGGCTGAGCTGTGCCTGTGTGTAGGGGCACCTCTAGGCTGTTGGGGGGGCTCTGGGTCTGGGGAGCGCTGGTGCTGGGTGTTGTGGGGGGAAGTCAGCCCTGTTCTGGGGCTGGGCTCTGGTTTGAGCAGGGTGGGGTTGTGGTCAAGTCCTGAAGGGCAGAAGGCTGTGGTGGGCACTACCAGGGGGTCAGAGGCTCTGTGTGTGTGTGACAGCAGGGGTTGAAGCCTGATCAGCCTGTCCTGGTGTCTGGGCGATTTTCAGGTGTTAAAAGCTCTTGTAATGGTTCTCTCGGGTTTTTGTTTGTTTCTCTGCCTGGCCTCAGGCTTTGTTTGGCCTTTGCAGCAAGGTGCTGTGTAGGGGCATGCTGTGTTCCCCAGGTGTAGGGGATGGGTAGTGGGTCAGTCTGTTGTGCTGCAGTTCTGATCCCTCCTGCCTGTTTCAACAGGTGTGGTAAATCTTGCAAATTTGCCTCTTCTGTGCAAATAGTGGCCTCTTTGCTACACCTGAGCTGGGATGAGCAGCTATCAGAGCAAAGATGAGCTTGACTGCCTGCTCAGGTGGTATGGACATGGCTTGTCTGTCTATAGTCAGCTTTGGGGTCTCTATACCAGCATCATAAAAATGCATGAGGGATTCGTGCAAAGTCATGTAAGATCCAAGCTAATAACTGCTTGGATAATTTGCCTCTTTTAAAGTTTGTGATACATGTGAAATTTGTGTTTTGTGTTGTGCAGTGTTCTTGTCTCTGCCTGGCTTTTGTGGGGTGAATATGTGGTTTTGCTCACCTGTTGTAGAAATAAAATGGTTTAATTGTACCAAGATGGTTCTTAATCTATGGTGTCTGAACATTGTTGTCTTCTAGGAAGATCCAACCCTGGAGAGACACTTCAAAGGCCACAGAGATGCTGTCACTAGCGTGGACTTCAGTCTCAATAAGAAACAATTGGGTAAATAGTCTGTGTTTTGGTGGCCAGATGGTAAAGAAAGAGCTTCTCTGCTCTATTTAGATGGAGAGAGAAGTGGAGGTGCTGAGCTCTGCAACAACAAAAAGTCTTGCTGGCCCTTCCTGCTAACAGCAAACTGAGCACTGCTCTAGTCACCTTGCAAGCCTGTGTTTCTCATATGTTGCTAAGAATTGCTGAGCTGACTTTGATCAGTGTTTTCAGAAGGGAGAGATGCTGGAGGGAGATGTAGCCAGGTTACCTTTACGTCACCAACTGTAACGTCACCAACAGTCACTCACTGCTCTCTGTAATCTGTGGTGTTATTTGATATTTAACCTGCTGCAGCTGACACCTGCCTCTGCTTCCCAATAAGAAAGTGATGAGATAACCTTCATTCACAGGCCTTCTGTGTATTCCATGAGTGTGTATTTAACTGAAAAAAGCTTTACAAACCTGTGTGGCTTCTGCCTCTGCAGCTGTTGCCTGTCCAGGCTCTTGGAAGTGAATTGTCAGTCGGAGGCAATGCATGGCTGGCCTTGTTTTGTTCGAATTGCTAATGAAGTACACGATGTGCAATACACTGGTGAAGCTTCAAGGACAGTGTACCTGAGACTGCTGGAAGCAGGGTAGTGAACTGAGTGTGAAATGTAGGTTTAGTGTAATTGGAGGAGAACTAAGGCAAGTTTGGTTTTGTTTTTCCTTTTTTATTTCAGCAAGTGGCTCGATGGATTCGTGCCTGATGATCTGGAGCATGAAACCTCAGATGAGAGCCTATCGCTTCGTGGGCCACAAAGATGCAGTGATGTGTGTCCAGTTTTCACCTTCTGGTCACCTGGTGGCTTCAGGCTCCAGAGACAAAACAGTCCGGTTATGGATCCCTAGTCTGTGAGCACCTGTTCCCTTCTGTCTCTCTTTGTGTTTTAACCATGGCTTGGGATTTCTCCTTGCTTCTTGGTAGCAGTTCTCCAGCTATGGGACTGGGATCTGTTTGAGGGAAAGTAGAACCACTTAATGTGAGGCCTCTGACAGAGGAGAGATAATTTGGTCTTGAAATTGTGTGGAAAACAAAACCAAAATCCTTTGCAAAGATTAAAATCCATTGTAACTTTTTATGCAAATGTAACAAGCTGCTGATGTAACCCATCAGTGGTGAGCTGTTGGATTTTTCTTACTTAACACTTCCTGAAACAAACAGGAGAGTACTGAAGGACTTGTGCTTGAAGACCTAATCTTGCTGCAAGGAATGAGAAGCATTTTGTGGGCAAGATGCAGAAAAGCACCTGCCAATGTTTCCTCTGGTCTCTCCTTTCCCACAGTAACAGTGGAGTTGTTTCTCTGAATGGACAGGGATGTGAATAGGGGTTGGAGATTCTTTTGCTTGTGAGCTTGTAAATTGCAACTGTCAGAAGACTAAAGGAAAAAAGCAGACCTGATGATTGTGGTGGCAGATAAAAGGCATTTAAAAAACAAACAAACAAAAAACCCCCAACAAAACTCAAACCTAACAAAACCACACAAAATATATACCCAAACTTTAAAATAAATAGGTTGCTTCAGGAACCTGGTGAAGCATTGTTTGTTTTTGATGGGTTCTTATGTTATGATTACACATTGGAAACTTTATTTGGTCTATTAAACCTAAGTGATCTCTGTCATGGAACTGATGTGTTCTGAAAGTGACTTTTTAAAATTCATGATAAAAGTGCTTTTAAATATCTTAATTATAATGGAAATTACAATCTGCAAATTTTAGTTCTACTTGACTATAAATTATTTTTTAAATTTATTTATTTCAGTTCAACTTTCCTATAGGGAATGATCACAAGGACATATTGGCATGGATGTTATTAAAAGCCACAAGGTGGATTAGGATTAAAATTTAACCTTGCTGCTCATCAATCCCCTACAAAGACGGAGACTGACACTGTCATTTTGCTGTCTCCAGAGCTGATAACACAGAATACTTAAAATAAATACTTAGGGTAAATTACAGCACAAACTTGTCAGAGTTCTCAGAAGCTAATGTATATATTTTTAGAAAGGACTGAGATGTGATGGGAAAACTGAGTGTGTGCTTGGGTGATTCTGTCCTGGTTGCTTAGCCACGTGAACTCTGAGGTCGAAACTGTACCTTTGGCTCTCAAGTCATATCAGAAAAGGGCTGCTCTGGAAAGGGAGTTCTTGTTATGCCAGTTGTTGATACCTTGGTGCATGGCACCTGGAGTCTGTGTTTAATATTCTTTGTCAGTTTACCTTCTCCAAATGTAACAACAGAGTGGTGATGTTGAATCAGGTTTGAGGCCTTCAAATTGACACTTCTGCACTGTCGTTAAAAGGGGAGAGAGAACCTGCCCCATGGTCTGTGGGGTAGGACTTTATTTCCAAATAATCTCAAAATTTACAGTCCCTTATTACAAGGGCAATATGTTACTGAAGGAGCTAATGCTGCTGTGGATTTCTGTCTTTGGGATTTGTTTTTTTATGGGCCATGATGCCAGAATTTTATAGTTGCTTGTTTCTGCATGAGATTTCTTCAGAGTTGTGGATATTCTGTAGTTTTGCCCAGAAAGAAAACTTTCCTGAGAAGTAACCTTTACACTTACTTGCCTTGTGGCAGACAAAGGATTAAATAAAACTAGGCAGCTCTGACCTTTTCTGAAGAGGGAGGGAATATTGCTGGAAGGTGGGTAGTATTTTGATTTTTTGGCCTTTGTGGTTTTGGTAGTCCTCAACCTCAGCATAAAGTTAAATCCTAGCAGAGAAGGGAGTGAACCATCATGTTTTTCTCTTCAGTCTGTGAATATGGAGCTCCTGATGGACTAAGAGTTCCATAAACCTGTTGGATCTCTAAATATGTTGCACTTTGTGTCTCTAAATATGCCTTGCATTTATTTGCCAGAAGAATGCCTCTTGCATTTATTTGCATTTATGTGTAAAGAAGAATAACAGTGCCCTGACTCTGTTCTTGTCTGGCTGAGTTAATAGTGGTTTGCTCACAGCTGTACAGCATCAGGTGTGCTGAATTTAGTTGTGTTATTTCTTGTGTGATGCTGCATTGGAATTGTCCACGTGGAGCTTGAGTCTTTACAGGAACAGTTGTGAGGTCATTGCTTGCTTGGCTCTGTCCAGATGAACTGTGAAAAACCTCCCTGCTCACCTGCCTTGCAGCAAAGGGCCAGGCAACAGCACCTCAACATCTTCTTTTATATTGATATTTCCATAAATGTTGTTTAAAATGGTTGCACAAACTGGCAGTAGCATTTCTGCCCCTTATAGGAAATGTGGGTTGTTTCCTGTTGGATTGTGCTCCAGTTTTCAACTGGAACAACTAGTTTTAGCTGTCTATTCTGTGTAGCTTGGGAAGCAGGAGCAAGTTTGGGGTTGATCAATGTTTTTTTCCTGGTGTAATCATGTGCAGCTCCCATAGAAACTGTGGTTAGTAGCACTGCTCAGTGTACAGCAGCTGTGTGTTTTCAGGAACATAATGCCTTTGCTGCCCTGTTGTGCAGTTTTAAAGGGCTCTTTCCTTCTGTGCAGCAAAGGAGAATCGACTGTGTTCAAGGCTCACACGGCAACTGTAAGAAGTGTTAGCTTCTCCAGTGATGGCCAGTCCATAGTTACAGCTTCTGATGACAAAACAGTCAAAGTGTGGACGGTTCACAGGCAGAAGTTTCTGTTCTCACTGAGTCAGCACATCAACTGGGTTCGCTGTGCCAGGTGAGTACGGCCCTGTGGCAAATGGAGATGGGGATTTATCCCTCAAAGCAGGGACTGAGTGTCATGGGCTGGTGTAACACGTTTCTGTTCAGGGTGATTCAAGTGTGTCTGGTGACTGCAATATATTGCTGACCTGCAGAGAGATCCCTTTAGATGACAGTCTGCACCCCCCACTGTGTGTTTCTCTGTGATCTTTGTGAAGCAGAGACTTCCCTGCTTTGTGATTTCTTCTGTGCTTTGCTTTTACCTGGTAAAGCTTTTGTTCCTGTTGCTAACAGGAACAAAAGGAGAGATTTCTACTTTTATTTCATCTTAGTTAGTTTAGACTTATGCCTCTAGTTAAGATGATCACCTGTGCTCCTTCCAAAAGGCTGTAAGTGCTGCCCTAATAATAACATTACTTCCTGGTAAATGTCTCAGGTTTGGTTTTGAGGAGTTTTTTATGTATATATGTATCTAGGATAAAGCCACAGTTTCTCTGAAGGTGAAAAGTTCATTACAGTTCTGGACTGTGGTGGTGGCAGTGGCTGATAGCTCTGTAGATGCCCACAGAAGAGCAGAAAGGATGTTTTTCCAGTATGTCTGATGATGTTCTCTAGTTAGGGACTCAAGTCTTGATCCTATAACGTGTGTGCCTTTGAAGAGAGATCTTGATTTGTCGTGTATATAAGATTTTGAAATGGGAGCTTAATATGCCCTAAGGCACTGGAATGGGAAAGGTTCTGCTGCAACTGTTGCCTTGTGAGTAATTGTGTTGCTCTGAACTCTTGTGGCAAAGGCGGGAATTGTTTTGAATCAGGGTAGAGAAACAACTTGAGACACACTTAAATTGAAACAAGTAGGACAGGAGATCTTAAGTCATACTCAAGACTATCCTGAGAGTTATTTTATGTGCTTGAGGAATTAGAGATAGTTTGGGGACTTACAGCTTGTTTTCTTTTCCATTTACTTAGTAATTGGGTTTTTAGTCTTACTGATGCCAGTGTAACTTCTTGAAGAACAAGGTGTGTTTACCAGCATACCTTGACAGCTGGCCAAATCCAGTTGACCCTGTACACCTTAATTTCTATAACTCTTGTTTTAGGTTCTCTCCTGATGGGCGATTGATAGTGTCATCTAGTGATGATAAAACTGTCAAGCTGTGGGATAAGACCAGCAGAGAATGTATCCACTCCTTCTGCGAGCACGCGGGGTAAGTACCTGGGGGTGAAGTCTGAAACGGGGTGCTCAGTGAACATACACCTGGTTTGTGAAGTTCAGAGGTGTCCTCCTCCTGGAAATCCTAAAACTGCTGAAAAAATCCTTAGCACTTGTTACAAAAGCAGCCAGTGTGAGGTGAGATGCAAAAGAAGTTTCCAGAATTTGTTGACACCTTATGACTGCCAGGTCTATTTTTTGTCTTGGAATTACACAAGTTGCAGCTGGGAGGGTTGTATTTCAGTAACTGTTCAACACATCAAGCCTCAGTTTCTTTGTGTTTATTTATTTTTGCAGATACTTAACTTCTTTATTTCCTTCTATATTTCCTCTTCTAGCTATGTTAAGATCTTTTATTTTGCTCTGAGTTGACATAAATTAAAAGTGGAAAAGTCTACTGGCTTGGATGCTTTGTTTCACCCTCAAAATTTTAAGTAACAAGGTTATTAAAAAAACCCCCACTTTGTATTCAGAAAAGCAGCTGTTGAATTTGGAATGTTTAGCCACAGCAAAAAGTTCATTTGTCCAGAAACATAAAACAAGTCCTTAGAGAACTGACAAACTTCCTAATTCCTTGCTGCATTGAATTTTTAAGTACAAAGTTCACTCCAGGTAATATCCAATGATTTTAAGACAAATTCAGACAGCGTTATTTTTTCCACTGCTCTTAAGAATATGGTTTGTCCGAACAACCTTTTAAAATATCTCAACTTCTCCAGCATTTATTACAAGAATACTCAAAGGATAATTAATTTTATCCAATTTGTTGTGTCTATTGAGTGGAGTTACAGGATGCCCTTAACCAAAGATTCTGAAGGTTTTATTGTACTTACGTGTTCAGAATAAAAATTGATTTCATTCAGGTCCAGAAAGAAATTTGGCCTCAGCCTCACTACCTTCCAAGTGGCAATATATAATTTCAGGCACAAATTCACTAAGTTCCATCTTAAAATTAGTTAATAGAAGAAAAATATCTGTTCAGTCTTGTACACAGCGCTCTGGAAATAATGTTCATTTAATAGAGAATTATGGAAACATTAAATGAGCACTTGAAAATGCTGTTGTGACAGTTGGATCCATCAGATTTCAGGAGACTTGTGTCTACAGCTCCTACACCTGCACTGCAGGCTGTTGAGATGGTGTGTTTGGTAGGATCCTGCATTCTGCTTGGGGTTAGGAGCAAGGCCTTAAGAGAAATTCAGCAAAATAAATTTTCAGATCATCTCCTCCTTAATCTTCAATGAGTCACAATGCAGCTTCCCTTCCAGAAAAGGCTTTTTTTGATCTTTAGCAAGAGTTGAGTGTTACCAGTTGGATTGAATTGCCCCTTGCAGGTTTGTGAATCACGTGGATTTCCATCCCAGCGGGACGTGCATCGCCGCGGCCGGGACGGACAGCACGGTGAAGCTCTGGGACGTCAGGATGAACAGGCTGCTTCAGCATTACCAAGGCAAGTTAAGACCTTGCACAAGTTGAACCTTTCCATGTATTAATATGAATTGCTCTGAAGTCCAAGGAATGTTTCTCCATCACCTGCTGCTTGTCCGAAAAGGCACTGGGTGAGGCCTGCCAGAGGAAACCTTTTTTCACCAGACATCGTGCCTTGCTTTGTGTTAGCTCCAAGGCTGATTCTGATTCAAGTCCCATGTTGCAGGTTGGCATGGATGTTTGGCTCATGGTCACTGTTCTTGAGGAGATGGTGTGCAGTAAAAAAGATGGCTTTTTTTTCCTCTGGATTAGCCTATAGGAGGAGTCAGAGGTATTCCAGCAAAACAAAAGTTAAAGTTCTTTATGAGAAAATTAGGAAAAGTTAAAAAAGGAAAACCAAATCAATCAATTGCAATTTTGTACCATGATCTGTGTTTACAGTTCCTTCTCCAGAATCTGTTTGGTTTTCAGCTTCCAGAATTAGCTTTGACCAAGTTACAAGTCATCCAGGTTGGCTTGTCCATGGAGTAGCTAGCTTTTATATCCAGGAGTCTAAATGTTTAGGGTTTTTTTTTTTTTTTCACCTTACCTTCCAAATGGCATTTCCTCCCATTACCTGTCCTTGTCCAACTGATTAGTGCTGCTGTATGGTAGAAATGGATAGGAGAAGGCTACTTTCCCATCCCTGTAAGCTTCTTCGAGATTGATTGACCTGTTCTGTGCATATTAATTTCTTGAGCCTAAATGTGGCTTTTCTTTCCTTTACTAGTAACAGTTTTTAAGGCTGCTCTGGTATTTTTAAACTGATACATTCTCAAGCACTGTATCCAGTGTTGAACCTAATTTTGCTAACTTTTCCTGAGGACTGTTTCTGGTGTGCTCGTAAAGATCAGAAATCAGAGACACGAGGCTGGAGCTTGGTGTGTTCTTTCTGCCATTCACATCAGCTACGGTGGGTTCCTGCTGTGACAGCCTCTTATGGAGGCTTCTTATGGATCACAGTCACTCCCAGTTCTCTGATAGTTAACAAAATCTAATAGAAATCAAACTTTTTGATGACTGTTGTTCCAATTCACCAGTATTGAGCGTACAATCACAGCGATGAATTCTGAACTGTGATTCTTTGTGTAATAGGTATTGTTAACTTGTGGCCCATATCAAAGCTTGGAAGTGCCTTCCTGAAGTCTTGTTGCTAAAATCAGTAGTGTGTTTAAATACTTGGGCAGTGTCAGGTTGTCCTTTTAACCTGCTTTATCAGCTTTTCAATGGTGGCAAGATCTGCAGTGCATGTTTCCAGTCACAGTATAACTTGGCTCAAAAATCATCTCTTCCTGCTTTCCACTTAACTGCTGTTAAATTGTCCAAATCTAATGTGGTTTAGGTTTGGCTGCCAGGTCTATTTTTTGTCTTGGAATTACACATTTCCCCAGTATCCCACCCTTACTGAATGACATTTTAGTGTGACACCCTTGCTACTGAAGCGATCATTTCCTCACTCATTGTGAGTGTTATTTTTACAGCTACTGTGTAAATCCTCTTTGTGTAATAAACTTTGAACTAAAAATAGTCACAGAAGCTGAAGAAACCTAAAATTGCAGTGGTGGCTGTTTTGAGGCACTTCATGCACCTGTGGCCACAAACTGATGTGTTTGTACCGTGTTCTGGAGATGCGTTTACAAATCCCCCTGTTCTGAGGGTTTACACCTGTCCTTTTGGGTAAATCTGATGTAGTTTTGTGGCTCCCACGTGAGGCTGCCAGCCCAGTCCCACTAGATGGCACCTCTGCCTTCAGAACGTGCTGGTGCTGCCTGATTTCCAGGGAATCCATTTTAAAGATGGAGCTCCACGGAGGAGTTAACAGATAAGTAGCCCTGCCACAGGCTCTTGCGTCTTAAATTTGGGCTGTTTTCCAACACTGATTAGTCTTTTAGCAGTGCTGCTCTCGTTGCCAGGACTTGTTCCAACTGTGACATTTGTAAATGAAAATTGGAAGTAGAGAGCAAGCTGCAAAACCTTTTGTGTGGTGTGTTTTTCTTTTTAGCCAAGTGAAGTATGCTCTGTACACGTTTGCTGTACAGTAGAACAGACATTAAACTCTTTTGTACAGCAGATTTTGTACAGCCCTTACAAAAATGGTCAGTGTTTATTGCCTGACATTTTTTTCCCTACCCAAAGTTGTATGGGGGACACATCTGTAGCAGGTCTGTGGAAACAGCTCTAGCTTGGTTTTTTATTGCTATTTAAAAAGAATAATTGGCACTTTTATCTCGTTTGGATGGGGCTGATGGTAGTTACCTGTTCAGTAGGGACTGTGGCTGTGTCAGGTCCATCCTAATTTATCTTCTCACTGGTGGTTACTAAGGGTTGCATTCCCTTATTACATAAAAGTAGTATTTTGAGGCTTGGGACAGTGATGTGCAGTCACTACAGGCTGGCAGGGCTCAGTTTTAGTTGTTAACCCCAGTTTCAGTCTCCTAAAAGGCTGTTATGTTGCTCAGGCTTGGCTGGCAGAAGGGTGACCTTGTGGCAACAAATCGCTGGGAGATCCCACCTCGTGCTGCACTGGATTTGTTGTTGACAACATGAAGTCATCAAGTGAGGTTGCAGAATGTGTTGGCAAGTTTTTGGAGGGATGTTGTGAATGGTCTTGTGGGAGGTCTGAGCTGGTTTGGTAGAAGGGAGATGAAGTTTTCTCTGAGCTTGCAACAGCCAAGAACTCCTTGGGCACAGAAGCCCCAGTCTGTGTGACTTCTTTCCATTATGGAAAGGGTTTTTCATGAAACTGGAAATTATTCACTGTCTGGAACTTGGAAGATATGATATATCATCAACTTGATCTATTTCTGGTGTGATTCCTTTCAGGACTTGCCTTAATTGACAAGATATGTTTGCCTCCATCTGAATGTAGACACTGATGGGGTGGGGAATATTACAAATCAGAATAAAATTTTCAAGGGAGAAAGGCATTTAGCACTCTTTCATGAGAAAAAACCTCCACACAGACCTTTTTCTCCTTTAGTACATAGTGTAATACAGTGCTGGGGCAGTAGAGGAAGATCTAGCTGTGTGATAGAGACAGTATTCACCAGGAAGAATAACTATTCAGAAGTTACCTGTGTTAAGGTTTTCTTCCGTGTTTTTCAATAGTTCAGGTCAAGAGGAATTAAGTTTTAGCACTTAAGCTGAGGTATTTAATGTTCCTGAGAGTTTCAAAAGCAGAGGCATTCTGTTTTACAATTGAGCAAGGTTATTTCAGATATCTGCTTCAAATCCCCATCTGCAAAAAATGGTTATAGTGTTTTAAAATTGAATTTTGAGGGTGTTTTTAACATGCACTATGGATTTAAAATGCACAGTAGACTCTCAACGGACCATAAATTTAGTTGGGTGTGATGTATTAAGAGCAGTAGATTTGAGATACCAGAACATTTGGAGGACACAGAGTATAATTAAGAGTAATTGGATGGTTAAATCCTTCCTCAAGCCTCATCTTAATATCCTGTAATGTCACATACGCTCGGAAAGCTGTGCATATGTAAAGTACTGCGTGTTCTCATAAATAAATATGTTCAATAACCTGTTTTGTGAAAGTTCGGGGAAGGAAAAAAAGCCATAAATCAGATGTTTA